>NC_134366.1:168094400-168407966 GCF_035582795.1 Mycteria americana | reverse complement strand
GAGCTATAGCTTATTCTCCGGCTTTTAAAAAACTCTGATATGCTTGAATGCACTGCACTCAAGCACAACAGTGGTAGGATTATGGAACAAATGCAGCAAGATCTTTTTCTGGAGCTCTTCAAAATATTGGCAAGTAAAGAACATATAATTTCAAATTAACCTATTCTGGGGGTGCTCAGCAGAGCACAACCTATTTTCTTTCAACCTGTGTTGGTATCAGCAGATATATGACACAATGCAAAGCTGCAAAGATATACTCAAGCTAGCTCTGCAACACAGAAGCTATTTTATTTATCCGCAACTCTTATCAATCACATTTATTCTGGGCTGACTCACTTCAGTAAGAAAGGCTGCACCCCCTTCTTCTGGGCTTTTTTGTGAAGAGGTCTGTTCTTGTTGCCTCAGTGACTGTTTGCAATCACCCACACAGGCACCATGTTGTCACATATCTAGTCTGTATATGTACTATCCACCCTCATCTTCAATATTTTTTAAGGAGAAAACTACACAGATATGTTATATTCCACCATGCAAGATCACTAACAGTTTCTATGGCTCCTAGAACACAGCAGCCAGCGACTTAGCTTCTGTCCCGGCAGTGCAAAGAGAACAGCATAGTTTTATTCTTGCATCTTCCTCGTGTACTCATTTTTCCTCTCTTGAAGCACAGTTGGTCTTGAAGGACAGTTGTTTATGTTGCTTTTGTTTTTGCAAGGCATCTGACTTGTTCCTCTGCTTCAGGAAGATCCCATTTCTTTGTGTATGGTTCTTCTGAAGAACAGTTTTGTTATTCATCAAAACAGCAAACTAGTCTCCTACTAATGTCCAAACCATGAAAGTCTTCCTTTGTGAGCTTCAGGTTGAAGCTTCTTTTTTCTTTTTCTCTCTATCAGTCTTATGCTGTTTCCTGCACTTGAAAGAAGGTTGTTTAAGGACTGTGCCATTTCTTAGCCTGGTGGTCAGAGTGGGACCCGATGAGTGGTTTATAACTCAATTCTCCTACTTTCTAAATAAGTGGTTCAATCACTGTGCTCTAAACACATGCACCCGGGGGTTTGTTTGCTTCTTTTTACTAGCTGGACCTAGCACAGTGGGTTTCAAAATTTGATTTGTGGGATTCTATGTCTGAGAGCCTTACAGCTTGCAAGAGGTTGCAGAGAAAAGTGACCTGTCAGACTTGTATTCTCTTTAAAGGCACTGACATTTCCACTCATAAAAGGTGTAACACACGACACATCAGAAACAATTAAAACCAATCTCTTTAAACAGCTCCTTCATCAGCATGTAAAACCAATGAGTTTTTCTCCAGAAATAACCAAGCTTTTTATACAGTCAAAAGCAAGAATAAATGCATAGTCTGCCAGAAGCATTTTGCTGGGCCACACACCCACTGTCTAGACATTGTGATGTTCTTTAACTTGAGCCCCAAAAAGGACATTTTGAATAATACCTCAGACAGAGGTAATTTTAGTCCTTAAATGTATGTGACAACAGGCTTTGATGCCTCACAGAATGAGTTGCAGCTTCTGAAAACTGCAGTTCAGGCCCTAGAGCAACCCCATCCGTTTGTGAGGCTTGTTCCCTCTCCTTTCCAGAATGATCTCAGAACTGAACTGGGATGGTTGCCTTCATCACTCACACCTCAGGGAGAGCTTGTAAGATGAAAGTGCTTGAACAAGACCAGAATATTGCTTGCAAATTGTATGAACTCTCTTCATTTTGATAACTTTACAAGAATATCCTTTCATTTTTAAGGGGGAAAAAAAAAAAGAAAAGCTTATGAGACCTCATAAATCGCAGGCCAAGAGAATGTCTGTCTTTCACATAGAGAAACGTTCTTTATACATAAGCCCATCTCTTTTGAAACAGGACAGAGAGAGAAAGGAGGACTGGCTTTTACATGATGTCATGTTGGCTATGTCATTGCAGCATCTTCAGGGACATGCTTCACCTGCTAATCAGAATTACATAGCATGAGAGATGTCTATGGAAAGCATTTCTTTCAATCCTCTAGCCATGTATAGACATAAAAAAGGGTTACCATCCTCTGTTATGATTTTACCTACTAGTCTCGCACAGTGCTAAAACTGAAGTGTTTATTGGTCCTTGTTAGCATAATATTTGAGCACCTAATAAAGTTAACAGTTTCTGTCTCCAAAACAGGAATGAAACAGAACAGAGCCATTAATTGGAGATTGAGAACAGAGCACAATGGCTTGCCCCAGCATTGTATTGGAAGTCCGCACAGGAGCAGAGCCTGGAGTTAGACCCTCAGCCACCTGTTTGGCAGATACTTTGAATGCAATTAAGCAGCTTTTTTTGAAAGACAGGGTTGAAAAAATCTGTTCCAAATCACTCTCATCAAAATCTGTGACCACAGTTACAAAGTATAGGTCTGAGTTTCTGATGCCATTCAGAAATGCCTGGTAGGCTGGGAACCACTGTAAAAAAAGTCATCTGTTGAAATAAGTCACCGTAAGTAATGACAGTGTAAGATACTAGTTTAACTTTGGGTGCTCTGTGTGTCTGTTGCACTCGGACTGTGTCTCAGGTATTCAAAGGACAAAAATATATGCTCTGGATTTAAATGACCATCATTCAAGTCACCAAGTGTACAGTCAGTGTTTTATGTAGGATTTTTTAAGTCACTGTAATCACTAAATGCATTAGGCTAGAATGGAATTACAATCCTTTAAACAAAGGGAGGGAGCGGGCATCCTCCTTTAAAAGCCTGGGAAGGAAATTAAAGGTTGCTTATTCAAGAATAACAGCACCTAGAGAGAAAATCATGAGAACTAGATCCATTGTAATAAAGCATCTCTGAAATGTTCATTAAGCCTACTACGATTTCACTCTTTTGCTTATTTGTTTCAATTTCTGAATTGAACTCTTTTCCATGGGCAGGCAGGAGCCTTTCAAAGAATCTATTAACCAAAGAAAATACAGCATTTTAGCAACTTTTTAATTCCAGCTGCCCAAATCAGTTTAAATTCAACAGTATTCCTCAGAATGCACATTCCTAAATGTACATGTGAATGTTTTATATGATCTTATAGTGGACAGTGTATTTATAAATAAAAGGCTGCCTTTGCTGGACCGAATCATGACTGTTCTTTTGTTTCTGATGTGCTTTTGACGGCCAAGAAAGGTGGGTGGATTTTGTTGTTGTTTTTTCCCCATTTTGTTTATCAGGTGTTTTTGGGAGCTGGCCAATTGCAGCTTCAGCTCTACTTGAATTTAAAGAGTCTAAACAAAGTTTTTCTGTTGCCTTCCTGATACAATGCACCAATTTATAAGCCTAGTTCTAGTCTTATGTGCTGCCTATATTCCTGCTCTAAGGATCTGTCCTTGAATTCATATGCTCTCCTGCATTGACACTGCTCAGGGAAAACAACTATTGGTTATTTTCAGAACTCATGAAGTCTTGTTCTCGCCACAGTCCCTCAGTGTTTCAAAGTCTTTGATACACTGTTCCTCACAGCTAGGGAGTCAGAAAGAGTTCAGACCAATAAACAATATTTTTTCTTATATTGGAACTAAACCCAAACTATTATTGTGAAGTTTAATTTGTCTCAAATTGGAATTGAATTAGGATTATTATAATTACAGTTGAATCAGAAGCAGAACTTCTACTAAATTGGAAACCTTACTAGCTCAACTACTTGCCCCTGACATTTTTAGAACTGGAAAATGCTGGAATTGCTGTTTTAATCAGAAATGACAAAAATAATAAGCAACCTACTCAAGGCAATATAAAAAATCCGCAAAGTAAAAACTTTTTTTTTACATGCACTGTAAATGCATGTAAAACTGCCATTTTTTCTCTCTCAAAAAGATCTGAAATTGTTCTCAGATAAACTGGTTAGTGTGACTAAACAGAATTTGGCCCAGCATTTGTAGTCTCAGTTGGACGTTTCACACTTTCCATCCATTTACTTCAAAATAAATAATGATACACAGGTAGACATTTAAATCAATGGCACTAGAGATGATAAAATAACATGGCTTGTGTTTCCACTGGAAATTTTAACTATTTTGTGGTTTTCTTTTCACTAGTTTTTTTGGATTAGGGTTTGGTAGGAAAACCTAAAATCCAACCCAGAAATACCTTTTTTTCCCCTTTCTTCTTTTCTTTCTCTGAAAGTGTTTTATGTGAGAGAAAGATTTTGCTCCACCTTTGTTATTATAAAAACTCTAAGTTTTAAATGGCAAGTGGCCTGTGAAGGTAATCTTTACTGTAATTGAAGATGGCTCTCATTGATTTCAGGGAGCGGTGAATACCGCCTTGTATTTTCAAACATTACTGAAGGCTGTGGAGATGTGACCACAGTAAAGATAAAGGAGTTTTAAGAGGTGAAAAGCTTTTTTTCCCAACACAATGCATTTTTTAAACTTAACCAATTAGTACAATATGTATGTATGTATCTATCTATCTAGGTAGTACAAACATATGTATGTAGGTAAATTCTGGAAATTTGTGCTGGCAAATTGTGTTATTTGCAAAAATGAGATATGAAGTGTTATTCTTGTTACTTAAGGTTAGCTGATTTTCTTTGCTTTTCTGTAGTGCAACTGCAAAGATAGTTTCATCCAGATATCATTATTTTCTAAGTCCATTCCATTTCCATGGTGGGTTTGCATCTGTCTTTTCATGAAAAAAAGAACAAACTGTGCTGCTCAGGGGAGAGTTTCTGATGAACTGAGCTTCTCAATTTTTCCTCCTATAATTGTTTGTATGTTGCTGTTGTTGTTGTTTTAATTTGCTTTAGCTTTTTCCCCTAACTAAATTCCCCAGGCATCTCACTTTTCAGATAAGGTACAAATTATTACAATTAACTGCTATTAAAATCACAAGAATGCAAGATATTAAGCAGCAGACAGGCAACTCATCATAGTAGGTGCTCCATAAACATACATCAAACAGATGGTCCCTGCTCCAACAAATTTAACTTTTTTATAAATATATTTTCCTAAATCTTGGCGGTATTACTTCAAAGGATATCGTGGGCTCTCTTTTTTTCAGATCTAAATAAGAATAAAGGTGTCATATAGCACTAATATATCCAGTCTCCCCAGACCTCCCAAATGTATTCTCTCCCATTGGATGAGATACCATCCACCAGGTGATGGGAATATGAAGGGAATATTGTGAAAGACACCTTTCTAGGCAGGACCTGGAGAGTGCACTTTCTAGCAAGATTCTTTGAAGAAGGGGCTTGCAAGTATCTGAAATTTTATCTGTGATATAAAACCATAGTCTCTTTCTCCTACTGTCCGTTTAATTCCCTCAGAACCAGATGAGTCTGAGCAGACACGAATCAGGCCAATCCACTGGGCTTTGCATTGGATGGAGGAGTCCCAGAGCTGGAGGTCATCCGCAGGGCACCTCTGCAAATAAATGACATCCAGGGATATGGAAAGAGAAAGAGCTGGGAGCTATACTCCAATGTGTGAGCAAGAGGCAATGAAGAAAGGGAAGATTTTTTTTTCCTCCTTAATCTTAATTTTCTGAGGAAAATATTTGATTTTGTGCTGGCTGTGTCAGCCTCTCCTTTTCCTCCCAGGACAATTTTTTTTCTTTCCCCAAAATTTATACCAGGTCAGATGATCTGGGTGTGCTTTGATGATAAGTTGGAATTTTTGAAGGAAAGTCACACTTCTGACCAACAAAAACACAATTACTGAAAACCACGATTTTCTTGAAAAAGAAAGACGCCACCTGGTCTCTACTGAAAATTTCCAAATAGATCTAATAGGCCTGGGAAATGTGATCATATCTTTACCTCTTGGATGCCCATAGCAATTGATAGAGTCATCTACAAGTTCTCAGTGGCCATGTCATTTCCTTAGCTGAAGTGCATGAAACTAGGTTCAGTCCTCTCTGACGCCTATAGTTTCTGTATTTATAGTCTTGAATACACTGACCCCTTGAATAGTCTTGACCCCTAAGGGGGCGAAAGGGTCCTTTTTCCCAGCTACTGTAGTAATTATCCTACCGCTTGTAGCCTACTTGGAATGTCAGACAGAAAGCAAATCTGGGGAAGCAGAGAATCCACAAATAAGGAAAGCAAAGAAAATATTTGTGTAAATGCTGTGAAGGCTGAGTTTTGCACAGCTCTAATCTTTGTTTATAACACACGAGAAACTAGACTCTAATAACATCTAGGCACCAATTCAGACTGACTAAAGCAATGAAAACCTGATTTAAGTCTCCCACAGCACCATCAGCTCAACCCTGTTACACAGAAAGGTTATGAAGGCACTTTGTTAGATGATTAGGTGAAATATCTGACAGCCTTCTCAAGATAAAAATACTGTAAATTAAGCACAGTTTGTTTCTTTTTATCTAGTGTGCTCCTTTTCTTCCCAGTGGGACTCTTTAAACTTTTTGAAAGCAACTTGTTTGATAACAACACAGTTAAAGGGAATGCCTGGCCCATTCCAAGAGAACCACTGTTAACGTGTTCAAGGAAACTAACAGAAAACCACCCAGAGCAAACAAAACTATTTTGGTTTTGGTTTTTTTTCTTTTTTTTTCCTCCAGATGTAACGATCTTTGTAGATCAGACTAATAGCTTGTCTTACTCCTACACACGCACAACTCTTGGATGGGGTAAAGGCAAGTGTGATGAATATCTGAAAAACAGCAGGGAAAAAATGAGCATATATGAGGTAAATATAAATCTGACTTAGAGGTAAAGATCACACTGCATTTGACTTCAAAGGCCCAGACAAAAATCTAATATGAAGGCTCTTCTAACACTATCTTATATGCACAAGTTTCTGCTTTCACCTTTCAAAAAACCTTATAGTGTAGCTGTGTGTTTTCCCATAAAGTTCATGAGTGCCATGCATATCAAACCCACAAGTTGGCTGCTTTGAGAGTTTTAGCTTGTATGTCTCAATTTGAACAGAGCAGGTGTCTGTAGAAACAGCCCCCAGCTTTGCAGCTCAATTGCCTTAAATAAGGCTGATAAATCCATAAGGAGGGCAGACAGCTAAGTACCTTATTTACCAACTTCTCTGCTGATTGAATTAGCAGCAACCCCATGATGTCATAAGTAAAGGTAAGTTACTCTACATAGCGTTATGGTTTGGCAATATGCAGAGAAGCAGTGACATAATAAAATAATAAAATAACATTTTACTTGCTTGAACTGCAGAGCAGTGACTTCCATATTTCTGTTTATGAAAAATAAAATTTAGGAAAAAAAACCCAAACAAACTTTAAAATGTTTCAAGGATGTTCATAGTTACCAGAAAGCACATAAATTGTCCTGATCATACGGTTTTGTAGAGCTCAATTATCTACAAGTACAACATTGGTAGCTATGCAAGATGTAAAGCAATAACTAAGCTTTCTCATGTAGCATACCATTTCCCAAATGCTCCCTAAGTATAACCATTAAAACATTCCTCAGACATAACCACTAAAATCCCAGTAATCACATGGTTAGTATTATACACATTCCACGAACCTGTTTTCATTAGTGCTGGTCTTTCAGGAAGAACAACTGTCATTTTGGACCAACTGGACTACCAGTTGGACGGCATTTCCCGGGGAAAGAACTTTTGTCGTTGAAAACCGTAGCCATTTATTTTAACTTCAAAGGTGGAAGCAGCACCCATATTGAGCTTTTACTTAAAACCAGGTGATTATTGGGTGTCTTAATCACTTCCCCTTTGACTTCTCTGAAATGTTAAAGATTTAAATTCCTCCTTTCCCCTATCCTCTTCCTATTTCCTTTTCTTATAATTATGAACAAGCAGTGTTTAACCTATACAGTAAAACAAAATTTAGGGATATATACTCACCAGTCTTTGCAATAATAATGTGGGGAGCTGGCCTATGTACAAACAGCAAGGTTTTCTCCTTTTTGCAATAATAATGTGGGGAGCTGGCCTATGTACAAACAGCAAGGTTTTCTCCTTTTTCACTGTCACTCATCTCACTGTCAGCACAGACTGTTCTGCCCGTGCTTTTGCTGGTGCATGGTAGGTAACTGCCCCAATGTTTGACTAAATATTACTGTAGTAACGTTGAGAACTCCTCAGAAATAAACTGTGAGCATTTAGCTGAAACAAACTCACCAGGTAACCTGAAGGAAATGTGTTTTACAAATCTCTTCAAATTGATTTTCCTACATCAGATTGTCATGTGTATCACTTCTGGCCATGGAGAGCAACTACATCATCAGCTGCTACAAAATACATAGCTTTTTTGTTTCTGCATTTAGCTTTCTCCAAGACTTTGTCATTCAGTTCCATGGCTGACATGTTATAGTTTCTGACAAAGCCAGTAGTTATTTCTGGAGTCAGATGATTACTTTCCAGTTCTATGTCTTTATATTAAGCTGATGGCCAAGAATATCTTCTTGAAATCATATTAATCTTCGTGCTAATGATATAATCTCATTACTACCTTTTCCCCATAGGAGACAGCTATTCTTTAAAGACAGCTTCAGTTTCCTGAATTAGAAAGGTCTGAATTGCTTTTTGGTTATTTAATGTAACCAACCCTAAAGTTCATAATTATTTAGCAAATGGAATTTTGTTTCTGGAGCTGTTAGCTTTTCTGGGAAAAGCATCAAATAGGGACACAGCAATAATTTCCCCCTTAAATATTTTCCTATGTATAAGTAAAACCAGGTCTGTACACACATAGAATGACTTTTAAAATTAAATACAGCATCATTTATGTATTCTGGCTACTATCAGCAATGAAATGGCGATCTTTGCCCTCAGTAGTTTCACCAGTAGTTTATGATATGCAATGCAGATTATTTTTTTTCCCCTGAAGATGTACTAGAGAAATTTAATAAAACAAAAGGAAATAATGCCTAAGGATTTTTTTTTCTTTTTTTCTCTATTGTGAAGTAGTTTTTCATCAACTGCTGGTGCTGAAACCCACTTCATATTTTGGGGGGTTAAAATCAAACCAACTGACGATGATATATAAAACTGGAATGAATCATCATATAGCCAAAAATAGTACAAACACCAAGATATTTGGCAGTGATCATACACTCCCAAAACCCTTTTTATTTTTTAATGGGTTTATCTGTTTTATGCCCACATGATGCTCCAAGTAAGAATTCTGACTATTAAAAAAAAAAAAAAAATCTTTGTTTTTACTTAAAATTACATCCTTGCAACTGTTTTAGAAAGTTATTGATTTTACAAATGTTCTTCAAAATTCTTCCTGATTTATTCAAAAAGGCATCTTAACTTATCCATTGTGGTATTTCAGATATTAGTATCTGGATCACAGGGAATTCAATGGCTATACCTTAGGGTCATCCTCACACCTAAAGAACCTCATCGGTTTGTGGGCGTGTTTTGATCTGTGCTTCAGTATGTTGTCCTGGTAAGCTTGGAAGGTGTCTGTTCCCTGTTAGCTTGAACAGGGAGTTTTGTGGTTTAGGTATTTCATATTGACCTGTTGATGAGCAAAGTCTCATGGCTTCTTTGTCCTCCCCAGATTCTTTTTTTTTTTTAATCATAGATGGAAATTCCCCCACGTGTTTTGCAGAACAGTGTGAAGTAAATTGCTCTACATTGCAGTACAGTGCTTTACAAAACTGGAGAGAGGCACTGCTACTTGATAGTGCTTTTGACCCTCAAAAACCTGCCTGGACAGCTGCCAGGCAAGAAACTGAGGAAAAAGAATGTTCTTGTAACAAGAAATGCATTTCTTGCTTTTAAGATATCATAAACTAGACTGAAGCAGTTTGAAAACTGCAGCATGTAGGAGGAAAGGTGATTCAGGACTCATTGTCCACAGTACACTACGCAGCTCCTCTGACAAGATGGAAGAGATTGGTTCTGCACAACATCCAGGAACCTATGAAGAGAGGGGAAGGTCCTGTTCTAAAAATGTCAAGGAATAGCACAACACTGGGATCTGTACCCACTTACCCACTAAACAGCACCAGCACCCCGGCTCTCTGATAGTGATGTGCAAGAATTGTTCAGTCTTGCTCACTGCAGCTTTGCTTTTTTGTCGTAGGTGGCAAGTAAATGTAATGTCCTGAAGCTGCTGCTAGTTAATTGAGGCTCTGGGTGGGAGTCAGCCAGAGTAACTATTTGCCTACACTGTGGAGACCTCCTTTCCCTTTAGAACTGAACTGAGTGGGCTGGATGCGCTCCCTCTGCTAACTGGAGTGACAGGCACATTCTGTTGGTGCAAACACCATCCACATTTAGATAGAGCTGGCACCAGCAACTCCCGCAGATTATGATATTCCCTGCTGCTGAAGAAAGAAAGAAAGAAAGAAAGAGGAAGAAAGCAAGAAAGAAAGAGGAAGAAAGAAAGAAAGAGGAAGAAAGAGAGGAAAGGAGGGATATAGGGAGGAAGAAGGGATATAGGGAGGGAGAGAGGAAGGAAGGAGTGAAGGAAGGAAGGAGGGAAAGAAAGGAAAGGAAAGGAAAGGAAAGGAAAGGAAAGGAAAGGAAAGGAAAGGAAAGGAAAGGAAAGGAAAGGAAAGGAAAGGAAAGGAAAGGAAAGGAAAGGAAAGGAAAGGAAAGGAAAGGAAAGGAAAGGAAAGGAAAGGAAAGGAAAGGAAAGGAAAGGAAAGGAAAGGGAAGGAAAGGGAAGGGAAGGGAAGGGAAGGGAAGGGAAGGGAAGGGAAGGGAAGGGAAGGGAAGGGAAGGGAAGGGAAGGGAAGGGAAGGGAAGGGAAGGGAAGGGAAGGGAAGGGAAGGGAAGGGAAGGGAAGGGAAGGGAAGGGAAGGGAAGGGAAGGGAAGGGAAGGGAAGGGAAGGGAAGGGAAGGGAAGGGAAGGGAAGGGAAGGGAAGGGAAGGGAAGGGAAGGGAAGGGAAGGGAAGGGAAGGGAAGGGAAGGGAAGGGAAGGGAAGGGAAGGGAAGGAAAGGAAAGGAAAGGAAAGGAAAGGAAAGGAAAGGAAAGGAAAGGAAAGGAAAGGAAAGGAAAGGAAAGGAAAGGAAAGGAAAGGAAAGGAAAGGAAAGGAAAGGAAAGGAAAGGAAAGGAAAGGAAAGGAAAGGAAAGGAAAGGAAAGGAAAGGAAAGGAAAGGAAAGGAGATGTTAAGGCAGGAAGGAAAGGCTGAAAGACTGAAGGGCATGCAGGAAGGGAAGAAGGTCAGAAGGAAAAGCTTAGCACTGGAAATGATAAAAAGGCCTTTACAACAGCATGATGACACCTTGCCAAGGTGTGTACACCCCCTTACAACCTCACAGGTGACTACAGCAAATCAGTGCTATCAGCCTCCTGTGTAAAGAATTTAATTAGAACTCTAATTTAGGATAATCTCAATTAGATTAATTCTTGCCCTGTAATCTTTTTTTCTTATAGGAGGATAAAGAATGTAAATATTTTTGTCCATTCAGCTTTGTGTTTGATGATCAAATATTCTATGGATACATCCTTAGCTGGCAGGAACCTCAAGAAATGTGCAAGATATTCATCCAAGTTAGGTGTCCTTTAGTATTTTTCAAAGATCCTCAAAGAGAACAAAGGATTACTTCAGGTTATCATGGGAAATTTGAATCTACCAAGTGCAAGTTGATATAAGTGTTAGTGCAAACTGCTCATTCCACCAGCATGTTTTTGCACACCTATCAGCTGATACGCTGTACAGCTCTTCAATATGACCTTGTTTAAATAAGAATCTGCTAGCCACATGTTTTGAGCAGCTGGGACAATGAAGGGATGGGCTCTCATACATTTGATGAATAGACAATGATATTTAGGTACATATGTGCATATCTAAAGACATATGCAAAGAAAGGGATCCATACAAAATAGAAGTATTTATTCTTTGCCTTTCATTTAGTTTTAACATTTCAAAATTAACCTCCCCAGTAAGAAGGCAACACTGTATCTTGTGCTGGGTTGATAGCTCATACCTTTTATTAATTAGCTCATACTAAATTATCATCTACTGCCTCACCATTATTCAACAAAACTATTCATGTAATACCAATAAAAAACGCATTTATAGACTGGGATTGGTCTGAAAACAGCACACAAACAAGAAAAAAAATGAAAAAAAAGGCTACATATCCAGGAAATTAATCACAACGAATAATTGAGTCAGTTGCTGTCAAATGGGTTTAAGCAAAAGCCAGGAGGAAAGGCTAATCTAATGGTAAAGAAAGTGATCTGTGATTATATTCCTACCTCTGCCAAAGGTGTCCTCTCTGCCCTCATTTGAACACAAACAATTTAATCGCTCTGTCTTCAGACTGTAAAATGGGGATGATGTTCTGTCTCTTCTGATTTTCAGTTCCTTGGTGTTATATCTTGCTTTAACCTCTTTTTGCTTGAGGCTTTTAGGTGTAATTTAAGCAAGGAATCTTGTTGATGTGATCTACACTTGTGAGACAGGTCTGCTGTGTTTGGATCAAATTTGATTGTGTCCTCTGCCCTGTCCACATTGGACATGGAAATTACAGGGAAATACTGGAGACAATGTCAAAGTTCCATAGTCATTACACAAGGAGGAGAGAGGATCTCATCCTAGCTCTTGATGATACATTACTGAGAAATTTGGGTAATAAGAAAGGTGTTCTCTCAACACAAGGTTTTCAAGGTCTGTATGATGGCTCTTAATTGTGTAACTTCTGAATTACATACTTTTCATGTAATATTTTAAGAGCTAATAAAAAATTCCAAGTTTTTTTGGTTTATCTCAATTTTTAATAATAGAATTCTCAGTCCTACCTTTTTTAAAAAGAAGTGAGTTAAGTGCCTTTGCAAATCTTATAATAATAGGGACAAGGAGAACACTCATCTGCTGCACTCTTCTCTCTGTTGTTTTTACTTTTTTAATTATATTAAGTAATTTGTGTTCTTCATATTTATTCCCTTCCAAGTGTATTGGGTTTGTATGGCAAGGTTTTGGTAGTGGGGGAGCTACAGGGGTGGCTTCTGTGAGAAGCTGCTGGAAGCTTCCCCTATGTCTGACAGAGCCAGTGCCAGCTGGCTCCAAGACGGACCCACTGATGGCCAAGGCCAAGCCCATCAGTGGCAGTGGTAGCACCTCTGGCATAACATATTTAAGAAGGGGGGTGGGGTGGGGTGGGGAAACAAATCTGTGCAACACCAGCAGCAGTCAGAAGAGAAGAGTGAGAATATGTGACAGAAACAACTCTACAGACACCAAGGTCAGTGAAGAAGGACGGGGAGGAGGTGCTCCAGGCGCTGAAGCAGAGATTCCCCTGCAGCCCCCGGTAAAGACCATGGTGAGGCAGGCTGTCCCCCTGCAGCCCATGGAGGTCCATGGTGGAGCAGATATCCACCTGCAGCCCTTGGAGGACCCTATGCCAGAGCAAGTGGATGCACCCAAAGGAGGCTGTGACCCCGTGGGAAGCCTGCACTGGAGCAGGGTCCTGGCAGGCCCTGTGAACCTGTGGAGAGAGGGGCCCACGCTGGAGCAGGTTTGCTGGCAGGACTTGTGACCCTGTGGGGGACCCACACTGGAGCAGTCTGTTTCTGAAGGACTGCACCCCGTGGAAAGGTCCCACACTAGAGCAGTTTGTGCAGAACTGTCTCCCATGGGAAGGACTCATGTTGGAGAAGTTCATAGAGAACTGACATGGGAGGGACCCCATGCTGGAGCAGGGGAAGAGTGTGAGGAGTCCTCCCCCTGAGGACGAAGGAGCAGCAGAAACAACATGTGATGGACTGACTGCAACCCCCATTCCCTGTTCCCCTGTGCTGCTGGGGGGAGGAGGAAGAGAATTCGGGAGTAAAGTTAAGACTGTGAAGAAGGGAGGGGTGGGGAGAAAGTGTTTTTAAGATTTGGTTTTTATTTCTCATTACCCTACTCTGATTTGATCGGTAATAAATTAAATTTTTTTTTTTTTCCAAGTCAAGTCTGTTTTGCCCGTAACGGTAACTGGTGAGTTATGTCTCCCTGTCCTTATGTTGACTCTCGAGCCTTTCGTTATATTTTCTCTCCCAGTTGAGGAGGGGGAGTGATAGAGAGGCTTTGGTGGGCACCTGGCATCCAGCCAGGGTCAACCCACCACAAGGCCAGTAATAATTCAGGTACTTGACTATTTCACCTGACTTGAAAGACACTTAGTACTTCTTAACAAATATCTGCTCCAGATTACAAAACCATTACAAATGGCTTTATTTGTCAAAAGCCAATATGTTTCCAATATGTTTCTAATATCCAATCAAAACCTCCCCTGGTGCAACTTGAGGCCATTTCCTCTTGTCCTATCACTTATTACTTGGGAGAAGAGACCAACACCCACCTCGCTACAACCTCCTTTCAAGTAGTTGTAGAGAGCACTGAGCCTCCTTTTCTCCAGATTAAACAACCCCAGTTCCCTCAGCCACTCCTCATAAGACTTGTTCTCCAGACCCTTCACCAGCTTCGTTGCCCTCCTCTGGACACACTCGAGTACCTCAGTGTCTCTCTTGTAGTGAGGGGCCCAAAACTGAACATGGTAGTCAGGGTGCAGCCTCACCAGTGCCGAGTACAGGGGCACGATTACTTCCCTAGTCCTGCTGGCCACACTATTCCTGATACAAGCCAGGATGCTCTTGACTTTCTTAGCCACCTGGGCACACTGCTGGCTCATGTTCAGCTGGCTGTCAAGCAACATCCCCAGGTCCTTTTCCGCTGCGCAGCTTTCCAGCCACTCTTCCCCAAGCCTGTAGCGTTGCATGGGGTTGCTGTGGCCCAAGTGCAGGACCCCACATTTGGCCTTGTTAAACCTCATACAATTGACCTCAGCCCATTGATCCAGCCTGTCCAGATCCCTCTGGAGAGCCTTCCTACCCTCCAGCAGATTGACACTCCCACCCAATTTGGTGTCATCTGCAAACTTACTGAGGGTGCACTCCATCCCCTCATCCAGATCATTGATAAAGATATTAAACAAGACTTGCCCCAACACAGAGCCCTGGGGAACACCACTTGTGACTGGCTGCCAACTGGATTTAACTCCGTTCACCACAACTCTCTGCGCTTGTCCATCCAGCCAGTTTTTTACCCAGCGAGGAGTACACCCGCCTAAGCCGTGAGCCACCAGCTTCTCTGGGAGAATGCTGTGGGAAACAGTGTCAAAGGCTTTACTGAAGTCCAGGTAGACAACATCTACAGCCTTTCCCTCATCCACTAGGTGGGTCACATGGTCGTAGAAGGAGATCAGGTGGGTCAAGTAGGACCTGCCTTTCATGAACCCATGCTGGCTGGGGCTGATCCCCTGGTTGGCCTGCACATGCCTGTTGAGTGCACTCAAGATGAACTGCTCCATAATTTTCCCTGGTACCATGCTCAGGCTGACAGGCCTGTAGTTCCCCAGATCCTCCTTCCAGCCCTTCTTGTAGATGGGCGTCACATTGGCAAGCCTCCAGAGATCTGGGACCTCCCCTGTTAACCAGGACTGCTGATAAATGATGGAGAGTGGCTTGGCAAGCTCCTCTGCCAGCTCCCTCAGTACTCTTGGGTGGATCCCATCTGGCCCTATAGACTTGTGAGTGTCCAGGTGGTACAGCAGGTCATTAACTGCTTCCTCCTCGATTATGTGGGGTTTATTCTGCTCTTCCTCCTTGTCTTCCAGCTCAGGGGGCAGAATACCCTGGGGATAACTGGTCTGACTATTAAAGACTGAGGCAAAGAAGTCATTAAGTACCTCAGCCTTTTCCTCATCCTTGATGGCAATGTTGAACCCATATGGGCTGCCAAGTGCAATCAACAGTCTGTCCCATGTTGTGACTAGTTTTTACCTCCTCCTGCTTTCCACTCTCACCTCTCCTCACAAATTTACATGGACTTGCTTGGAGCTGCAATGTGGTCCTTCCCTTTTCTGGTCAAGAAAACATAAGGTTTGCCTCAGCCTACTCTTTAGCATGATAAGGAGGATTAAAGCTGGAACACGGTAATGTCAAATTCATCAAAACAAATGGATCCATTATTCTTGTGATGTGGACAATGTTTTAAGAGAAAGCAGGATGACCTCAAAAAGTTCAAAGGATTGATCAAATCACATTGATTTAATCCTTTTTGGAAGTGCAACTTGCTAGCATCTGATCCTGTCTTGCTGATGCAGTACAGTTCACAAAGCAAGATTCACTCTGGCTGTCTCACAGCTTGGCTTTGAATTTTCTTGCCTTCCTTCTGTCTATTGATCCATTTCTCTGAACCCAAAGTTATTTCATGGGATAGCTTTTAATGTGACTTGACACTTTTAGATTATTTTCACATGTTTAAAGGCCACAAGTTTAATTTTCCACTATATGGAATTTGATTAATTTCGTAGTCTTTCTAATTAATAAAATAATTTTTTTCCTTCTTGTTTTTTTTTTTTTTAACCCAAAGCAAAGTATACCCTGCTCTCCTGCCCCTTTAGAAGCCATTAATTTCTTTCTCCTTGCCTTGCCCATATGTCTTTAGGAGAAAATCATGTGATATAGACAGTCAAGGTAGACAGCCGTAATACATCCTACAGGGTTCTGGACTGCAATAAGCCACCTCTTTGTCTGGCAGGGGAGATTGTCCAGTTTTTTCCACCTTAGTCTTCTGGGCCTAAGTCCAAGCATAAGTACTGTCTCTTGCTCCTGACAGGAAGACGTAGCTATGATCTACCTGTTAAGAAAACCTCTATCTCTATGTTCTTGTCACCTGTGTATCAGGTGCGATATACTGCCCTTCTTGCTTTATGAAACCTTTGTTTCCTGCTGTCTCACTCAAAATAATCCTCAGCCTCGTCAAGATTCCCTTTTTTTTCAGTTTTATTTCAGTGTTTATTTCCTGGGGGTTAGGAGTTTTTGTGAGTGTAGGTTTTTCCCTTAGAAATGACTAGGAAATTTTTTGAATTCTTGACAGATTTCAAGAGGGAATTCTGTAAAAAGACACACTTCTGGTTCTTTGGAAAAGTCTACCCTTCCCTTTCAACTTTGCTTTTGGTGGTAGCTCTTGTGCAGAAACAAAGTGTTCAGAATTGAATTGGTGAAAAAACCTTCCTATAAATAACTTCTGAGCAAAGAGGCCAAGGGAACTCTCCTAATGGCAAAAAAAATAGAAAATTAAAAAAAAAAAAAATACCCCTGATGTGTTGGACAAATTGGATTGAAATGAACTCAAAATGTAGAGCCAGCTAAGCCCAGAGAACATTAAACATGATCAAGTGGGATGCTGTTGTAATCAAAAGTGTCAAAAGCAGCACTCAGATCAAGCCACATTAAAACACTCCAACGTTCAGAGTCAGAGTTCATTACGAAATGTAGGTGAGAACACTTTCTGTGCTGAGAGTGAACAAAAACCCAAGATGGAATTTATCAGAAATGCCCTTTTCCAGTAAGCAGTGAATGACTTCACCTGGTAGATGTCTTCTACCTTCAAGACTTAAGGTTACATCCAACTCTGTTCCAAACAGTCCCAAAACCAATGAATTCTGCCAGGGGATGTTCAAAGCAAAGTTTTTCACTGCCCTTGTTTGTAAGATAAAGACTAGCTGGGAAATTCAGATTCATTGCTAAATGAATCCAGACTCCAGATGTGCTGTGATTCTGAGAAGCTGCCATTACTATCTTTTTCAATTAAAAATGTCAGTATGAACTAGACTGAGATCACCAAATGCTTCCCATTGGCTTATTTCTGTTCATTACAACAAGCTGGAGTTTTTATAACCTATTAAACAGCAGCATATACTGCAGAAACACTTGCAGACATATACAGACACATATATACACTACTTTTTTAAGAGAGAGAGACAAAAGGTGACTTTCAATTCTTTATCAGCTTTGAATTCTATTTGAAGGTAATTATATGCCATATAAATAAAGTTAACATTTAGCAGTAACAAAATAAGAAATAGTGTTGTATTAATCCATTCACCAGTAGTAGCACTAAACTTGGAGAAAATGTTTAAAACATCAAATTGGGATAAGGTCAATACGCCAAGCCACAATTTGTGAATTTCTGACACATCTTCAGTATGTTTTATAAGGTGGCCTTTGTACAGTTTGATAACAAATGTGCTCATTATCAGGAAGAGATAAGCAACATTTGCCAGTAAAGGTTGAAATGTTGAGTTTCAGAAGCCTTCTGCTGCAAGCATTTTTTTATCTTTTGCATTTCTCTGCAGACCTGGAAAGACTACTACCAATGCATAATATTTTCGAAAGATAAGAACAATAGCAAAGTCAAGCACTACTTCACCAATAAGTAAATCACTCTTGAAAAATGGTGCAGCTGTAGAACACTTGTACACCTTAGAGTGTGAAGAATCTACCTATATCATCGTCAAAGGATCATTTTGGCTTTACCATTGGAGCTGACATAGGCCAACAGGCTAAAGGTATCATCTGGTTGTTGTTGAACAGCTGACAACTCAAGCCAGAAAAATGTAGGGAAGCTTTTGTTTATTCACCTGTTCTCTGCAAAAGGAAAATCTGTCTGAAAAAAGTGTTTCCTTGTGACTTTGTTTATATATTAATGTCATTGTATGAAAATCTTCCTAGAATCAATACAAATCCTAAGGACATTCCTGTGAAATAAATAAGTATGGGTGAGGAGAGTGAGCAATCATCAACCGTTTTGTTTTCTTGGCCTGCAAATGCCTGACCACTGACAGTGTTTTGAATTCAGAAAGAAATGGATAAATTGCAGCCTCCTCTCCTCATCCACCTGGGAGACACCATTTCTGTCTGAAGAACCACTGAGGGCAATTCTTTCTTCATTTTCTGGGCTACCTCCAGGTAAGCTACCTCTCCTGCTATGGCTAGTCTACACTGGCTTACCCCACAGAACGTATTAGAGCTTAAACCTACTCTGGTGAGATCTCTGGTACTCATATATTCAAATCTACTCACATTTTAAAGAAAGATCTGACAAGGATTTTTATTTCACCAGACTGTAGTCATGCTAACTTTGGGGCAAAGCATTTTTGCACTGTGCTGCAGTCATTACAGAGATTGTGTGGCATTTGTTTATGTTCCTTTAAAAATGGAAAGACATCTATCTGTAAGTGATTAGGCTTGATGTGGGAAAGCCAGAGTGAAATTCTTTGGACTCTGATACTCAGGAGAGCTGATAATTTCCCGCAATAGGTTTTCCCTTTTTATCTTGCAGCACGGCCCAGTTCTCAAAGAACTCAAAGACATGCATCATCAAAACTGCTCAACATAGTGCTGTTTTCTTTCACTAATGCCAGCAGGGCTACACTAGCTTCAATTTGAAAAGTCAGACCAGTTTGTCCACAAGTGTGTTTGTCCACCAGTGTGGACAAACATGCCTGAATTTAAGCATGCTTAAGAACATGCTTAAGTTTATACTTAAATTTGCCATTATTCTGCAAAAGATTAAGTTCTAGGAGGTGTTTTTATTATACTGCCGTGTTTTGTTGAATCAGCTTCTAGGGACCAATTTATGAGATATGTTAGTTGAAGAGTCGTTTCTGGTAACTACTGATAGTAAGATGTCTCCTGTCAGTAGTAGGAGATATTCCGTACCTTTCTAGGCCTGGTGTTTTCAACATCTTTAGAAGCATTTTTAGAAGTAAGAGTAATAGTATTAGTAATAGTAATAATAATGGCTATTTTAACCTTACATTTGCATTTTGATGCATGATGTTTAATACAAGTCACAATGAAACTAAAAGGGAAACACTCCTAATTCAGATAGCTAATTCCAGAAGAATCACTCCATACCAAGCATGTCAACTTTTACCACATTTATTAAATCCATTGCTAATTCTGTGAGATTACATAAATTAGACTTTCCTTAATTGGCTGTTGCAAAATAGTGTCCCCAGGAACCGTTCGTCTAACAGAAGATTTAAAATTCCATTAATAGCAATGGCAGCACTGTAGCTAAAATAAGGTAGGTTTGTCTGATATTTTGTCTAAAGTAGTCAGGGTAATTGATGATGGTGGTGGGGGGGGAAGAGAGAACACCCATTATCTCAGTGATTGATATAGGCCTTTTTCTAATTACATCAGCCCTTTCCAGTGGAGACAGGTCATGGTACTTATAGATCTGCAGCTACAGGTTTAAGAGTATTTGACAATCATAATTTAAAATACAATTATTAGAAAAGATAAGATGGATGCTATACAACTTTTTCTGCACGTGTAGGACAGCAAAGGAAGAATGGAAACTTTTCCGCAGTTGTGGGATGGATATGGCAGGATTATATTGGGAACTCTGTTCCACCAACATTACAAAGGGGGAGCTAGTATTTCAAAATTAAAAGGATTTCCCCAGAACTATGTGAGGTGAGTGCATGTGATCCAAATAATAAGAATGTAAAGATAAAATGTATGCAACTCCTTAGTCTTTATTACAGGTTATTGCAAGGCAAGGAACAGTTCCTAAGCACGTGGATTTATAGCTATAGCTCCACAGAGTGAATGCAAAAGTACAGCAAGCCAAACCTTTAATCGAGGTCACCATAACTGATGTAATGAATGAAAAAATGTAACCTTGCAAAGGGCAGAGGCTAATATTCAGAAATGTTATGATCTCTTATATTTGAGATCTCTGAAATAAAGGATCTCTCAAAAACTTGGATATTAATGAAGTTAGTCACAAAACTCTGTTTGGTTCCAATAAAAACAGTTCTCATTCCTTGAATACCTCATACCTATTATTAAAAAAAAAAGAAAACACAGTTAAATGAGTTTACAAGCTGATAAACATCCATAACTCTAGTTCTAACCTGTGAACAGCCCATGAAGTGAATACTAGATGACACAAATGAGAACACAGCCTGCAAGAGAGTAACATGTCTCACTACTGGCATGTTCTTAGCTCTCAGCTGAAGTAGGTTTTCCAGTTTGGGCCTCACTCTTCAAGTTAGGGGTGAATCAGTTTGGGGGAGGACGGGAGTTTCCAGGGAACTACTAATTATTCCTAACCAGAAAAGACTGAAAGTGCTAGAGCTGCTCAACTTAAGGGAGAGAAGGCTGGATGGAGACTATGTAAATGGACTCAAAATGTCTGTTGCTACAAAAGGTTGCTACAAAAGAAAGAAAAATCCTGATTTCTGTGCCTATGGTGAATAAAAAAGGAAATAGTGAGGTTAAATTGAAGAAGGAATGATTCAGGAATAGGCATCAGGAAAGCTTTTAAGAGGAAGTGTAAAATGCTGAAATAAATTCCCTGGGGATGTTGTGGAGTTGTCCTTAGACATCCTGAAGAACAAGTTAGACAACATCTGTCAGGAATAGCACTTGTACAGTTCATCCTGCCCTAGGGAACAAGGAGGAACTTGACAAACTATTGAGTTCCTTTCCTAGCCTTATTTTTATGACTAAAGTAAGCAAACAAAATACTTCCTAGAATAAGATAATTTAAGTTTAAATTTCATAAGCTAAAATTCAAATGATCATGGTTATTATTTAAGTTCATTGACAAAACCTTTCCGAGTTTTCATAGAAATCTCCAGTTATGTTGCTCTTATAGACTATGTTTAAAGATGATAAAAACATCAAACACAGTAGAAAAGAAAAGGTCATTTGCTTCTGTGAATTTACTGTTACAAATGAGTATGTTATCCTTAAATTCAAATGTTTTGCTTTTCAACAACAAACACCAATAGAAATCTTATTTAAAGCATATTATATATTTTCTGTTTGTTTGGGGAAAAAAAACCCACAGCAATTCTCTCTTCCCCTTAATCCCTTTTCCCATATTCTCTTGTCCTTTAGCAACATGTGGGTATTTATTGTAGCTTGGTTAATTTTGGTTTTGTGTGTCTATGTATTTTTTTTGAGAAATCGAAAAATATAAATGACGATCCTGAAAACTTTTCCCAAAAAGTTTTATCTAAGAAGTATTTCCTTATGAAAGTATTGCCCATCTCTAATAGTTATTATTCCCATATAAAGGACATTCAAACATTCTGGTGTGTTGTGCACATTGTAAAAGCTCTTATAAAAATACACTGTTCAAAGTGACCTTCTAAAGTAGAAGGACTAAACTTAAATTGGCCTTGTTATGATTTTAGTTCATCAGTATATCTAAGTTTGAACATGGTAGAGAACTCAGGATAAAATGTATTGATTTGGCTCCATGTTAAACTACAATTTAAAAGTGGACTGTGCCCACTCTTAAAATTGATCCACTAAGCTAAACCTAGTGCCTTGTTAAGACAGCTGGGGTATCTAAGCCTTGTGCAGGATGCTGGCAAAGGCTCATGGAAGACCATACCCTTCCTGTGTCACAGCTGAAAGCCAAAAAAGATACTCCGGGATTCTTAAAATGTGAATTGCACTTGAATATCTCACTCCTCCTTTAGTCAACTATGTTGCTTTGCAATTCTCTCTGTGCTACATACATCCACAACACAAAGCAGTCACAAGTTTGGTCAGCCTGGTCTTTTTCTTGCATCACTGAACACATAGTGAAATTAATAAAGAGAACTAACTACAGCTCACAGGCTGATCTTGTACAGTTAATTTTTAAGTCCCAGCTTGGCAGTGTCTTAATTTGAAGACATGGACAGATCCTCATATCTCAAGGCTGAAATTGTTCCTTTTTGCAAGTAATCATCAGGAACAGGATGGACTGGATATTAGAAAATTTGACTTCACTGAAAGGGTTATCAAGCTTTGGAACAGGCTGCCCAGGGAAGTGGTTGAGTCGCCATCCCTGGAAATATTTAAAAGACATTTGGATGAGGTGCTTAGGGACATGGTATAGTGGTGGTCTTGACAGTGCTAGGTTTATGGTTGGACTTGATGATCTTAAAGGTCTTTTCCAACCTATACGATTCCGTGATTCTGTGATTCTGTGACTTCAAATTCCACCACTGATTTTAGATGAATGGTGAGATTAGGTCAGCACAGACCAGAAAGAATACAAGTTGTTCCTCCTTGGTGAGAAAGGCAGGCAACAGAAGACACAGACCTTCCATGGAGAAATTGCCCACAAAACAACCTGCCTGATTCTGCTGTTGGCATATGTGATAATGAACTCCTCCCAACCATTGCAATGGATCAAATCCAAACTTGCTGTTCAGATCTAGGCTCTATTACATATTTTTTAATCTGTTTAAACTTCTCAGTCTACACACAGAATTATTACTAACACATTTTACTGTAACCTCTTGCAGGCAACTATGAGCTATCCGAAGATCTAAATTGTAGTGAAGGGGAACCTTAGCAGTGGTTCATGCACCCTCTTGCCTCTGTACTTGGACTTTTCCCTCTGAGAGAAAAAAAGATAATGGACAAACTGGAAGGAGTTTAGGAAGAAAACAAGCAATTAAATCTGTACCATATATGGAGATTTATGCAATGGAACTAAAAAAAGAAATGAAATTGAAGCCAGGGACATAATAATTTGAATCTGCCTGCTTAAAATCAGAGGACCTATGACACACACTATCATGCGAAAGAGATGGATTTTTAAAAAGCACAGGTTTTAAATGTAGGATTAAATGTTCTGAAAGAGGATAAATGAAGACTAAGAAGCATTGGTAAGAGGATAGCCTAAAAGTATCATCTTACTAATGAGAAAGCAGAATTATTTAATTCAGGATGAAGAGCAGGGGGGGAAAAGATTTTTTAAAAGTCTGTTCTGTTAATTTGTTCGTTTTCCAAAGAAAATTATGTAAACATCATTATTGAAGCATTTAAAGCTGCCCAGGAAGAAAGATCTAAGCAGTATATTTTCAAAAGAAAATGAAGTATCCTTCCCATATTTAACTCTCATCTTGATGTACACCTCACCAGGGTCAAATGACTACAAACATTAATATAACTTTGAGAGAACACATGTTAAAAGTAATGAAGCAGAAGGACTCAAAGGAACATGCTCTTTTTATTGGCCAAGAATGTTCATACAGTGGCTCTCTGCTTTTGAAAATCTGAACTTTCCAATTGGTTCACATAATATTGCTTATGAACCATTTCTGGCCTGTCGTGACTCAGAAGGATGATGTCCTAAACATGTATCAGAGCTTCCCAAGCAGGATCAGGGCTGACTCCCTCCACTCACATGGAACTATGGACTTGTGTGTGAAATTATAATGCTTGCAAATATGAGTTAGGCTTGTGGCAATTCCTAGCATTTTAGTGTATCATTTTAATCCCTTTAAAAAGCTTTCACATTCTATCTTCCTCTATTAGACATATGCCACACTTCATCCAGCTCCAAAGAGGATTATGAATATATAAATCAATCCCAAGAATGCTATCCCAAACAGGGAGCTCTGAATTTTTTATTCTACCTCTATGCACTTTGTCACACTGGGATTCCTGGGCTGCACTTTACTAGGAGGAATTAATACGATTTCTCCCAGTTGCGCTTATTTGCAAGTCGTTTCTGGAAAAATAACCAACCTTGACACAAGATTGACCCTTAAATAGCCCAGAAAAAACAAAAACAAAAACAAAAACCAAAAAAAGTGTGGTGGAGTTAAGACTGAGCTAATACTGTCCAACTGACACAATGCAGCACACACAAAATAAGAATTCAGACCAAGCCTTTGTGTCAGCTGTGACACATCTGTCATGTAAGTTGAGGCATTCAAAGGATCTGGACGAAACCCTTAACCTGGTTTATTTTTATCTGTCTCAGTGTTCTTTAGAATACAATAGACATTTGAAAACAAATGTGCAACTATGTGCAACATATTTCATTGCAGTAATTCAGAGCAATATTCATCAGAGGTCTCAAGAGTTATCATCTACTCTATTTTTGTCACTGTGTTACTTGTGGTGCACTGACAGCAAGGGGTGGTCCATATATAAATATGAACATATTTATACAAATGGAAAGAAAAAAAAAACCATCAAGCTGTAACAGCTCAGACCCCTTTTTCTTTTTTGATGGCTAAAAAAATATTTTTAATAACATCCCTGTGAATGAATACAGTGCACAAAATGGTCCACAGACTTTTAGTTCTATAACTGATAAGTTAAAGATAAATATATTTTTAAGTGGTTAGGTGCTTTTTTGGATTGGGAATAAAAGAAAAGAAAACAAATAGATTTGAGAAATTATGATCTAGCTTGGAGTGTCAACATAATAAAAGAAAAGGAAATTCAGTTTAGACTCAGGGATCATGGACTCAGGTTGTTCCAAGAGCTACCAACTATCACCATCACTTAGGGAACAGTATCATTCTTTGGTGTATCAAAACTATTATTTTCCTCTGCCCAGTCTGCTTTAAGAGAGGGATCAGTATGCAAAGCATTCTGTTCTGTTGTGTTCCTTGACAAAGAAAAGCTCTGAAATACTTTAAACTACTTGTCTTTGCTGCCTATGCACTTGCTTTGCTCTGGTCAGTAACTTCTCATTATAGACAAGAGATCAATTAGCTTTTAAAAATTATTTCTATTTGGTTCCTTTTAAAAAGAAGGGACATCTGTTCTTGTTGACTGTGGGGTGAAGTAGAAGTCACATGTCCACATATTCATTCCCAAAATGCTTAGTGTTTAAGGACTGAAATAAGTATTAGTATTTAAGGGAAAAAGACACCTTCTCAGTAGAGGGCCTTAGGTGTGATTATTAAGCCCAGCTTCCAAAAAAAGTCTATTTGACTGTTTGAATAGAGACTTTGGTGTTAACTTTATCTCGAAAAGGTGCAAATTTTACTCTCTCTACTTGAAATTGGATACTTCAAAGATTAGGTGATTGAACAAGGAAATCATTGGAAAAGGCAAAAAGGAAAAGAAAAACTGGCTATCAAATGAGGATGGAATATTGGCCTTTAATTAAAAAGTATCATGTTGGGGTCCCCATGCTGTTATTCATGCATATCTATCTGTAACTGGGAAGACATTTAAGTGTATCAAGATGAATTGGAGCAGGGAGCTCTATTTATTTAGGATTACCTGTGCTTAACTGGCAAACAAATTATCCTCTGAAAATATATCATTAGAGCCATTTTGTATTAAACTGTACTGCTTTCTCACTTGAACCTTTTAAATAAAACTGAAAACTAGAACCTTACTACTCTGCATCAGACAATTTACTTTTCAAATATATAACTTCTGTAGAAATCACTGTCTGATTTTTATGTATCTTGTTAATATTCCAAAATTCAAAAGTTTGAATACTTAGAAAGATCACTTAGTAATTTCGCTTCTTTTTACATCAGAATAAATATGTTGCTCTTTAAAATCCATTGTATAACGAAAACCAAAAATATCGGGAATGAATCTTGGCAAGATGGTGCTACTTGTCCTCATTTCTCTCTTTTAAATTACTACCATGTGAAAGACAGGAATGACAACACAGAATAAAGAACTTCTCTTTTATTTACTGAATAGACACAAAAGTGTAACTTCAAAAGCATCTTTGAAAAGGCTAAAGTATTCATTGCCTAGAGGATTTGGATATAGATTCTGATCTTATTTTTGCCAGAGTAACCAGGTGTAAATCCAGCAGCTTCAGTGGAGAGTAAATTATATCAGAATATGGCCCCCAATTCTGCATCAAAGTCATCTATCATTGACATACAAACCAGCCATAGGGATTTCTTAGTAGCCTCTCTTGAGCTCATTTTCAGGAAAAACAATTCCAATAGAAGCTGTTTTTTAATACTTGAAATAAACTTTCATTCTGAGGTGAAAAACATATGATAAAATATTCACAACCAAAACTGTATGTTTGTGTACAGTTGGGTAAGACTAGTTAAATATGAATATATAAATGTATAAGTGCATATATATATCTCCTTTAATCATTATTATAACTGCTCAGGCTTTCTTAACGGAGGATTGAAACAAAAATAAACAATGAGATTCACAATATCATGTCAAATCTGGCTTCTGTCCATCAAATTTCAAACAAGTGGAATTGAACAAGATCCAGAAGTATAAACTGTCAAAACACAATGATCCACTCCCTCCGAAGAAACCGGTACCTTTTTCAGTACCTCTATGACTTGTTTAAAACTGTTTACCTGTTCCAGTACTTCCTTTCAAATCTCTAGTTCTGGTGATTCAGAGGGTGGGAACATTTTTAAGAGCTTACTGTGCTCCCAGACCTCCATTTTCCTACTCAGCCATCGTCTTTTTAATTAAAAGAACTCAAGGAAGATTAGAGGAACCTTTAGTCCCAGTCATAAATGTTTAGACCAGGAAAAAAAAAAATAACCCTCTTCAAAATACTTGTTTCATGAATAAGAAGAGGCAATGGTGTTTCAGCTCTGCAAGAATATTCAACCTGTTCCCTGTGCCAGACACAGCCGGTTCCAGCCGGTCCCAGCCGGCTCCAAGGGCCCCACCGCAGGACACAGCTGAGCCCCTCAGCCAAGCCGGGGGTGCCTGGGGGAAAAGAGGTTTCCAAAAGGGCACAAGGCGGCAGAGGCAGAGGAGGAGGAAGCCAAGGAGGGAGCAGCGGCAGAGGGACCCCGAGGCCGGAGGAGGAGGAGGGCAGGAGGTGCTGCAGGCCCGCAGCAGGGATCCCCTGCAGCCCTGGAGAGACCCCGCTGGAGCAGAGACCCACCCTGCAGCCCGGGGAGGGCCCCAGGCCGCAGCAGGGGGATATTTCCTGCAGGAGCTGCGGCCGTGGAGAGCCCGGGCGGGAGCAGGTTGTCCCTGAAGGACTGCAGCCCGGGGCAGGGCCCGCGCTGGAGCAGGAGACGGGTGAGGAGGGAGGAGCGGCCGAGAGGGGCTGGGATGGACTGACTGCAACTCATCCCAACTTTTCTAGATTTTCCTGGTTTCTTTCTAATTCATATATATCTAAGTGAGGGGAAATGAGAGTCATTTATGCAGTAATATAGAGACCCTTATTCATAGATGCTCTACAGTACTGCTGTTTAGCAGTTGACACAGATGCATGCCTTGCTGTGGGGGACAGTTCACTTTCATGGAAGCAATTAGTCATATTCCGTGACCCTAATTACACCTAGAATCATGATCATATTCATGCAGTATTCAGATTAGACAAAAGATATGAGACCTGGTTCTCTGCTAAGGTACTCTGCTTTAGGTCCAGTAAGTGTCTTCTAATTAATGCTTGTCTCAGTGAATGGAAAATGAAGTCCATACTTATGCATCTACCTAGATTAGTTTAGATTTGCTTAGATTAGGGGAAATTGTCTAACGCATATGTAAGAGCTATGAGTAGAGGGCCATAGTAATACTAACATATCATTGCTAATAAATCCTCTTCTATACTTAAACGAATTAAACTCTCATCAGCTGGTACATAATAGTTCCATTGTCATTGACTTAAAAATAAAATGACCTGATAGCAAAGAGACACTTTCACTATTGCCATTACATGCTATTGAAAAATGTGAATTACTTACAGGCAGTAGAGGCTTCCACTTGCAATTAAATTAGCACTAGTGGACATTCCACCCACATCCAGAGAGATCACTGGAGAGGGGAAAAAGACAGATTCTAATTTATCACAAGCTACTGGTTCTTCGTGAAAAAGACAGGTTTATGCTATTCTTGTCCACTTTCTGAAACCCACAGGAGCCTGAAAATTATCTGATCATCTAACTGAATGATTTATAACTCTCTTTTGGCCCCACGCAAGCATTTGCCCCCAACAATTAATCTTCCTGGATATAATTGGAGTTAAAATTAAAACTACATTACTCCTCAATTCATTGGGATGAACTTGGCATGGACTTTTGTAAAAGCTTCAGGTAACATACCCATTAACAATGGCACATGATACCATGTTTGGCTGGCCAAAAATGAAAATGAGGGAGGGAAAATTAACACAAATAACAACCTTTTATCAAGACATCAATATCTTCCAGCTGCTCAGTTCTATGGTAGCAAATTGCTGCAGTAGCAATTACCTGATATTGGTAAATGAAGCTATTCTTAAGCCCCAGTGGTATAAAAACACAGTGCAATTCAAAAAAAGTCACTAACAAAAGTATATTTCTGCTCCCCATTCAAACCTAAGAAAGAATCAATGTCCCTAGTAAGGCTCAGAATGGATTAGCAGAGAGCACCAGACCTGTTCACAGGCCACAGGAGACCCTTTCGGGTGCAGAAGAAAAAAGCTTTTTTTGGCCAATGGGCTGACTGCACATTTACAGACAATAAGCACAAAGTATAAGTCTTTTCATGAAAGCCATTAGACCCCTTGGGTGCTTTGCAAACAAGATTTCATAGCAAAAAGCACAAACCAGCACGGCAGGGTTAACACTTAAAACAGTCTCTTCGAAAGGGTGACTGCTTTTCTTCCCACGGCAGTGTCCTGTGAGGAAATCTACCCCAAAGTTTAATGGACAAATTTTACTGCTTAGCTTGCCGAGTTTCATTTGCCTCTTTTTCTTCATTTCAATTTCTCAGTCAAGATGAACAATCAAGGCACTGCAGACAAAATCCGTTTGCCGGAATGTGGGCATTCAGTGCCATTTCAGATGCCATGAAACATCCTTCCTGGCCCCTGGCTGCAGCTCCAGAAGGACACAGGTATCTTAGAGATCTCTTATCACAGCTAGTGGTCTCAGGCAGATGTTTCGGATGCTCTGGGATAAGTCAGACTACAGACTGGGATTGAAGTTGCTAATGTTCAAATTTCAAGCAATTTCAGTCAAAAAAATTATGGAATATTACCCAGCAGAGAAAAACATTGAATTGGCTTTCTGGAGGAATGTTACTTCCCAGATAGACAAGTGTGTTAGCATTTACTCTGAAACCTTACTTGCCTCATTTTACTCACTAGTGAAATGGAGTTAAACTTCCCCATATTCTGCAGGATAAATTATTTAACACCAGTGAGCTCCTAGGATATATGAGAACCAGAAGTATACTGGTATACATTCAGCTTTCTTCATTCGGACTGGTCCATGACTAGTCCATAATAGTTTGTTATAGGATGGTTGTACTACCCCATTCAATGCCAACCAGGATAACTCTGAACAAGCTGTTACATCTGTGTAGCACAATGTGACATGGGGCAGAAATACTAGCTTCAGCTCTGGAAGCTGCAGAGCTATTCCCTCTGTGCAGCATCCAACATTATCCGAAGGGATTTTTGTAAAAAACATAGGGGTGTCTGCTCAGTGCTGCACCGTGTGTTGTAGACTTTTGCCGAAATACCTGTATGCCATCACTCGGAATTAGAGCAGAGCATTCCTTTGCAGCAGTAGCATCATTACCATGTGGTAGATAACACTACTTTGTTTTTATTCCATTTCTGCTGCTTCCATTGTTTGGATTTGTAGTTTTGTTGATCTCCCCCCTCTCCCCCCCTGCATATTCAGAAACCCTCTTGGGTTTCAGATGTGCCATAATCTCTTTTTTCTTCGGTCATTCATTTTCAGGACAGAATGCCATCCAGGAGGAATAGACTGCTAAATGAACCTGCTGTTGACATTACATCTTCTACTTCATGCCAAGACAACACAAACTCCTGCTGTGTAGTTTGAGCTACATCCCAGTCCTGAAGAATAGAAACTCCAGATGTAAGAGTACCAGGGATCAAGGACTTCAGCTTTACAATAAAATTTCACATCAATTTTGGTCAGTCTTCGTGCAGCTCAATTATATCATCAGCGAGCACTGTATTTTCTAGAAGCATGAGAGGATTACAGACCCATAACAACAGGAGCAGGACCCAACTTGGAAAACAAATAAGGACAATATTAACCAAAAGCCTCTTTGAGATTGGGACTCATGACTTTGCTGTATGAACACTAAGGTTAATCCTTAAAATACAGAGGTATCCCTATGAATATTTTCTTACTAGTAACCTCTCTGTGGACAATAGTTCTGTCTCACAGAAATTATCACCATTAAGAACAGCTTTCCTTCTATGCTCTCCATCATAAAAGACATTGAAAACTAAATGAGAGTAAGGTTTTTCTTTTACCCAAAGAAATATGTTGCTGCCAGAGAGCTGAAAGGCAGCAGCAGTAGAAGCTTTTGCTGTTTTGCTGTGTGTCATAATCTGTATGTTATCAACAAATAGGACAGTCTGTAGCATTGTCAGTAGGATGTTCATAAAACAGTCATAAACATGAAGTAATTACTTCTGCATCACAGGGCTCAGTCACCCAGACCAAGCTCCCTTTCCATTGATTCAAGTGCTGTACATGTTCGTAATAAGAAGGCGGCCTACAGAGGTAACAGCTTTACAAGCCAATAAAGTAAAATAGAATATTATTCCTACTTTATTTTAAGAGTGGGGAATTATTAGAAGGCAAGTTTTAAGAGTCAACCCTGCAAAACACATTTGTGCAAACTATGTCCGGATCAGTATATAAGTTATTTGTTAAAGGTCACACATGAAACTTCAGGCAGCCTTGGTAAGGAAACTCAGCTGTGTCGAAGGTGATATTTGGTCCCTTAAAGAGCATTGGAGCATTTTGGTTCCCTTTGTCATACTTTCTGCCTGTTGTCATCTAGGAAGAAAAATGGAGCAGGTTGGTTTTACTGAAAGTCAGTTTTCTGGAGAGGGCAGTACTAGAAATGTCCATCAGAGGTCAGAAGATAATCCTTGATCTTCCAACATGCCTGAAGAAAGGTGACCCTTGTCAAATCCTGAATACATTTCAAATTGGAAAAGCTCCTGAGGTAAATAAGATGTACCTTTGCTGAGAAGAGGAAATGAACTGAGGAAGAATCTACCTAAATGTCTTGCGATTTGGGTGTTTTTCCCCTTTTACTGCTCTAACGATGAAGGATTATAGTAAAGCTTTACCAAATAATGAAGACATATGACATAAGGGAATGAAAACTGCTCAAATTGTCATCACATTTTCTTTTGCTGCTCAGTATAAATCTTTTCTTTGCAGATGCAGATGTTATTCATTATGTTGTAGATAAATTCAGAAATGTGGTTTACACTGATTTAGCATTGTACTTAATTAGTTTTAAATCTAATGCACTGCAATAAGCCTTAAGTGCTACTTTGCTGTGAAATTTAAAAGTGAGCAGTACTGTAATTTTGCTTTGGTAGGATTTCTCTGGAAGCAAATATGCTTCATTTCAACAGCCTCTCACTGGGAATAAAACAACAAAAAATCCCCTTAAAATGTAGCTTTCTTAAATGACCTCAGTTTCTAAAAGCTCACATTTGAGGACTGCATTATTTGTGGGGTTTAGGTCTGTGAGACAGATACAACAGCAAATCTGGAATCATGGCATTTAGCATTTAGCTCCTAATAATGCAAAAAAGCATCAGACTATCAGCAAGTGACAGCTGGTGCGCCAGAGCGACGGGTGTCTTAGAAGCACAAAGGAAAGGAACGCAAAATACTGCTGACATTTTGCAGACCTGAACACCATACCCATATCTTCTGCTGCCTAGACCTGGACTGTAACCACAAGACTACTCTTGTCCTCAATAATATATAGTCTCTTATTGAGAGCCAAGATATTTTGCCAGATTGGATTTTTGTTCTATTACCTGTTCTGACTCCTACCCACAGAATAAACTTTCCATACCCTTGAATTCTCAAGGGGGTTTATTTTAATTACTATTTGTCAGTGAATAACTGTCCTGAAGATGTGGCATATAGCTACCAAACATACTAATATGGCAGCCCAACTACTACTCTGCATCTGTCTTCCTGAACTTCTCTTTTCCTCCTTTTCTTTCAGTTCCAGATGAATCACAGCCCAGATGTCATGGAGTTTGAAGTGTTGGCTTCCTAAATGAACCTCTGTGCATAACCTACCTCCTACACAAAAATTATAACATTTTTTTCTTTCATAATAAAGTTTTTAACAAATATATTGTCTCTTTTATTTTCAAAGTATTTTTATTGCAATCTCAGTCTTGAAAAATCTTTAGCCAAATTCAAATAAAACCCATTTTTTATACAAATGTCTATATTTTTGTCTTTGTAAGCTGTTTCTGACATATTTAATATATTTTTTTTAAAGATATATATATATATTTGATCATAATGTCCTAAATAACTTTTGACTGGTAACCATCAAGTGTTTTATTTTTCTTATTCTCAGATTGAGATACCTGATCTTTATAATCTTTATGTATGACTTTCTATTCCATTACTCAATATTTCCTTGTAAGTTATAAACCATCCCAAAATAAGACTAGGAGATGAAGGGGGAAATAAAAGCTCATTTATTCATAATGTTAAAGAAAAAAGCAAGGCAAGTGACATCCTCCCTTTGAAGACATTTATAGGAATTTTATTCAGGATTTAAAGTAAGGGAAAACACGGAGTAGAAATTGAACTTGTCTGTAGTTCATGGCACTAGAGCTTTGGCCAACCATGTGAATGCCAGTCCCACATATAGACTCAAGATGACTGTTCACCAAGGTACCTACACCAAAAAAGATTGCAATTACTATTGAAAACGTACTGGATGACATGAAGTCAGACTAGCTGAGGACATTTTTTTCTCATGTACTTACTTAGATGTCTACCAGAAACACACCAACACTTCGGAGATTGTTGTCCAAACTCAGACGATGTTTTTGTAACAGTCAGTTATGGGCAGAAGCTGTTTTTTAATTCAAGGTGATTCAGGGAGCTCCTGAAGCGAATTGGTTTCTCAAGACAGAGGACATTTTTCTTTCTTCTTCTCTCTTTCCTGGTAACAGTTATGACCTGTCACATTTAATTTCTAATTTTAATTTTCACATTTCATTGGTTCGTTAGTTGTTTTTTTGTTTTGGTTGGGGTTTTTTAAGGGAAATGTCATGATACAGTGCAGGAGACAGACAACAACTTGAAAATGGCTTTTTGTTATAGTGACGTAATGAAAGAGTGGAACAATTACCAATTTAAAAAGTGCCTCAGACATCTTAGTATCCCTATTTACATGGTATCGTATACAGGAAGTGCAAGATACCCTGTGACTTGCAAGAAAAGCTTATTTGTTAGTCTTCAGTGCATTTTCTGGCATCTTACAAAGCTTCAGGGAGAAAAATAAGTCAAGTAAAGCCTCCCAGCAGCACACAGTTTGCTTTAAGTAATGCCAGCTCTGCAATATGAACCAGCTTTTCTCAGCTTAATTTTTCTCAGTAGCAAATAAAAATATCTGGACAGTCCCAGGCATAAGCTGTACACGTCCCAGCCTTTTCACCTCATCCTCAAATCTGATCTTACTTGCCAGCTTGCTCATTTCCATTTTGTCCAAGCTGCATCACTGTATTATACTGTTTGTATCTGCTTCCCTCACTTTCCAACATCATTCCTAGCTGCAGCTATGAAAACACAGACAAAGTTGTATTCAGTAGCAGCACAGTTCATCACAGTCACTTATAGAAGCAGTGATTATTCAAGAACAGGGAAAACACATAGTTTAAACATTTCAGTTCATGACTGTGAGTTAATGAGCAACACCTAATTAAGAGGGATCAGCTATTAACCTCTGTTAGCATGCATTTTGAACATAGATTATTGATTATCTGTGTTACAAAAAGGTATATGCTGATTAATGGCAAATATTAATAAAGAACTCTATGATTACTAAAATGAATTTCTTGGGAGCATTATAGGCCTTTTGTAAATCTGCATTTTTTACATGATATCCCACAAAAGAGGTATAAAAATTTTGAGCTGTTTTGCAAAAGGGTCACTTTTTCCTTCAGTGAAAATATCTAGTGTCCTTGGATTTGATAAGGGATTTCTGTTACTTCGCAAAATAATCCTAATGGAATATTGGAATTAGCAGCTCATTGATACAAGATTAAGTACTTTAAGTAAAGGCAAAAACCAGGGTGTGTACGAGTTTCAGCCACGGGCTTTTTCCATGACAGCATCCATGTCTATATAACATAACTCTATGGCTTTCCTCTCTGCAAAATTTTCCATGCCATCTCTAAGTCAGCTGGGAAATATCTGAGAGAACAGACAATTTACCCTTGATCTACCCTCAGGACAATCTCAGAAAAATTATGCTACTTTAGCAATGGCAGCCCGATTTTCTTAGTCCCCAGAGAAAATAACTGTGGGTAGTACCTCTTGGACAGCATATATTAGAGATCACAGAATCATAGAATCATAGAATCGTTTAGGTTGGAAAAGACCTTTAAGATCATCAAGTCCAACCATTAACCTAACACTGCCAAGTCCACCATAAAACCATGTCCCTAAGCAACACATCTACACGTCTTTTAAATACCTCCAGGGATGGCGACTCAACCACTTCCCTGGGCAGACAGTTCCAGTGCTTCACAACTCTTTCAGTGAAGAAATTTTTCCTAATATCCAATCTTAACCTCCCCTGGCACAACTTGAGGCCATTTCTTCTGGTCCTATCACTTGCTACTTGGGAGAAGAGACTGACCCCCACCTCTCTACAACCTCCTTTCAGGTAGTTGTAGAGAGCAATAAGGTCTCCCCTCAGCTTCCTTTTCTCCAGGCTAAACAACCCCAGTTCCCTCAGCCACTCCTCATAAGACTTGTGCTCTAGACCTTTCAACATCTTTGTTGTCCTTCTTTGGACATGCTCCAGCACCTCAATGTCTTTCTTGTAGTGAGGGGTCCAAAACTGAACACAGCATTTGAGGTGTGGCCTCACCAGTACCAAGTACAGGGGGACAATCACTTCCTTAGTCCTGCTGGCCACACTATTCTGATACAAGTCAGCACCTGGGCACACTGCTGGCTCATATTCAGCCATCTATCGACCAACACCCCCAGGTCCTTTTCCGCGGGGCAGCTTTCCAGCCACTCTTCCCCAAGCCTGTAGCGTTGTTGTAACGTAAGTGCAGGACCTGGCACTTGGCCTCGTTGAATCTCATACAATTGGCCTCGGCCCATCGATCCAGCCTGTCCAGATCCCTCTGCAGAGCCTTCCTACCCTGAAGCAGATCAACACTCCTGCCCAACTTGGTGTCGTCTGCAAACTTACGGAAGGTGCACTCGATCCTCTCATCCAGATCTGTTTATTAAAGATATTAAACAGAACTTGTCCCAATACTGAGCCCTGGGGAACACCACTTGTGATCAGCCGCTAACTGGATTTAACTCCATTCACCACAACTCTTTGGGCCTGGCCAACCAGCCAGTTTTTTACTCAGCGAAAAGTATGCCCATCCAAGCCATGAGCAGCCAGTTTCTCCAGGAGAATGCTGTGGGAAACCGTGTCAAAGGCTTTACTGAAGTCTCGGTAGACAACATCCACAGCCTTTCCCTCATCCACTAAGCAGGTTACCTTGTCATAGAAGGAGATCACATCAGTCAAGCAGGACCTGCCTTTCATAAACCCATGCTGAAAGGGCCTCACCACCTGGTTGTCCTGTACATGCCATGTGATGGCCCTCAAGATGATCCACTCCAAAACCTTCCCCTGGCACTGAGGTCAGGCTGACAGGCCTGTAGTTCCCCGGATCCTCCTTCTGGCCCTTGTTGTGGATGGGCATCACATTTGCTCACCTCCAGTCAACTGGGACCTCCCAGTTAGCCAGGACTGCTGATAAAGGATTGAAAGTGGCTTGGTGAACACTTCTGCCAGCTCCCTCAGTACCCTTGGGTGGATCCCATCCAGCCCCACAGACTTGTGTGCATCTAAGTGGTGTAGCAGGTCGCTAACCATTTCCCCTTGGATTATGGGGGCTTCATTCTGCTCCCTGTCCCTGTCTTCCAGCTCAGGGGGCTGGGTACCCAGAGAACGACTGGTCTTACTAATAAACACTGAGGCAAAGAAGGCATTAAGTTCCTCATCCTTTTCCTCATCCTTTGTCACTGTTTCCCCCTGTGTCCAATAAAGGATGGAGATTCTCCTTAGCCCTCCTTTTGTTGATACTAACTTATTAAGAATAATTAGGGTACTTCACATCTCTGTGAGCTACAGTTCTTGTTTGTCACATCTTCAGCAGATGTTGCTGCATTGGTTATATTAAGCACAACAGTAGAAACACAATGGTTTGGGTTTTTTTTAACGAAAGCTGATATTTAAGACAACATTATTAAATTGTCTTAGGAGCTGGAATTTTCCATATGATATGATAAAGTCTTTCCATCTTATCATAACATGATAACAAGTATATATCGTTTGCTGGCTTACATTAAGTCACTATTCTTCAGTGCTTGCTGGGTGTCATAGAAGACATTCACAGGATGGTGTTTGAGTTTGATTATTTGCTCCCTTTTCTTTTTTTTGTCTGTAGTGTCAGTGCAACAGCAAATGAAACATATAAGCCTAGTCAGCCACAGTACTATAGAGCCTACTTAGGGAAATATATACTTAAGCATGCTCTGAATTTGAAGGTATCCTTGAGATACCCCTCTCCCTCAACACAACTGGTTCCCTCTAAAATTAGTTTAAAATGGACTTCTGTGGGAAGCCAGTGTGTGTGTCCCCAAAGAATATACCCTTAAGCCCATCAAAACTTCTCATAAATTGTCTTGAACATAACTTATGTTTTGGAGACACATTACTGAAAACAAAAAACAGTCAAACCAAATCTTCCAGACCTCTGAATGATTATACCTCAAATATATAGAAGTCTAAGAAATAGGTATCAAAATGTCTTCTTATTCCAGGGAGAACTGACACTAATGTCAAAATTCCAGCTTTCCTAATGCCAATAGGAATTTTGCCATTACCTTCAGTGGAATCAGGATTTAAAGCTTGGACTTTAGCTTAGAGTTTCCCTCAGCTGTTAATAGTTGTGAAATGCTGTGGTCTGCGTTTTCTTTTCTCAGGTCCATTAGAACCATCTGTGACAAACGTGCTGAGTCTTCGACAAAGTGTGTTTAAGGAAAAGCACATTGTTGAACCGATCATTTACAATGATTGAAGATTTTGGAAACGGGACACTTTGTAGCCAAGTTTTACATCTTTCTGCTGTATACTCATTATGTGGAGGTGACTTAATCTTATTCAGATTTTTAGAAGATCTTGCAATGATTTGAAAAGCATGTATATACATTTAATGGAATATGTTGTATACTAATTCCAGCTGCAGTAACTCATGTTAATATGCAATATACCTATTGTTAGTTCTTGATATAGAATGGAAATAGCTTACTAGCATTTTCTTACAAAATCATTAAAACGTGCTATGCTGGTTAATCATATTGGCACTTTGATATGTTTTTTTAATTCTTTTTACAGTATAATATTTAGCACTTTCACTGCTATTCTTACAAAATAATATCTTAGCAAGACATCTACACCTTTCTGCTAACAGACACTTTAAAGATGGCACAGGGTACAGTCTGATAGATGTAAAGAAGATATTTGCAGAGGATAATGCAAATTTTTTAAACTCCAAGAAATGAAATTGTTAAAGTCTTTGGTAAAAACAAATAAAATAATTTACATGACTAAAAACAGATGCTTATTTTTTCTAACAGAAAATACCATAGGGCAAATAATCATTTCAGATTTGGGCAGGGAAGAGTGAAAGGAAGACAGTTTTGAAATAAATACAGGTTTTAGTGTGTGAAAAGAGCAAAAATACTTGGAGATTCTACCTGAGTTTCAACTGCATTTTTCTTCTCTTGAAGACTTTAATGAACCTGGGGCAGCCAGTCAACAGAAACTTGGTGCAAAATCTGTCTCACTCATCTTTGCATCAGCCTGTAAGTGCTGCTGGGGCTAAGCCAAACACCTAGCTATTAGTAAAATGAGAGCTTCCCTCATGAGTTTCCAGAATTGACTGTGGCCTCAAAGCTGCTTCTGCTGCAGACCTGGTCAGCAGTGACAACAAAAGCATGATGATACCCAAAGCACGATTTATTGTCTGGTTATTCTTGCCAAAAAATAAAGCAGAAAGAAGTTTTGAACTTCCCTTAAGATATGGAATACAAAAACTCCCATGATGATACATGAGATCACTGCTGTGCTAGTCACACATCTTTTCTTTTCTTTTTCTTTCTCTTTTGGATCATATCCTGGAAGCACAAGAAACTCCTTCAGATGTTCAATAGCTATTTATGATTTTAAGCTGCTATATACCCAGCCTGGAGCAAAAGTCATACTCCTAGATTATAGTAACAGCTAAATAATCAACTAACAGTGGAGTGCAACTCACACAGCATATTACTTCAATTTTTGAGCAGTCACAATAAAATCAACTAACTTACTCTCAGAGTAAATTACAATTCAGTGTAATGGCATATGGCCCATAGTGTCTTATAAAAGTTAATCAACATAATCAAAATTCCTCTCTCAACAGCAGTATCATTTGTTACATGACAGAAAATTTACAAGGTGTGTGTAATTACAGATAAGTACCTTAAACTATTTTTAACAGCAGACATAACTTTTACCAACCCCCTCAATCCCTGTCCTCTATCCAAAACCTTCTGTGTTTAAAAAAAAGTGTAAAAATTTGGGTTTCTAGCAATATGTAACTGGATCAGGCATTAAAACCCATTTCTTATAGTGTGCCCAATTTTCTCTTTCACAATTTTCTCTTTCAAAGGTGTATAATTACAATGGCTAACATAACACTCACACTAATTTATACCATAAACACAGATGATCTGTCACAGAGCAATCTTTGCCTAACACTTCTTAGAGAAAATCCTAGGCTATTAAAAAAAGTGTGAATTACATATGCTCGCTTGCTTAAAATAGATTGTGTAAAAATTAATGTGTTTTAGCTAGTAGAGTGGAAAGTTACTGCTTATTATTTAAAATGCAATCCTGGTTAGACACAGCCACTAGAAAGTATATGGAAGAGGAACTGTTGTCAGGTTTGATAATCAGGAGTTTCATTGTGTTGTCTGAAAAACAGATATTCGAGAAAATGAGCACAGTGTATCTATATATATGTGGACACATTTTATATATGTGTGTATATATATGCACATAACTCATGTTCATATAGTGCCTCTCAGTCTCCCTCTGGCAACTACATCACAAACTTACTAATGAATACACTAAATTTCTTTGTTACAGTATAAATATGACTGACTTTTAAATATAGATGTGTCCAGTTACCCCCTGTGCGACCCCCTGCTTTTGGGCTTTTACAGCTGCAGCACTCCACTCTCATCCTCAGATCTGAGACTCTGGCTACCCTGTGTTAACATCTGCCTGACTGCTCTGATTTGCAAGCTGAATATTTGCTACTCATGCACAATAAGACTCCTGTCCACCTGTATGTGAATTCCTGCAGAAACAGAACATAAAGTTGAGGGGAGACCTTATCGCTCTCTTCAACTACCTGAAAGGAGGTTGTAGAGAGGTGGGGGTCGGTCTCTTCTCCCAGGTAACAAGTGATAGGACAAGAGGAAATGGCCTCAAGTTGCGCCAGGGGAGGTTTAGACTGGATATTAGGAAATTTTTCTTCACCAAGAGGGTTATCAAGCATTGGAACAGGCTGCCCAGGGAAGTGGTTGAGTCGCCATCCCTGGAGGTATTTAAAGGACGTTTGGATGAGGTGCTTAGGGACATGGTGTAGTGGTGGTTTTTGGCAGTGTTAGGTTTATGGTTGGACTCGATGATCTTAAAGGTCTTTTCCAACCTATATGATTCTGTGATTCTGTGATAAACATAGGACACATCTCTGCCTTCTTTAGGGCACTGTAAATACAAGTGCACTGTGCTATAAGTGCTTTTTATCTTCTGAAAGAGATCAATCTTTAATCAAGGAATAATTCACAGAGGTGCATGCTGAAGCCTCCACTCAAACTCTGTTCAGGAAGTGTCCTATATCTATGCTTTACCCATACCTTATCAAGTTAATGTTGAAGTCCACTGAAAGGATTCTATTAATCTTGTGTTTGATCCCTGTGTTTTGTCTTTCACTAGGAAACTGCAAAGAAAAAGGTGAATGAATACTTTCAAGGAAGGGGACAGCCGCTGTAAAGAGCAGGTCATCACAGACTGTCAGATTGAACAGCATTTAGGCACCAAACCTCGTACTGCATGGTCAGTTTTCTTTACTCACGACACTAACAGTGAATTATGTGCCTGTGTAGGAAAGTAGATGCCTAGACACATTCGAGAGTCAAAAAAATTCAACTGACCTTTGAAGGAAATGGGACTGAGAATTAAAAATAAATAACAAGCTATGCCCTCAGAACATCGCACTCACGGACATATTCCTCCCTTTTTTGACCACAGGTTTTGTGTTTCGGGCTCCTGCCTTTTGACCAAAGAGTATTCTTTCTCATATCTGGAAGTCTGGTGTATAAAGTGCTAAGATGGGATTCATCTGAGGAACTAAATGTGGGCATCTATAGTGTAATTGTCTGCAAGTCCCTCTTGACTTCCTTTGTACTCAGAGGAGAGCTGGTGAATAAAGACAATGTTGTTTGTGGTATAAGTCATCCTATCTTAAAGTAAATACTAATACTTGGTCAGAGGAATCACACTCCTAACTCGCTGAGAACAAGGATTAGGATTGCCCAGACATAAACATGGATGTTCAAAATGTCCCTCCTTGTCTCCAGCTGCCACTCCAGAAGGTCCTGTATCATCCCTACCAACACAAACATTACAGGCACCCTAAGGAACCCCCAAGTGACACCAGGTGTGACATTTGCCAGCCCTGTCATTGGTATATCAAGTACTCCAGGGCACTAGACATGTGCCTTTTGGCAACTGAATCAAGCCCTAAAATGCAATTTATTTCACATGACTTTAAGCATATACAGCAGGTGTCCAAATCCCAACTGGTTGTCTAGACTCCCATAATAGTCAACAGAGAGCCTTACATTCCCTGACACATTTTGATAGTGGTCAGGAAGGAATGGTCATGTGAATAAGCAACAGGAACTGAACTGCAGAGGAAAGCAATGGTATAGTTTGTGATATTTCACAAATGTGGTATCAAATCAAAATAAATGATTGGAATATTTGCTTGTGCTTAGCATCTGAGAAGACTGTGATTGAACTGGGCATGAAATTGCGTACGTTTAAAATTCATGCAATGTCATCAAGGCACTGAAGACAGAGAGGTCAAGGGGTAGGAATGTTTGTGTATTGCATTATTTAACTCACACTTTACAGTTTTCCCTTCACCTTGCTGGAAGCTGCAGAGGCCATTTTAATGGGGAAAGGAGAGGACCCAAAGGCGTAAAAGCCCCTTTGCTAGGCCCACCGGATACATGCCATGTTAATGCGACAGGGAATCCACAGCAGCACCGTAGAACAACTCTCCTCCCCCAGATTTCATTTATCCCTGAAGCACACGCAAGTAATATGGAGAATGACAGTGTGTTGGAAAGCTTGCCACCAGAAAGAAAGACAATTTACTCAGGAATGTACTTAGAAAACCATAATAGGTTAATTCCTAGGGGAGGGGAGACAACTGATTTAAGGCATGCAAATGTTATGTGACTCTATTGCTGAAGTACAAGTTTATGATGATTTAGATTGAACTGACTAGCACTTGGTGGGATATATTAATCTCCCTCTTCATTGATAATAAGCTTACCAGAAATGTCTGATTTTTAGACTATTGAAGTTTTATGGGCATCTTTTGCCATAAATCACAAAACATAAGTTCATGCTGCAGTCAAAAGCTATGTAAACATAACAAAAGTAGTTTGTATTCTGCTAGACCAAAATTATGTTAAATATAACTGCTTAAGTTTCTGTTGGGCCTTTGGAAGCAGTATAAGCTCATATTTCAGCTTTCTGTGCCTGAGTTCCTTATTTATAGAATGGAGATAAAACTTCATCCACTTGTTAAGCTAGCAATTTTATATGGACAAGCAGTAGTAATAAGTGAGATCCTAGACCGTTGCAGTTATTTGAGAGACATTAATTTATTGTCAGATTAAATAAAACAAAGTAACAAATCGATATACATTGCATGGGGGATGAGTAAATTGCTCATGACTTCGCTGGCCAAGCTTCCTGCTATAAAACAAGGGACATTCCTGTAATTTGCTTAATGTTTCTCTAGTCATCAGTTTCCATCTTGCTTATGTTCAGCCTCACAGCCTTTTCACTTCCCAAATTGCAATATTTCTAACATCTATTTGACTATATTTAAATGTCCTTGTCATGGAGGAATCCAAGTGAAATTGATTTCTGTCAGCTTTTAACTTTTTCCTTCAAAAGTTCTCCGTGATGTTTGTTTTCTGTGTCACAGTATCATTCATGCCTTTGTTTTACACTGTCCCACATCTTTGTTTACAATATTCCACCCATAGTAATCAAGAGTTTGGCTCAATTTACATGTCTGTATTTATATGTGAGGAGTGAGAAATAAAAACAAAAATAGTAAGAAAGAGGAGAAAAAGAGAGACAATGCAGTGTGTGACCTCATTATTTAAACAAAACAGAGTTTACTTACACAGAATGATGTTCCTTTGTTCTCATTCAGGCCCAAATACTGTTTTCTTAGTCTTCTCTAATGACATTATATGTGGCAATGAGTAGTCTTTTATATTTATACATCTGAACAGTGGAAATACTATAAGACCCAATCTCTACAAATGATAGAATTATCAATTGTCATAAAATATAATTTAGTAAATTCAGACCACCCATGTTTGGCTATATTGCTATGGTTTTATTCTCATACTCTAGCATATTTCTGCATTTGTTTGAAGAGTTAACCCATAGATTGGGAACGTGAATTTTCCCTCTCTTGCAAAACCAAATGTTTTTAACCCCAGCTATATTTACTTCTATCACAAGTAGTTGACTTAATGAAGATTGAGACATGACCACAGATTCTATATCCCTTTAGCCAGAAGCTCCTCAAAAAGGCTAGGCTGATTTTAAAAAGCTGAGTCCTGCTCCCCCCACCCCCCCCCCGTAATATAGCTTGGGAAATGACATGGATATCTCAAGTGATCTTTGCAAACCTAACTGTGTCACGGACTTTACTCTAGTAACAGTGTGACAAGAGCACAGATCCATTATTCTTTAGTTAGGGGATTACAGTGAGGTGTCTGGGACCAAGCATTTACCTGCTCCTCTCACTTTGTTTTCTGAAGCTTAAAATAAGGGAGATTGTGCATTGCTGATGGGTATGCTAGCAATCACAGTGTGCTAAGCTTTTCCAAGTGATGGGTGAGATATCCATCTTACCCATCTAGCTGAAAAAAATATCCATAAAAGAGTTAACTGCTAAATATATAGAGAAATCAGTTTATCTTTTTGTAACACACACAAACACAACTTCTCACTTAAGGAATTAAATAGTTGATGGTTCAGGATTAGTCACTTTCCAATCGCTGTTGCCTCCCTTTGTGAAGAGAGGCATATAGTTCAGTTACCTATTCCTAGGTGTATAGTCCCCCTTGGGGACTATACAGTGCCTCTTGCACAAAATTAGTAATTGCCGAACTTAGCCATTTCTTAGTAATTACAGATCAGTTTGTAAGTTCCTTGGGGCAGGGATCAAGCACTGTGGTCTTCTCTGGGAAAATGCACAGGAAACACTTGGCTACAGAGATAAATAATAAATACAATTGGTCATAAATAATAAATACTAGTAAACGCCAATGTTTAGGGGCAGCTATTTATCTTGTGTAAAACCACATAGCTTCTGCCAACTATAGTAGGGTGACATCGGTTTGCACAACAGAAAGCAAGAACTTTATTCCAAAAGGAACCTGTTTCACCCAGTGAACCTGCTCTACTTATCGACTACACTGTGTATACAGCAGTTCAAGTAGAGTGAACTAATTGGTTTTCTTGGTAGGGATATTCAAGACATATATAAACATATGTCAGTCTACATCGCTTGGTCCAATGACCATGCTTTACTCCCTGATTCCAATATTATAGAAATATAGCCTTGGATGCCTTAGGTTGGATGTAGCCATGTGTCAAAAACATCTCCACATTGCTGCTACATGATGAGGAACTCACTGGACAGCTGTCTGTACATTCTTGAAGATCTCCAGGCACCAAGGGTTCTGCATCTGAAGATGTTAAAGGCTGTGGTGCTCAGATGTTGCAGTAATGATGCACAAAGGTGCAGCGGTTATTAACCCTCCGAACACTGTCAAACATGTTATTATTGCCCTTTGTCTTTTTTGCAGTGTCGCTAACTGTAAGAGAATGCAGAGACTTGAAAGGGATTAAAGGGCTCACTTCCTCTATAGTTTACCTAAGAGTGGAAGACTATTATTGATCCAGGATATGACAAGAAGAAAGTCTTAAACCCACTTTAAGCAAACAAAGAGTGCCCTGCAGTCTTCAAATACTGATTTAAACAATTTTTTAAATTAAAGAAAGTTTCATATAGACTGGCACATATATTTCAGGTTTCAAACCCAGGTAGTTTGAAACAGCCATGGTATTAAACCCAGAAATTGGAGTTCATAACGGAATTTCTGACACGCAGCATTTATTTGAATGGTTTGAGGGACACTGCCATAATAAATGTAGGATCCCTGTTATTTTGAACACTCCTTCCAAATTTCTTTCGTCCGGGATTTAGTTCAGGTAGCCTATCTACATTTCCCAAACAATTGTAAGGATTAATGATGCCAAAAAAGTTGTGAGCAAGCAATCAAAACTGCTTCACTGAATAAATTGTTTTAATGGGACTATGCTAATATACATTAAGGAAAGATTTGTTCTTAGGGTAGTGCTGGGAGTTTCTATTTGACATGATCTGATCTCTTCATGACTAAGTTAGATTTGTCAACCTGGTTCTAGACACCTATGTGTGGGTAACTGACCTTAGCACTGCTGGTTTGCATGGAGCTTTGATAATCACTTATCTATCTGTAAAATAAAATTCACATGATGAGTCTTCATTTATGTGTCTGTCTTTGTGCAAAACAATTCGGGACGGTTGTGGGGCTGTTGGACAGAATCACAGAATCACAGAATCACAGAATCATATAGGTTGGAAAAGACCTTTAAGATCATCTAGTCCAACCATAAACCTAACACTAAACAACGGTCTGAGGTGAGCAACAAGAATAATCAGAGGCCTTGAGAATATGAACTGTGAGCAAAGACTGAAGAAATCATGACTGATTAGTTTAGAAGAACAAAGACTGACAGTAGACATAAACACACCTGGAATATAAGAGGTAATATAAAGGACATAAGTCTTGGCCATATCTGCTCTGGTTAGGAGGACAAACATTGGACATTAGAAAACTGCTGAAGGGTGGAGATGGTGAAGCACTGGAATACTCTTGTGTAATCATCATTGTTAGAGATTTTTAAGAGTAGACTGGACAAAAATGGGTCAGGAATGGCATGAGCATATGGGATCTTGTCTTTCTATATGTGGAGGGTTTTTTTATTTTTGTGCTGCAAGCTCCTTCTCTTACTTTCTTAATTTTCCTTGGCAGTTTTTAAATTTGTTTCCCTTTCCAGAACTTACAGTACAGCTGCCATCTTTTCAGGGACATGTGGACTCCCTCTAGAAACCAGCAAGTAGCCAAAGAGTGATTGCAACATTTTAAACCATCTGATCCACCTTTCCTGAAATGCCAGCATCTGAACCTTTTCCTTAAACAAGTGCTTTCTTGTCTGCTGTATTGGCTGTCTATAGAGGCACAGTATATTTGGTTTCCTCGTTGACCTGACATCCACTGTGTGCTAGAGTAGTATATGGGCTGTCACCCAACCAGATGTTTTCCATTATTATAGAATTCACTGAGAAATGAGTTGTTCCTCTCCGTCTAATTTACCTTAACATAACTATTGGGTTTATGCAGTGGATATTTACTCTCTGTTTGAAATAGAATAAAAAGCAGTAAATGTGTCATCTCCTCCCTTCTTTGCCATTAAGAAAGAAGGAAAAGGAAAAGGAAAAGGAAAAGGAAAGGGAAAGGGAAAGGGAAAGGGAAAGGGAAAGGGAAAGGGAAGAGAAGAGAAGAGAAGAGAAGAGAAGAGAAGAGAAGAGAAGAGAAGAGAAGAGAAGAGAAGAGAAGAGAAGAGAAGAGAAGAGAAGAGAAGAGAAGAGAAGAGAAGAGAAGAGAAGAGAAGAGAAGAGAAGAGAAAAGAGAGAAAGGAAAGGAAAGGAAAGGAAAGGAAAGGAAAGGAAAGGAAAGGAAAGGAAAGGAAAGGAAAGGAAAGGAAAGGAAAGGAAAGGAAAGGAAAGGAAAGGAAAGAGGAAAGGAAAGGAAAGGAAAGGAAAGGAAAGGAAAGGAAAGGAAAGGAAAGGAAAGGAAAGGAAAGGAAAGGAAAGGAAAGGAAAGGAAAGGAAAGGAAAGGAAAGGAAAGGAAAGGAAAGGAAAGGAAAGGAAAGGAAAGGAAAGGAAAGGAAAGGAAAGAAAAGAAAAGAAAAGAAAAGAAAAGAAAAGAAAAGAAAAGAAAAGAAAAGAAAAGAAAAGAAAAGAAAAGAAAAGAAAAGAAAAGAAAAGAAAAGAAAAGAAAAGAAAAGAAAAGAAAAGAAAAGAAAAGAGAAAAAACAACTTCTGGAAGAAAAAAACCCTGTTAGATCAAATTCTCCTCCAGATGTTATGAGAGCTACCTTAGAGATACAGACATAAGAAATATAACAAAAAACATAACTCATATTTAAAGTAAATCAGCTACTGATTTTTCCTTCCAAATATTCTCAACTATCTTAACAATTCACATTCTTTTAGAGTTCTTTATATTTTGAAATGAAAAAAACATAGAGTTTTTTAAAATAAAAAATAGAGAAAAATAGACTATCAAAATAAGCTCTGGGCTAAAAAACATGGATTTCAATAGAAGAACAGAAATATAAAGCTTATGGTGTAATTTATCAATTATTTACTGTATAAACCACAAATAATAAATATTTCAACCCATGTCAACAAAAACATGGTAAGCAGAAGACAAAAGATAATTTTTTTCTTCCTTTGGAACTGACATGTCAGACTAATCAATAAAAGCCCATTGTATGGTAAGCATTTCTTCACTAGTAGAAATGCATGTATATATATATTTTTTATTAGTGAAAAAAGATGTAATCTTGATTGTGTTGACTCAAACACACAAAAATATCAAAATATAGCATTGAGGAATTAGACATTTGACTACATCTTTTATTGAACCCTTGTCTGCCTGGCAACATCAGCGAGACAGCCATTTGTAAGAATACGTGATACCACGATCAGTTGCCATTCATGATACATTCCTTTGAAGGGCTGCCTGTAGGACCTGTCATATCTCCACATCTTATGGAAATACCCTCCCTGATCTCCTTTCTGCGCAAGGAGAATGCTCTTCAAAACAGAGAAATTTATGGCCTTCTAAATGAGTTCTCACCTGGAGGATTGTGCTGCAATCCACCAATCTTATACACCATGATACTGTAGAGGTGCAATACCATTCTTCAAGTGCTTGTTGCTAAATTTTGTTCAGTGTAGATATTCTCAGATCATTAATTTAATTACATTTTTATGCTTAACAATATATCTTTACTGAATCTGAGGGTTGTGGAAGATTTAGTGTTTATAGGGTGGAGAGACAAGAAAGGGAGAGAAAGACCCATTGGCTGGAAACCTGAATTTAAATGCAAACTTAGAAAAACTTCTTAGAAGCTGTGCCAATAGGATTTTGGAAAGCAGACAGGAATGTGTCCTACTCTTGGAAAGCTGGGAAAAGAAACAGGCCAAATACTTAAGAAGTCTCTTCTATCTACATTATGGAGAAGGACACACATCCCCACTATTGGGCCAGTCTCTTTTCTGACTGAAAATTAGTCTCCTTAATTTTAATTGCAAACTCTTTCTTTGGTCTCTTGTGACCATGAATTTCATAGGCTAGTCAGACATTTCCTTTAATCAGCTCTAAATTTCTTCTTATCCTCTACCCTCACAGATTCACCATGGTCTGTAAAATAACAGCTGCAGATACTATTGACCTGAATCCACTATTTATGCACAGCTCCTGGCAATGAGCCATTTAGCACATCATTTCTCACAATCCCCAAGTGGCAGGTTTGCGTATTACAGCTGACCTCATACAGTCCCAAATTCATGGAGTTGCACCCTTGAGTATCTGTTCTACATGGACATGAAGGTGGACGATATTCTTTAGGTATGCTTTGCTCATTTTTCAAGCGGCATTATCACTTGCAAAACAACTTTGATAGAGTGTTTCGATTCACTTAAGAGCAAAATCAGGCCTTGGCAAAAGCTTGTCATCCGTACTTAAGAAAACATGACTTATTTATGAGCCACAGAGCAAACAAATGTACTGTAAAAAATCCAATCAGCACAAGAAAAACAGAAATCTGGATCAGAGAAGTGTGACAAAGAAGGCCTCTCACCACCTAAGCCAGCCTCTGCCTCTGCCTGTTCTGCAAATGCAGAACAACCCTCAGTAAGGGGAAAACTTCACCTAACATCGGAGTCTAGACAAGCTACCAGATAAATACTGTGCTAAAAGTAGCATCACCTCCTCCTGAAGTGCATCAAAAGCCTCCATGAGACATAAACATAATAATAAATATGACTATTAAATTAAAGTGAGAGGGGGGAAAGAGGGAGGAGTGAATCCCAAGTAGAGCAATGAGGCTAGATATGCTCCAGCCCAGCTGAATGTCAGGGTACCTAGATGAAAAAGCACATACCAGATGAAAAGGCATGTAATGAAGTAATTGATTGCAGTTTGTTGGCCAAGCCACAGATCTCTTAAAGGTGGAAAGTTAAAAACATCCTACACCAAAGTAACCTATTACATTACAGAGGAGGCGAATATCAAAGCTGCTTAACAAATGTATTACACATCAAAGCCAGCAGCCAGCAAGAGGTATCATTAGGCATCCTTAGAAGGAATGGTGGGACTACCAACTGTCAAAAATAGAAAGATCAACAGATAATGGATTATAACTATAGGTACCATGAGATCTCTGTAGACTTCACTGGGAAAACACAACTTGCAGCATGCAATAATTCTCATTAAATATACTTTCATGATTGGATTTGCCAGCGCTGCTGCCTCTCCTATATTCTTCTTTCTCTTCTGTATCTGTATGGTGTGATAATTCACTACTACTACCACACAGCTAAGCAACTTTGTTCCTATATTTTCTAAAGAATCTTGCTGATAACAAAAACATGTTTTATTTAAACCAAATTTTTAACAAGTTTATTCAATATTATTTGTATAGCCTCCCCTGCTAAGCTGTGATGGCATTCTGTGTCCTACCAATGCTGCACAAGAAGGTAGCTCTGCCCTGAAAAGTCTGATATCTAAGAGACAAGGTAAGAAATAGTTTCCAACAGAGAGAAGACCAAAAGAAAGTGGTGCAAGAGCATTCATTGCCTCATTACCTAGTCTCCGCATAACAGAGTTGTAGCCCTTGACAGTTATGTTGTAGGCGTCATAGCAAAAGACATTTTAATAATCAAAATACATTGACTTGGGAAGCGTTTACAGGGAATCTCCCTCAGTTTGAAAGTGAAGTCAGTTATATTGTGTCCATTGTAACATGTATGAACTGGGAAAGAGGTACAAAGAGGGCTGCTTCTGAAGATATACATTCTTCAGAGAAGAGCTATGGTTAGGACACCTGATTTTGTAGGAGGGTGGCAGAAAAATAGTAGGGGATCTTCATGCCAGAGCAAACTGGGGAAGGTAGGAAGGTCTGTTGGGTACTGCCTGAAGACAGAAAAGCTTCTTGGAGGTTAGGAGTCCTGGTTGTCTGTGCTGGGCGAAAAACAGCGTTGGAAGTGGCTTCCTTTGCATAGACACAGAGGAAGACTGATCTCACCTAGACCGTGGAAAGTATACAATGGTTGTGGTTACACATGAATGAAAATTCATCTGATCAAACTTTAGGCATCTATCATGGGACATGTGACATTTGGGACAGAATTGAGACACAAAAATTAAGATGTCTGTGCTGAGATGTTATACCTCAAGTATAGCTAAATATATCTCTAAGGCTTCACTGACTGTACTAGCCAAATCTCTGTTGAGTATAACAGGAGTTTAATGACTTGGCTCAAATGTAGACACCTGAATTGAAGACACATACATTTAGATATCTGAGTCTCAAGCTGAATCCCAACCCTGTGGTAGGATTTCAATGACTGAATGTAGGCATCTAGTGTCCTCTTAGATACTCCTGACTTCCATACGCAGCACCAGAAAGACACAAGTGACTCTGTAATGAGTTCTGTGCATGTCTGTCATCCCCACACAATTTTTTTAGATACCCATGAGAGTATCAAATGACACAAAATGCCTATGTTTCAGCAACTAAATCTAGTCACTTATGTCTGATGTTAAATGCTCAATTTTAGAATGCAATGTATCCAACCCACTTTAGATGTCTACCTTAAGATGAGGAATAAACAGGAAAGTCAAAATGAAATATCTCTCTATATATAGATAATAGAAAATATTATCAAATTCATATTATAATTTACATGTCTCTTGAGTTTCCCAGTGAAATCTCAGCTACTGTTTTATGCACATTTTAAGCTCTATTGAAAATACTAATTCAGGTTTATTGAAAATGTTGTGATGCTATGATTTTTTTTTTTTTTCATTTTCAAAACAGTCATATTTTTAAACCTGTTGCCTAGGAAAATGAAACATATATGATCAGCCTTTGTGTTATCTGTCTGTCATTCCCTTGTCCTCCCTCCAAATATCTTTAAAACTTAATTTTCAATTATTTCAACCATCTGTAAGAGAGGGAAAAGGTCTCAAAGCTATTAAGGACAAAGAAGTTTCATGAAATCAGCAGATTAATAAAGAAGAGTGATGTAAAATAGTGATCCCACTGGGGAAGTGTCCAGAGTTTTTGGTCAACAATTAAATTAAAACACAGCAGACAATCCATACCAGGTACAGGAAAAGCATCAGCTAGAATGGAGACTTTATTAGACACAGGATAACACACCAATGAAACACAGAGCCAAAGGACAGCAGGCATCAGAAATCTACTTCCATAAAACTTCAGGATCAAAGAAATTGTTTGGTAAAGAAGTTAATCTGTAAATTACTAATACAAGCATGGTATCGTTTGTGATATAGTTAGATGTAGAAACATTTATAGGGACAGAAAAGAAGGGGACAGAATCATGGATACTGAGTAAGAATCAGAAAAGAGGATTAAGAATATCTTCCAATGAACTCGCTGTTAAGTAATGGTGGAGAGAGACTAGAGAGATAACCACATTGTAGCCAGACAAAGCAAATTTCAGTTTAGAACGGGGAAACTGTGACTTGCATTGATGAAGTTTCCCTACAGACAAGACAGAAAAATGCTTCTAAACATGAATTATCATTTGCATTTTTGGAGGTTTTTCAAATCTTTTTTTAAATTTTCAGAACATCAGTAGAAATTCACTTTGAGAACTGTTGACAGGGACTGGATTTAGAAGTGGACTTGGGCATCCAGTTTGCCTTTCATCACTTCTATTTTTACGTCTGAGCTACTCAGCTGTCTCAAGAGCCAATAAAAGACAAACCAACACCACCACCAACAGCAAAAAACAGTCCAGAAAACAATTAATTCTATCATAACTGTCTTAATGTGGAACAAAGTGCCTTTAGGAGGAAGCTCAGACAGTTAGCTGAACACCTAACTTAACCTCCAGGCTGTAGCTCAGAAAACCAGTTTGGGAATTTATAGTTTACAATAATGGAAACCAAAACAAGTTCTGAACAAGAGAAGTGTGGATGATGAGGAGAAAAGACTAGCTGTGCATATGGCTCTTTGGTTCACACCTTTCGAAGTAGGTGCCTAAATTCTAACTAAGCCCTTTTTGTCATACCTACGTCTTTTACTGGAGGTAGCCCAAGGCTTATTACACTCTCATACACTAATCTGAACTAGTTTAAGATTTAGAAGACTAGGACAATTCAATACAATATGTTTGGGGAGGGAAGGGATCCATCTTGGTTCGTGAAATGCCAAGGTGAAAGAAAATGCTAATTAATCTTTCATGCCTTTACATGTCTGTTTGCATATTGATCCTTATGAGCAAATGAGAAGGAAATTTGTACTTTTTCCTGTCTATGAATGACATTATGGCAACACAGAAACCAACAGAAATTCTGACACCAGTTTCAATGGCATTAAAGTCTCACTGAAAGCTATAACAATTCTAGACCATCTTACTAAGCTTTCTGCTATATAATTTATAGATACACACACACGTGTATATATCAGAAAGTCAGCCCTTGACACAGTATCTCCCTGTTTCTATGAAGTGCTTCAGTGTTTTGTCTTTCTGGTCTTGTCCAGAGAAGTAGAAATCTGTGCCTCCTTTATTCGTTCCCTGTTTAGGGTAACAAAGAAATGGTGCAAGAAATTTGCAGCACAACCAGACATAGAGGAGAAGATTGTTTCTTTCTGTGATAAGGAAAATAACATTGCTCAATTAATAAGTTCTACCGATTACTTGTCAAATACACAGCTAACTTTGCAAGTGAATGTCTCCATCTCTTTAAACCTATTCAGAGAAAATCTGGATTTACTAAGCAATCAGCCATTTTCTGGTAGTCACAGAATCACAGAATCGTATAGGTTGGAAAAGACCTTTAAGATCATCGAGTCCAACCATAAACCTAACACTACCAAGTCCACCACTACACCATGTCCCTAAGCACCTCATCCAAACGTCCTTTAAATACCTCCAGGGATGGTGACTCAACCACTTCCCTGGGCAGCCTGTTCCAATGCTTGATAACACTTTCAGTGAAGTAAAATTTCCTAATATCCAGTCTAAACCTCCCCTGGCACAACTTGAGGCCATTTCCTCTTGTCCTATCACTTGTTACTTGCGAGAAGAGACCGACCCCCACCTCTCTACAACCTCCTTGCAGGTAGTTGTAGAGAGTGATGAGGTCTCCCCTCAGCCTCCTTTTCTCCAGGCTAAACAACCCCAGCTCCCTCAGCCGCTCCTCATAAGACTTCTGCTCCAGACCCTTCACCAGCCTCGTTGCCCTTCTCTGGACACGCTCCAGCCCCTCAATGTCCCTCTTGTAGTGGGGGGCCCAAAACTGAACACAGTATTCGAGGTGCGGCCTCACCAGTGCCGAGTACAGGGGCACGATCACTTGCCTAGTCCTGCTGGCCACGCTATTTTTGATACAAGCCAGGATGCCATTGGCTTTCTTGGCCGCCTGGGCACACTGCTGGCTCATATTCAGGCGGCTGTCAACCAACACACTCAGGTCCTTTTCCGCCAGGCAGCTTTCCAGCCACTCTTCCCCAAGCCTGTAGCGTTGCATGGGGTTGCTGTGGCCCAAGTGCAGGACCTAGTGTTCAACAAGAAACAACAGCTGGCTAATTTAGAGTCAATGATAAAGCTACAAGATTTAGTACAAATCAACCAACATGGAGAATTCTGTTACATAAAGCCCTGAAGCAGCAAGCCCTTCTCTCTTTACTTCATTCGTCATCCTATCTAAAAGCTGCTAGTTTCACAAATGGGACACAGGTGTTTGGGGAAACAATCTCTAACAACCAAAGTCTCCGTTCCCCTTAATGCTAAAGAAGTCCAAGTCCCTTACAAAACTACAGGCCTCCCAGAAAACTCCCTATAACTCTTACAATTCTACTAGTGGCATGAAGAAATCTGTGTAGGTATTCCCATGTGCAGGACCCTGCATTTCCTTTTCTTGAACTTCATAAGGCTCCCATCCACCCATTTCTCTAGCCTGCCAAGGTCCCTCTGAATGTCAGCACAACTGCCTAGTACATCATCTACTCCTGCCAGCTTTGTATTGCCTGCAAATCCACTGCAGGTGCATCCTACCCCATCATCTAAGTGATTAATGAAGAGGTTAAATGGTATTGTTCCCAGTATTGGCAAGATTTCCCTATCATACGTCCTTGCTGACTACTGCCAATCTCCTTCTTGTCCTTCATATGTTTGGAAATGGTTTCCAGAGTTAGTCACTCCATTACCTTCCCAGGGACTGAAGTGAGGCTGAGTGGCCTGCAAGGCCTTGGATCCTCAGCATCTATGGGTGTGTCCTGTTACATACCATGAACTATTGTATGTCTGGTTTGTTTAAATGTTCCATGACCTGATCCTTCTCTACCAAGGGTAGGTTTTCCTTAGCCCACACTTCCCTTCTGCTCTCAGTGGCCTGGGATTCCTGAACATCTGTCTTACCAGTAAAGGATGGGGCAGAGAAGTCACTGAATTCCTTGTCCTTTTCCATGTCTTTTGGCTTCAGGTACTCTGCCCTGTTAGCATCAGGTCCACATTTTCCCTAGTCTTCTTTTTGCTGCTGGTATACCTGTAGAAACCTTTCTTGTCACTCTCTACATCTCTCACCGGATTCAACGCCACCTGGGCTTTGGCTTTACTAACCCCACCCCTGCATGATCAGTCAATACTTCTTACATTCCTCCTGAATGACCTGTCTCTACTTCCACCTCTTGTGTAGTTCTTTTTTGTGTTAGGCATTTGTCAGGACCTCCTTCTTCATCTGCACAGCACTCCTGTTGCCTTTGCTTGCCTTCCTGTAAATCACGATGCATTATTCTTGAGCTTGGAGGAAGTGATCCTTAAAAATCAATCAACTCTCCTGGACCCTTGTTTCATCCATGACTGTCTCCCGTGGGATTCTTCCAAGAAGATCCCTATAGACCTCCTGCATAGGGGAAAACTAGAAGGCTGCAGAATTGCCTAGTAGTTGCTTCCCCAGAGAGAAAGACTGAGATTTTATGAATTAGGTATTGCATGTTGCCTTGCTTATCTGTCTTATTGGTGGTTTGTTTTCTCCATTTAATACAAATATTGTTTCTTAAACTAATTAATCTTTGAGACTGGGGAAAACTAGGTCACTGAGCAAGAGAAATCTTATTTTAGTTTTCTCATGTTTCTGTGTGGAGGCTCTAATGAGTGTGTTAATAATGATTTCTTCACATTAGAACCCAGTTCTTGTTGCCAGTCGAGTTCTGGCAGAAGAGTTGCATTATTATTATTTTTTAATTATGCATTTTAAGTATGGTGATTGTCTTTCTGAAAAGAAAACAAAGAAAACAACAGAAATAGAAAAATAGGTATCCAAATATCCTAACATGATCATACTTGGGTGCATGTTTAGCATGAGACACATATGATTGTTTATGAACTGTGATAATATTCCCTGCTCCTAGATCATGATGCCACAGCAAATAGCCACTTACGGGGTAAGTAGCTCAAATGTTAAAACGATAACCCCATCTCTATTATCCATAGAGATCTCTCAAGGCCAAGGACCTGAAAAACTCTGCAGTGACTGCAAGAGCAATGGTAGTATAGTATCAATGAACGTGCCATTTCTCAGCTCAAAGGAGATATTTGTTTAAAGAACAAAGTGTTGTGTTGAACCTGAAGGGAAATTAAGTAGGATCAATGTCTCTATAGTAATGCATCTCCTCAGTTACAAAGAGAGTGTGCTACATGTAAAAGAAGGGGGGGGGGGGAGGAAAAAAAAAAAAGAAATTGCCCTTGGTTTTCCACTCATTAAAAAAAGGAATACTGGTACTGTTTAATCACACTATTTATGAAAAGGGATTGTTTTTAAACAGTAAAAGTGAAATAACATCATTAACTGTGTCCCTGATTTAGCAAAACTTTTGAGTATGTCCTTAACTTTAAGTGTGTACTTATGTCCCATTGACTATGTAGGGACTGAGTCAAATACTGATAATTTAATTCCATTATTAAGGTAATGTATTGATCCCTGACCTATAAGAATGCTGTGATATGAGGGTCAGAGTGGCCCAATTAAGTAAAATTTTAAAGAAGGATACACATTTTGCCAGATAGTCAAGGATTTCTTCCAGATGCATAACCTTAGGTAAACAGTGGTCAAAGATTTGGAGACTTGTGGAAGGCAAGAAACTATTTTGACTGCACAATGATAGAGAGTATGTAAGGAAACAGTAAGGAAAAAGTTGCTGTTGTATTTCCATGGTCCACAAATTCATCTCTCCCTTAGACCTACGTAACAAGATAAAAGAGAACTTCGGGCTTTAGAAGCCTTAGGACCAAATTTGTCTTGAAATTCAAGGCTTTCTGTCACTTACTTCTCTTTCCTTACTTATTTCCTCAGCTGTTTCAGCGTCCCCAACCCTAAAAAAACCCAACCCAAAACAAACCCAAAACAAACAACCCCCCCCATCAACACCGCAACCAACCAACCAACCATATACAAACAGAAAAACAGTTTAAGATCTGTGTGGTTGTACAAGGCAAAACACACGGAGTCTTTGCACTCATTTTGTGACTTCAGGTACTTTTAATGAAAGGAACAAGAACATCAGAAAGCTAACTGGACAGAAAAAACACTTCTATTTCTCCTTTCTTCTCACTATCACCATTGGAGGTTCTTATGTTCCAATGAAGAGATGTTATGATGTCAACGGATGAAACAGGTATAAAAAAGGAAATGGTCCTAGAGAGTCACCTAAGTCAAAAACCACGTTAGTGTTGTGCAGGGTGTCCATTCACTGCACCCTAGCTTATAGTAGCTAAGTTGCCATCATAAAGAAGCCAGGAAATATGAAAACTACATTAAAACTGCATTTGAAGGTAAGATAAGGTGAACAAAAATGCATATTGAGGGGTATTAGCGGAGACAAAGAAAAGGTATGGGTTGAGACTGAGCTTATTGCTAAGAGGGTTCCTGAAGAACTAGATAGGGGGTACAGTAAGAGGTGTATGAATAAAGCATATATGCTGAGGGAAAGTAGCAACTCACAGACTGAGGAATTCTTCGGATCTAATGGCTACAGAAGCAGGCATGCTGTTGTATCTGTCATAGAGGCACACGAATGACAAAACCTCACTCATTTGTTATTGAGCCCAAGCTCCACGGCAGAGCTTCAAAAGGACTTTTGTGTAACTGCACACAGGGCAAGGCAGAGATAACAAAATCACAAGTAATACTTTTAGCAGTGAGCAGACTGTAGAGCCCAAGCCACCAGGATCAGTGGCAGAATTATAGTCAGGCAATTACAGTAAGCTTAACATAAAATTATTTTCGATTTCATATTGTTTTCATTTCTGTTGTTAAAGATTTAACATTTTCTGGCATTTGAATGGCAGAGGAAGTTTCCTGCAGCATGACAACAAAGAATGACTACATACTGGATTCAATATATTCCTGAGTGAAGAAGGCTGATGGGTTTTTTTCCTTCAACTAAAGCATCTTCCTTACAAGCCCCTCCTTTTCAAATGCAAAACTGTTGTCTGCAACAGTTTTCAAAGTCGGATAAAGAAAGGAAATAGCTAAGTGCTTTCTCTAGTAGAGTGAACTACATTCCTCATTCCTCATGAATGTTTTCTTTAATGAAGTTTACATACGTGGTGTGACCTTTTTTTTCCTTTCCGTGATTCAAATAAGTTATTAGAAAGGGTCTTTCTCAGACATAGCAGAAAAAAAATTTATTACAGATTAAAAAGACACACAGAAATAAAATGGCCTGACACACATTGTCATGGTTTAACCCCAGCTGGCAACCAAGGACCACACAGCTGCTCGCTCACTCCCCCCCTGGTGGGATGGGGGAGAGAATCAGAAGAGTAAAAGTGAGAAGGCTCATGGGTTGAGATAAAGACAGTTTAATAACTAAAGCAAAAGCCACGCACGCAAGCAAAGCAAAGTAAGGAATTCATTCACTCCTTCCCATGGGCAGGCAGGTGTTCAGCCATCTCCAGGAAATCAGGGCTCCATCACGCGTAACGGTTACTTGGGAAGACAAATGCCATCACTTCGAATGTCCCCCCCTTCCTTCTTCTTCCCCAGCTTTATATACTGAGCATGACATCATATGGTATGGAATACCTCTTTGGTCAGTTTGGATCAACTATCTTGGCTGTGTCCCCTCCCAACTTCTTCTGCACCTGGCAGAGCATGGGAAGCTGAAAAGTCCTTGACCAGTGCAGCAACAACTAAAACATCAGTGTGTTTTCAACATTGTTTTCAGCACAATTCCAAAACATAGCCCCATACTAGCTACTATAAAGAAAATTAACTCTATCCCAGCCAAAACCAGCACACACATGCACACTGGAATATGAGTAGAGCATACTACTCCCTGTCCTGTATGATTATGTCAACAGAAGTCCTAATTAACACAATCTGAAGGCTTGGTTTGTGGCTTTGATTATGTCAGCACCATCCTGCTTCTAGTTTCTATAGTCTAGGTATTTTATCCACAGTGCTGCTGTTAATAAGCTGTATGTTGTGACCCTTATACTGCCTTCACTCAAAAACTGTGATTAAGTCCTGACATTCTCAATCAGATAATCATATCTCTGAACCCAGTTCCACTGGAATATGGTCTACATTAACTGACTAGGACTGACTGTTTCTATATGTTTCTGGCACACAATTTATGTGCAGAAAGTTCTCTTGTGAAAAACATCATCCTTTAGGAGATGAGAACACACAGTACAACTCCCTTTACTAAGGCAGTTTCATATTGACCATACCCTAAAGTCACCAGAGACTTTGTTATTGATATAAATTTTAAATGGTAACACTCAGATGCTACCACCATGGACAGGAACATGAAGTTCCAAAATAGGTCCTAAAGTTACCATTTAGTAACACAGGAAAGGGAAAACTAAAAGGTAAGCAGAACCAAAAATCCATTGACTTCTCTGGAGGTTGGAAGAGATCTGAGGGTTAGAGACAGCATGAACAAAACAAAACAAAAACCCCACCATCTTCTGAAACATTAGTCCTTCCCCATTTCCCTTTTGTTCAAGGGAAAGTTATTTCTTCCTAATTCCTACCTCCTGGGTCCACTTATACTGGTTCCTGGATACAACTGTACCCACGTGAGGTCTGGGAACCTCACGTGGGTACAATTATAACTCTTTAGTATGTGTGTGGATGCTATTCAAGTCTAGTCTTACAATGGCAAATGGGCATGCACAGCTCATGACCAGAGCATTAAAACAAGAAGACTGGATGATCAAAAAAGGATGAATCACACATCAAATGCCAGTACACCTGGAAAGAATCAATCATATGGGAGGAAGACTTTACTAAAAAGCTAAGATTTCTTACTGAAACATGATTAGCTTTATTTATTCATATTGAAATAGTAACTAGATCTATTATTCACAGGTTAAGGTCCCACCACACATGGTGCTTTATGGAACCAAAGGGATATTCTGTCCTGGAAAGCTTACAAAAAGTCAAAATAGCAATTCCTATTGCATCAGCATGATACCATCATTCAGGCTAAGATATCCAGGCAGAACTCAGCAGAGTTCTGGCTGGGCTTTTTATTTACCCAGTTATTTCAGGCATGGCTAGTATGGGGAGTGTGGGGTTGCTATTCATACTGGATTACTTGTATTTGCATATCACCAGAGTACAAATGTAACGTCTATTGAAAATTTACACCAATTCTATGACTATGAAGTAGCTCTTGAATTTTATGAAAAAGTCATTCTCAAGGTATGGATTTTAAAAAAGACATTTTCTATAGAAAGCAACAGCCAAATTCACCCCTTGTGTACTACTTTGGTTATGATTATAAAGACCTCGTGATAGCTAACCATCTTCAATTTCCCTTGCTAGCATTTGTTTTCAAATTCGATCCAATGTACAAAATAGGAGTCTTGCATAACTTTACTTCAGTTTGAATAAAACCTCTCTCCAGAAACCTGTGTTGCTATCTTGTGTTCTTTTCAGAGGCCTTAGAAAGCCTGACATAGTCCCAGTAGGCAGTTAAATCTCAGCATCCATAAGAGGTTATTTTAACTGCACAGTAGAGACTGTGACATGTAACAACTCTAACTCCTATTTTTAAGACAAAGATTGATAGAAAAAGGAAAGTAATGTCACAATAGGAGCCCATTCTATTGACAGCAACAGCAACAAGAGAAATGGCTGAGAGAGAATGCATCAGTTGCCACCGTGGATTTTCAAAACTATAATCTTTGTCACTTTGTGTGTAACAAGTGTTTCAAATGGCTGTACTACTTATCAAGAGCAGAGCTGGAACCAATTGCCAGCCACAGATCTGAGTACTCCAGAAAGTTGAATGGAAAATGCTGAATTGAAAACTGATGGGAACAAAGGATGACCAAAGGGAGGCCATATAAATAAAAATCTCTGCTTAGTCCTAGCAGCAGTCCACTGTTTTCTTTAGTATCTTACTTGATTACTGTTGTGGTTTAACCCCGGTAGGCAGCTCAGTCCCACTGTTTTGGCAGCTCAGTCCCACTGTTTTGGACACAAATCCAAAACACAGCACCATACGAGCTACTATGAAGAAAATTAACACTATGCCAGCCAAAACCAGTACAATTACTTACACTAGCTGCCTTATTTATTGTCCAGTTATCAATGACTCACAGCTCTTCACCAATAAAAACTTGGCTGTTAGATTTTCTCAGGCAGTTCTTATTCCATGCTGTCATCAGTCTCTCCCAAAGTAAACCAGTCCCATTCACCTTATATGTAAAATTCATTAAACAAAGATCTTACCCTTTCAGTTGTTCTCATAGCAAGGATAAAACAGAAAAGCTTGAGCAAGTGTGAATAAACATAAGGCTAGGACATGTCCATGAACACCCTTCTGACGTCCCCTGTCCAAGGCCATATTTTCATTCACTTAGTAAAGAAAATCAGTCTTTTTCTGTCAGGAGTGATAATACAGTTATCTCAGATAGACAAAGAATTAAATTGATTTTAAGCAAGAACTTCTGGAATTCTTAAGATAAAACTAAACAAAACTTGTATTATTTAGGTGACAATCAAAAATAGTCTTCCTTTCTCATTCTTTTTAACCTTTTTGGTGAATTAAAGACAGAATAGACATAAGGTGTGACAAAAAAAAGAGGTTTTTCTGCAACCGATATGTCTAAGCTAACCTACCAATTTCTTCCACATTTTATCATTACACAGATTTTTAAAAAGTGTCCATGAAAAGTGCAGATTTCCCTGTATTGTATTTCACCCTATTAACAATAGGCTTGATTTTCTTACCATTCATGGGTCTGTTAGACGTATCTCATATAACCTCTGGGAACTTGCAGAGCATTGATTGAAAATCACCCAGTTCCACTCAGTATCTCAAGGATGACTAGCTTTGCAGATATTCTTCTGTCCTTATTTGTGGCTTTTTCTCTTCGCTACAAACTAATTTAGTACTTTCACTACTCTTCTAGTTGTCAAAACAAGTCCAATGAGAGTTCATCCAGTCTATATAAGTATAGGCAATGTTGATTTTTTTCATGTTGAATGTCATTGTTGAATGTTAGAGGAGAAAGCAAATTCCTCACAAGCCATAACACTTATTTCTTAAATACACAAGCACACAAATACATAATAAAATAACTCACTTCCTACACTTCATGGGTTCTTTGTTAAATCCAGTCGAAGTACCATTTCCTCTACTTCCACAAACTGTCTCTGATTAACATCACCTGTTTCTTCCCTGCTGCAAAGCTCAGTTTTACAAGGATGAAGGTGACCAGTGTAAAATCTGCAGCTCTTCTTTAGTCCTCAAGTAACTCCATTGCTTCTGAAAGCACTTTCAAAGCTTCCTCTCTCTGCATTCCAAATCCCACTTCATTTTAGCAATCAATATTTAATAAATTTTTGTTGATTTTCTATTTTTTTTTACGACCACCTTTTCTACTGTGAACATGAATTACTTCAGCACGTTAAATGAATCGCATCCAATTTTACTTCTGCTATCACTTATATTGTATCTGCCCACTGGTACAAAACACCAGAGATAGCTTGAGCTGGAAAGGAGCTTCTTAGCCTGTAGCTGATCCTGATATAAGTAGTTCTTTTCTATTGCCACATGTAAGACCTAATCTAGCAACACTGTGCACAGTTAAAAACTCTGCTGGATGAATCAAGGCAATGTTACCTCTAGACTAAGCCAATAGCTCGTCTCAGATGGAAGAAATGATTCAATGTTCCTGCAAGGTCTGCTCTTAGAAACAATCACTGGTGACAAATACTAGACCACAAAACTAACTAGGCCTATCTAGCAATGGGGTCGCTTTCCAATTAAATAGCATCTGTTTCTTTCCACAGCCATGAAACATATACGGAAACAGTACCAGCCTCTATGAATGTCTCCCAGATTTGTCCCATGTTTGAGATCTGAGTCGTAGACATATTATGTCCACAGCTAATTTGTAAAGCAGTAAAGCAGGAAAGCAGATTTCTGCAGCTGCTTCACTCCAGAACTATATTTCTATGGCTCACCATCAAATTACTCGGGTTTTATAGCTTTGGAAGTATCTCCCTTTGGTCCTTATCTCTGTGGGAAGTGATAGCTTTTCCTGCACTGTAGCTAACATATCTCTGCTGATTGGAGGAGGATATGTTTGTAAAGGGTATCTCCATCTCGTCTTTAAAGCCTCAGTCTGCCAATAAGTGCATCAGGGATTTGGTGCAAATGAGGGAAGGGGAAAGTATAAATGATGGATCCACCATCATACATATCATCCAGCTTTTTCTGCCAGAATAGATGAAGCTAGAGGCACAGGCATCTGGACAGTTGCTCCAGCCCTCAATTTTCATGGCATTTGTAGAGTGTCCCTACCTCTTTATTTCAGAAGGAACTCCCCAGTGACAAGCAAGCTGCTGAGACTTCACTGGAGACAGGATTTGGAGTTTAATGAGCAGAGATTCAGCAAAACATGAGCAACTAATGATGTAGATTGGAAGCTCCATATTGTTTAGTGCACTGCCAGGTGTCAATTGTGATTCCAGTTGTAAATTAATATCATCTCAGAGTAAATGATCTGGTGTATGAAAAAAATAAAACAACTGACTTCATTAGGAGAGGGTTGGTCTCATGGGAATACATTTTATACACAATGCAGGATTATTTATTTTTTAACTTGGTGTGTTGGAAGAGAAAAAATTCCTGCCAGCTTGCAGTGAAAATAACCAAGAACAGATGTACTGTAGCATATAGAAGAGATCAACAGAGAGAGAGCAGGGCAAAATACTGGGAACAATACTATGGCTGTGAAGTTGCCACATCTGGACCTTTAAACATTATAAAATCACAGCTATTTCCATCCTCTGCACCCTCTTCAAAAAAAAAAAAAAAAGAAAAAAAAAGGAAAAAACAAGAAAATATAAAAAAAGATACATAATTAAAAAATATTATACTCTAGGTTAGATATTTAGAGTCGCTGAGTATAAAAAACCTCAGGATCAAGGTGCTATCTGGTTTGGCTCTTCCCTACTTCAGAGGCTATTAGCTGGGACTCAATATCCCTTCATGTCGATCCTTCATGGATATATTCCCTTCTGTGTTCTTCCTCTCTGATCACTCTGGATTTCAGCAACCTGCTCTGCAGACATTCCACTGAACTGGATAAAAACATAAGATTAATTTCATTTTTTGACAAAAAACCTTTTTTTTCTGAATGAAAGGAAAATGGATTAGTGAGAAATCTTTGAACTACTCTTTCATCCCATGTGTCTCTTTTCATGTATGCTCATACAACCCATCATCAGTTTAGTCAGCACCCCTTCCACTTCCACTTTAAACTGCCGAGAGTTGCAACTTAGTAAGTGCTCAACAAAGCTGTCTTTCTTGACTTTTTTAGTATGTAAAGATACTCTGGGTGAAATCCTGATCATACAGATGGTCTTTGCCCCTTATCTCCACAGCACTGCAAGTGTGGTCCATTACAGTGCACTAAGTTGTCCCAGATGCTAGTCCAGAAGAACACAGAATTCCTTTGTAGAAAACCATTTATTTCTCCTCATTTATTCTGTGAAGGAGAAGAGTCATCACATTCCCAACCTTTAAAATGCACTTGGAGATTTGTAGATGAAAACACAGACTACTGTCAGCCTTAAAGGAAATTAATTGAGACTGACTGGGAAAACAGCTACAGCAACAACAGTTACAAACTTCCCAGTTTTCTTTTTTTCTTTAATTTCTTTGACTGTTGTGACAGCTAGCAGAGGTGTGTTATAGAGTGTATGTGTTACTGTGATAAACTAATGCAGTCATGTGTAAGGTTTTAGTCCGAGGCACATCAACTGAGACGGGGATGTATAATTGCTTTGCAAATCCCATTACAAGGGGGAAAGATGAAGCAGGTTCTCTGACTAATAGACTTGCAAAAATCATGAAGTCTGATTGAGGTTCATTATGAAATAATGCTGCTCACAGAGTAGGAAAATAACAAGGCAACTCCATTGCTCTCTGGTACTCCTCGCATGTGGATCAGAGCACGAAGGAACTGCTGTCCAGCAGGAGGTGAGAAGGATTCAGCTGCTCACAGTGCACATTTTCAATGTGCAGACTTATTAATGATAATTCCTACAGATCATTGCAACAGCTGCTGGACTGATTCAGACTGGATCATCACCATTTCATAGGAAGCCATGGAAAATACTTGAAATTGCATTCTTAGAGCTGCAGCAAGCACTGCTGTTGGGTTCTTTCATTTTTCAAATGTAGGTCAGCCTCTGGCTACTCTTGCTTTGCTTCTGCTTAAGCTACATTTCCTCTCTTTTTTATCTGTTTAGATTTTATGTTAAAATATCTGACAGGAAAGATGCTTTTCTATTTTTGCTATGTCTTGCAGTAGAGATATTAGAAGCTTATTACTTCCTTAATGTGGTAAGAGCCGAATCGTCTGATTTGAGTGTGTTATTTTTCTTGGTAATGCCTTGTTAGAGTTCTTGCTAATGTCAAACTTAATCGGGCCCTGTAGTTTTATGCTGTAAAGTGTGATTATCATTGAATTTTCATACTCAAAATTTTAAGTACATCATTTCATATTCAGTTTTAAACACTTACTTTCAGTGGGAGACATAATTTTAATCATTACAGCCTAATCCAGAAAGGCACATTTACAATAGCTAGCAGTCCTGTAGGAGCAACTGAAGAAAAGGCATATTTCATAAATCAAAATTTTAATCTTGAGTCTCCGCAACAAATTATCCCTGGCCTTACTACATGGCTCCTCTCATCCTAAGATGTTAAATGGTCTGAACTGTCAGTTCCACTGTTGGTTACAAACCATTTATAAGTCTCTCCTTCAGGGACTGGACTTCACAGCTCTGTGTATCCCCCATATTACCTTTAAGTCCTGAAATAAACTGTCATCTCCATAAAATAGGTTTTCTACAAAGTACAGAGGTAGAAATTAAGTTTTGATATGTGCTTCATCAACAACTTAGATTGGACAGACAGAAATCCTCCTCGACACATCTGTTTCTTCAGTGCAGAAAGGTAGGAAGAGGAAAAAATAGAAATGTGGATTGTTCATGTGTATGTACTCCTGTAATTGCAAATAAAAGAAAAAGAGGAACGGATAGGCTTGGACATTGTAAGTCTTCTTAAAGTTAAGCCAACCATTTACTGGGAAAATTTTTCAAGGTTTTCTATTTTGATTGAAAAAAACCCCAGATTAAAAGCAGATTCACCTTGGATGTGAATGAATCTTTGCAGAATCATAATGGCATATGGTGCAAGTTTTAAATGAATGCAAAGGTGAATGCATATTCATGGATGGGTTTGCATAGTTTCAGCTCAAAAACTACTCAAAAAGTCTGTGGTGTCAGCCAAGTCTTCCTTTGGGCTTTAGAATTAACTTAAGTTGTGCTTGCAGGGTGAGGGTTTATGCAGCTCAGAAATGACTATGCATGTTGGCACCATCACTTTTGAATGAGGTATGGGGCAATATCCAACTGTTAGAAGTGCAAAAACTGTCTCTTCCCCCGTCCAGTACAAATAGGATTTCAAATTGTTATGGCAGAATGGATATGGGACATGAGTTGTTACCTTATCTGTGCATGTATTGCTTTAAAAACTGTATTAGAGGAAAAACAACCAAATTGAACTCCTCTATATCTTAGGCATGTACAAATATATATACACATTGATATACGTGTTGATTATTGATATATATTATTGATTAGAGTAGACAAAGAAATGCAACAACATTTATCATCTCAGCTGAATAGAAGATTAAAAATTTCTGTAGTAAAGAAGGCTCAGCCTCCCAAACTTTATTCACTTTCCCTCCACCCCCAAAAAATGACAGAATGACAGAATGAATGAATGAATGAATAAATAAATAAATAAATAAATAAATAAATAAAGTCTGTGTGTGCATGTGCAGGTACATATGTATCTCTGTGTGCACATTTTTCTTTAGATTGAAAATGTAATGATTTCAGAGAGAGCTTTTTGGGCTTCACTTCTTCAGTAACTGAACAGGTTCTGCTTGTGGTTTGTTTTTTTTTTTTCTCCCCCAAAGAAAGTAGTCCCATTGCATGAAAATGTCCCTTCTGAAAAAGAAAAAAATTTCTATCAAAAATCATTTCCGCAGAACAATTTTCAACTGTTTCTATTTATTAAAGCTAGCACAATAATAAAACTCCCACACCAGCAGTGCTCATTAGTTGTTATTACTTAGCTATTATTTTTATCACTCCAGCTGTCTAGGTGCTTTACAGTCTTGTGGGAAGCAAGTCACGCTTGCCATGAGGAGCTTCTATTTCAAACAGGCAATTCCCAAACAAAGGCAAGGAGATGGAAATAAGAAGGGACAGTACAATGAAAGGATAAAGTTTTGCTACTATCTTACAGAGGATATTTTTTTTTTTTTAATTGGTTCAATGGAGTATTCATGAACTCCAGGATCACGTAGGTAATGTCTGTCTCTGTGCGGGAGATCTAATATTTAAGCATGTTTTGGAAGAAGTGTGCTTAAAAAAGGACTTGTTGGATTTGGAGGAGAAGAGAAATTGCATGTCAGACTGAATCAAGAAAGTGATTATCAGCATAATTGTGCCCTTCCCTAGGGATAGGAAACATGTTCAGGAGATGGCTGCTCTGATAGCCTGGGAAGGAAAATAGACAAGGGTCATTGGCTCATTTTCACTGTAAATGAAGCTTGACAGAGGATCTAAGACCTCTCAATATATCAGTGTGAATCACTAGGCCATAACCAGGCTCCTATTAGCTGGTAGCAAAGCTTTCCACTAAGTATTCTGATGCTGCTTTTTTCTGACAAGTTGAATAAGAATGTGGCAAGACTGGAAACCAACCCAAGTCTCCCTTGCTGGAAGCAAACCTTTCCCAAAGACTAAGTCAGAGTTAGGTAAATCCCAAAGTTCTGGTTTATATCAAAGAGGAATTAGAATTCTTGATTGTTAATATCAAGTCTTTGTGGGAACAGGGTCTTCTATCTGAGTTAGGAGTATAGCTGAGATAAATGTGCTGGTTTTTGCTTGGCTGAACTTCAGGCAAAATGTGGTTAGATGCTGAAATGCAGTGCCGTTTCAATGAAGGTGGTTTGTGTAGGTGGAGATCTGACTTTATCCTAAACTGTTTAGCTCCTGTATTGCTAGGCTGAATATCTCACATCAACTTGCAAACTCTTCTTGACAATGAAAAGTGATTAATGCTGTGTTCCCCAAATCTCTCACTACAATGTGTTAAATAGATATACATATAACATTTCTATAGGCAAAGTGCTTAGCATAGTTCTAAATATTGTGCCATTACTGTTCCTGGGCATAAGTCCTGCTTTCAGAAAGCATATCTTAGTCAATAAATAAGGAAGAAATGAGGAATAGAAAAGATTAATTATATGCAAATGGTTCGTGTATGTTCCTTATTTTAACAAGCAGTTAATCAGTACTGTAGCCTTTCCAGGAAACATGATCAACTTTAATTTATTAATTTCTTAATAGCCTTCAACAAACACTGAAAATAATCAACATCCGTGCTACTTCAGAATGATGATTTTTAGAGATGAGTGAGTTTGTCTTGAGAGCGAACAAATCCGGCTTCAGGAGTTGAAGCATTGAGCTATAACTCCAAGTATTACTGGGTGGGGTTTTTTCTGGTTTGGAGGGAAAAGAATAGTAAAGATGAAACAAGACTGGGAAGAATGGATGTTCAAGTAAAGAGCAGATGAGTGAGATATAGGGATAGAAAAGACTTTGTGTAGAGAGAGTAGATGAGAAGAAAGGACTCCTGAATAGAGTTTATAGATCATATTATTTTCAAAAACAGATGAATGTGTGTTTCCAAAACATGCCTAAGTGACACGAGAGCCTGAGTCCTGTTTTTAAGCATGAAATGGGTGGGCAGGACTGAATTTTAAAAGATTTTTAGGTCCTTTGTCCCATAAAATCACTGAATGTTTAGAGGTCTCCATATGTTTAATTGTGGTCTTCATATCTTTTAATAAGTTATAGGTTCTTGTATCACTTGTATCACAACTTTGAAAATTTTTCTCCTGTGGACTGCAGAATTAAGTCTTTATTAACTTTCTGTGTACCAATTTATTCTTTATGTTTTCTACTTACGAAGGCTGGAAGAAATTATTTTCATCAACAACAAAATTCAAGTGAAATGAAAAATATAGAGTCAATCTAAAAAAAACCAAAACCCAACACAAAAACAGGACCATTATTAATCAGATCACTCCACCTTAAAAACAATCTTAAAACCCACTGAAGTCAAACCAATTGTAAACAAATTAAACTTATTTTGAAATATTTGCTGAATCAGGGCCAGATGTAATTGAAGATGCAATGACATAGACTACTGATTCCCAAACTGTAATCCAAGTGGCATTAGTGGTTCATGAAGCTATAGTAGGTGGTCCCCAGGTGGTTCCTGGAACCCTGTAATTACAGAAAAGTGTATGGTGTTTTGAGGGCTGACAGTGTTCTCTGAGTTTTATGAGCTGGTGGTGACCATATTTGGGAGGTGGATGAATATGCATTCTTGGACAGGAGCAGAAAAGTGAAAAAACACAGAAGAAAATGTGTTGACAAGAGACAGTGTGAGGGATTTAGACTGGGATACTCCACACCTGCAGGTCAATTATACATGATGTCCACTTTCTGCAAAGATCTCTCTCGTCTCATGAAATCCTTGCTTTCATTTTCTTTCTCTTATTTTATTTCTGTGTTTTATTAAGGAGATCTGTAGTCTCAGAATGAAAAAGATTTCATAAATGATAAATTATATTTTGTTAATCTGGGTTTTCCTTCCATCCCTCCCTATCATTGGAGACACAAAGTCCTTTGTGAATCATGAACTGAAAGTCAAAGTCCTTTTGTTGGAGAAAAAAGAAAAAATACCCTTTTTGTTTCCAAGTCAGCTTCATCTTAGTGAAAGGTTCATGGCTTGACAGCCCTGCAAACTAATGGGCTCTAGTTATTCTCACAACAGACCAAGCACAAAGTGTACCATTATGAGCCTTCAGATGCTGCCTCAACTTTGTACTTGAAGAATCAATTTTGACTGGGCATTACAGAGCAGTCTACAGGTATGATATTCATCTTCCTTGTCTTTAACCATTGAATATTCTACTGTCCATACTAAACTAAACCACCAGACTTTACAGTTCTCTACTGCTCTCTACAGACAGTGGAAAGAGAAGCCTTTAACAGAGATATCCTATATAGGTGATTTATTATTTGCCAGTTTGCATCTTTTCCCAGTGAGCTAGAGAGGCAGCCCAAACTTATCCTCTATTGCTGAGTTGTAGGCTGAGATCATGTTCCTGATGGATAAAATGCATGGAATCAGTCCACATTTTAGACTGTATCTAGAATAGTGTGTGCATTTTTGTCTCCCCTGAGACAAGAAAGACATCTACAAACTGGAACGAGTTCAGTGGGGATCACTGAGCTGGTCAGAGTTAGAGCACTTGCCCAGTGAGGAGAGGCTGAGGGATGGGAGCTTGTTCAGCCTGAAGAAGGGACAGCTTCGGAAGACCTAAACAGCAGCCTCCCAGGAAACTATGAGGAGGTCATCAAGAATATGGAGCCAGGCTTCTCGCAGCCTTACAGTGCAGTTAATCTAAAGGTAAGAATATGTATATGCTTGTATCAGGGCCTCCCTCCTGTGACCATAAAATGAGTTTGTTCAGCTTTTAATTTAAAGCAACATTTAACCATTTCCAGCTGTTCATTCTCTGGGACTTACTGCTCTACCTTAGCAACTCAAGTCAGTTGTATTTAGGCACAAAAATTGCTGTAGGAAACTGGTGCTTTATAAAAAAGAAGAATTATGGTATCCGTGACAGCAAGGCCACTGTGACAGGAATGGCCACATTGTGACTCAGAGTGAAACTATGAATGAAAAAATGCTATTAAAAGCAAACTCAATTTTTTGGAGGGTGTAGGGAAATGATGTCACCTAAGATGAGTTTCACTTAGGATATCTGAGTTAAAATGGCAAAGCCATTCCCCCAAAGCTCCTTTAATTTCGAGAAAGCTTTGTGCTGAGATCCTGGCTCAGACCCTGACCCAGAGTGTATCATGGCCTTAACTATCTAAAAGCTGTAGATTCCAAAGTTTGAGATTTAGGTACATGTGGAGTAGATGGAAGATCTAATTTCCCAATTTAAATACATCTTGCAAATTAGATTAAGAAAATCTCGTCTCAATTGTGGCAGTCACAGGGAGAACACAGATGTTCAGCATTTACAGAATAATGTTCTATTTTAAGGCATCGGTTATTCTTTCCTAAGTAGCCCAAATCAACACATTTCCATTGCTTCCAGCATATCTATACCAGTTATCAAATTAGGATCTGCAGCCATTTATTTCAAGCGCTAGCTTGGCATCAATGCTTAGTGGGCACCCTAATATAAAGACTATTTGCTAACAGAGGCAATTTGTTCTCTAATGTACATCATCCAGTTTTATTCAGCATTTACCTGCCTCAGTTATCTTTATGCAGCTAATTCACAGATGCAGCAACCATGTATTATTTCACTTAACTGAAGGATCCATTTATCCCAGTCCCACTGCCAAATATGCACAGCATAGGAAATATTGACTTATTATTGCTAGAGGTGGCTTTGTTTGTTTTCTTTTTTAACTGTTATTATTGGAATCATTTAGGTTTTCCTTTGAAGAATTTAGTCTTTTGCAAAAATGAAGGATACAGTGATTTAAAAAAAAAAAAAAGTAAAGATTTCAGATTATTGGCTATTTCTGAACAGCACTTGGAGTAGTGATCTACACTTAGGTTCTGTGGTGGGTTAACCTCGGTTGGCCACAAGGTATCTACCAAACCACTCTATCTCTCCCCTTCCATCAACAGAACAGGGGGAGAAAATATGACAAAAAGCTTGTGGGTTGAGATAAGGACAGGGAGATCACTGACCAGTTACTGTCATAGGTAAAACAGGCTCTAATTGGGGAAAATTAATTTAATTTATTGCCAATCAAAATCAGAGTAGGATAATGAGAAATAAGAACAAATTTAAGAACACCTTTCCTCCATCTCTCTCTTCTTCCCAGGCTCAACTTTACTCCCACCTCTTCTACCTCCTCCTCCTGAGTGACACAGGTGGATTGGGAATGAGGTTGCGGTCAGTTCATAATGCTTCATCTCTGCCTCTCCTTCTTCCTCACATTCTTGCCCTGCTTCACTATGGGGTTTTTCCCATGGGATACAGTCCTTCACAAACTGCTCCAACATGAGTCCTTCCCATGGGCTGCAGTTATTCATGAACTGCTCCAGCATGGGTCCTTTCCACAGGGCACAAGCCTTCAGGAACAGACTGCTCCCATGTGGGTTCCCCACAGAGTCACAGGTCCTGTCAGAAAACCTGCTCCTGCATGGACTCCTCTCCATGGGCCACAACTCCTGCCAGGAGCCTGCTCCAGCACAGGCTTCCATAGGCTGCATCTTCCTTCAAGGAATGTCCACCTGCTCTGGCATGGAGTTCTCCATGGGCTGCAGGTGGATATCTGCTCCACTGTGGACCTCCATGGGCTGCAGGGAGACAACCTGCATCGCCATGGTCTTCACCACAGGCTGCAGGGGAATCTCTGCTCCAGTGCCTGGAGTACCTCCTCCCTCTTGTCTTCACTGACCTTGGTGTCTGCATAGTTGTCTTCTCACATTTTCTCACTACTCTCTCCCAGCTGCTGTTGCACAGCATTTTTTACCCTTTCTTAAATATGTTATCACAGAGGTGCTACCAATGTCACTGATTGGCTCAGCTTTGGCCAGTGGTGAGTCCGTCTTGGAACTGGCTCTATCAGACATGGGAGCAGCTTCTGACACCTCACAAAAGCCATCCCTGCAGCCCTTGCACTATCAAAACCTTGCCACATAAACCCAATACAGATTCTATTAAAGGAATAACTGAAGTTCAGTATTTTTAAGCTAAAAAAAAGATATCTTTTATTTAGGAAGACAAAGGATATGAGTTTCTTCAGTGACATAAGGATTCATTGCTATCGATGGAAAACAAAAATGAAATAAAATAGAACACAATGTGAGAATGTGTGAATAGTCATATTAGGTCATACTGAAGATCCACATAGCCCAATATTCTGTTTCTAAATGGTGGTCATGTTTATGAAATTAAGAACATAACAGCCATCAGCTGCTCAGATCAAACAACCATCCTTGTGGAATCTCCCTCCTAGCGAGTCTTCCAGATTTGTCTAGGCAAGTCTTTGCCAACCCAGTGAGGACAGTAGTCCCACCCAAAGTAGGAACTTGGACTAAAGGAGCTCCAGAGATCCCTCCTAACCAATTTTTTTATTCATTATAAAGATATTTTACTCAGTATTTTCTCCTTTCCTTCACTGATTTATTGTGGATCAAGGAAGTCTTGAGCCAAAGGCATTTTTTATTTAGTGACCTTTAAATAGTGACCCTTTTTTCCCAGTGTTTTAGATGAGAAATAATAATAAGGCTCTTATCCTTCAGAAGACAACCAAATGCTTTCCATGGTAAATCTACTACTAGACAATCTGGTCTTTAAACTTAGTAAAGGGTGGTGACAGGTTAGGATTCTCCAGGTCTTTTCTCACTTTTTTTCATGCTTCTGAAAATATGTTTCCCAAATATTTGTTCTATACTGCAAGCATATTTCCCAACAGGAGGGGTTTGCAAGTGGCACTTTCCTTGATAACCTCAGGCTGTGTGAGGTTGGTGCATGACCAGACACTGGGAGTTTTTATGTGCATGTTCTGATTCATTTTTTCACTTCCGTTGCAACAATAAGTAATTAACTGTCATGAAGACCAGCTCTTAGAGGGCAGCTTGTCTCAAAAAGTTATCATCCTACTAGGCAAAGCCACACAAGAACTTGCTATGGTCACCAGCTTCCCTTTTGTATTAATAAACTGCTGCTATTTGTGGCTTAAGATATCATTGCTCACTGTGGACTGGAGGAGGCAGGAAATAATTAGCTGCTGGCAAGCACGTGGGAAGGAAATTCATTGTCATCACTGACAAGTGGAAGGAGACACTCTCAGCCACAAATTGTTTTAAGTAAGTCCCACACACATTCTCCAAGTCTCAAAGGTCAACTTGGAGGACTGCATGATGAACTGAGTGCTGGAGTGTCACTGAGATTGCCCAGCCAGGATCAGGGCTACACTGACGCTGCGTAAGCAGCTGTACAAACACACATGCCCTAAAGTATATTGACATCTATGAACTCTCAGATGATTTTTTTACACAGGGGCAAGTCTGAATTTGTCATGGGTGAGGAGATAGCAAAGACCATGAGGTGATTGAACAGCAGTGAATGTAGCATACTTTGCCTCCTTAAGTTTCATGGTTATGTCTTCTGCTGGTTACAGGTCTCCAACTTTTCATGCCCCAGAAGACTTTTTTATGACTGCCAAATAAGAAATTTCAGCGAGGTAGATTTGTAATATCCATGTCCCTTATAAATAATGCTGTCTTGTTATTGAGAGACAAGAAAAACAAAACCATGAAAAGTCAGTCAGTCCAAGGACGGTCTTAGGAGAGGTGAATGCACAATCCTACTTACTCCCATCCCCAAGGGCTTTGCCAAGCCATGAGATACGAAAACATCCCAAAACTCCCACTGAAGTCTTTTTGTCATACTACTAGCCAACAGCCACCTCACTCCTTTTCCTCTTCTGATCTCTGTCAGGGTATCTATGAAACTCCTGACAGCAGGTAGGCAGCTGGTGGGTCATGATTGCTGCTTATGACACCAGTAATGATTGTCCTCTTGGTACCTTGTGTTCCCACCATCTGTCTGTCATATTTGCCTGCTGTGTTATGTTTCATCTTTGCATTGCAAACTCTTCAGGGTTCGATTTCTTTTGACATGTATTTCTGAAGTGCAAACACAGCAGGCTTTTACTCTAAAAGTCCTGGACTTGTACTATTTGACATATAGAGAATAATAAATAATAATCAACTATTTTTTTTTAAGCAGTGAGAAAAACAATGTCTGGGTTAGTCATACTCTCAGAGATGTATAAGCCTGTTCCTAAACCTGATAGAATTTATGGTTTATAGGAAAGCTAATAAGTTTTTGTAATTTTCAAAAGAAGAAAAGCTATTACACCTGAAAATAAAATATTAAGCGAAGTGGGCACAGCAGCTGAACTGGAGCATTAGTTACACCTGGTACCTAAGATTTTTCTTTTCTTTCCCAACAACATGAGAGTGCCGGACACATTCAGTATGTGATATCTATTTCCCCTGTTGCTCTTTAATAACTACTGCTATATAGCTTTTTCTCTGGACAGAAAGAGTAATTCTCTTGTCTATCACACAAGATGTAACTGCATGTAGAGAAAATAAAAGCATTGGTATTACAGATGTATCTTTGGTTGCACTTATTTCCTTCAATGTCAATTCTGCTTTCAACATAACCCTCATCAAGAAGTGCTAATATTAAACAATCAATTAAATGTAAGATGGAAATTAAGTATCTTTGCTTTTGGAGTGCTACAACACTTATTGGATGTGCCATACCTGGTCATTGCACTGGAGTGTTCAAAATAAAGTATTTTAAAGTGAGACTGCTGCACAAAATAGTAGTTTGTCTCTCAGAAATTAAAGATGTTATAAAATCCAAAGCACTGCAGCCCAAGCAAGCACCTTCTGAGTCAGTGTGTTTATTGTAGTGAAACACTAAGAAGTCGTAGTGAACAGCGAATTAGACATGAACATGTGCTACAAGAGCACAAAGCATTCAGTAGCACTCTGCTGGGCTGCAGGTGCAAAAATATGAGCAGTAAGTTGGATGTTTCTGACTCAGAATATGGCTAGAAACTTATCTCCAATTCCAAGTATTAAAAAAAAAAAAATCACATAAAAAACCAAATGGTATTGGATTTGGAAAAAGTGACTAACAAAAGAAACTATACACAAAATCTACAACCTCCCATTCAGTTAATTACTCTACAACTACTCCTCCCTGAAGTAAGTTCCTCAATAATTGTCATCTGTCCCTCTTCTGCCACCAATAAGTGGTAAATTCTCTTTCTTGATCCCAGGACATGCTGCAAATATCCAGGTCTTGGTGGAGGCATTACTATATGGGGCATGGGGTAAATACAGAGATACAGTAAGTAATAAGAATACTCTTAGTCTAAAGAGATGTAATAGTAAGGAAAATATTTTTAGGTAAAAATACCTTGTTATTACCTTCATCTATATACAACCTGCGTAGCAGAAGAATGAATTACATTTCACTTGTTTGTTTTATTAATGGACAACCTGTGGGCAACATATGTAAAAAATCCATGAGTTCAGTGAAATTATCTGAAGATTTACAACACCCATTAATCTCTAGGAAAGATACAGAGGCAAAGAAATGTTAAGTTTCCATTTTACGGACAATGCAATAGAGATACAGCCATGACTGGTGGTCCGGCTGCAGCCACCCAGCAAGGTAAACATGGAAATACCACTTAAAAGCTCAGTGTTCACACCTTTAATCTCCTCCCTCTTTTTTTTTTTTTGCCCCCCTCTGGCTTTTGGGTTTTTTTATATGGTGTGCATCTCCCTAAGAAGTCACCCGACTTGGACATTCTGCTTAGAGTCACAAGGTGGGGCTGGCATGGAGGAGAAATGTGATCAGCCACAGTAAAGAGACACTTCTCTCCGAGGCAGGTGGTATCTTATAAGAGTGGTGCGTATCAGTGACGGAAACTGTCACCCTTCATGCTAAAACCCAGATGACACTGTATCACCACTGTAAAGAAAAATCTGACATTTATGGTGAGATGATATTACAGTTGGATGGTTCAATAACTTTTTTTTCAAATCTGATTTCTGAGTTTACCCCTGCGTAGGATTTCTCACCATCTCTCTCTACCGGAAAATACTGAGATCATTACAAGTACATTTCCTATGCTACTATAAATAACACCATTTAAATAGTCATCTGCAAACATGTGTTCTAATAAATTATATAAAGAGTACTTATGATTCACTACAAATTATTGGATCCTAATGCCTTGTGAAAAGTATCTGATTTTGAAATATCTGTGCATTTATTTTTTCATAATGTGAGAAAAATAACAAAGTTTGAATCACCTTCTGGGATACATCTCTGCCATCTGAGGTTTGGTCTAACGTTACGGAAATCAATAGGAGCTCTTCTGTCAATTGCATTATGTCCTGGATCAGACCTGTAGAATATTATGCATCTATTTGCATTGATTTCAGGTGCTTTTTATTCCCACTCCTGGAACTGGATGCAGTATTGTCACTGCTTTTTAGAAAGGGCAATGTAGCATGTCAGTTTGAAAGATTGTTGCCTTCTGGTCATACTCAGTTAGGAATAAACAGATGTAATTTCCACATTTCCCAGGTCTAGCCTTATACTGAAACACTACTCCAAAGCACATTCCCCCTTCTGTAATGCCATTATTCCCATCATACAATTGTCCCTCTCCATATCATTGACTTCTTTGCATCTCTAAGACTGCAGTTTCCTTTGTGCAGGGCTCAGGCTTCATTTTCTCACTCTAAGCAATCATACAAAATGTCCTGAACCTACAACTTCTTTAGCTACTCTGGGACAGATTCCTATTCTGATAAAAATTTATTACATTTAGAACTGTGGAACATAACCTTTGAGGTCTAAAAAGAACAGCTTATTGGGGGTTGTCAAAATATCATGAGAATTAAGAGCTAGAAGGTTACTGTTGCCTGGGGATCATGGGAAGGTGGGAATAACAGGGACTAGGACAATGCAAATTAGTAAAGAGAAAACTGGGCTGGGACATGGATTTCACTTTTGTCATTGGCCATGTGATGTGATGCCCTAACTCAAGCTGAGCTTCATCATGGCACACCTGATATAAACACCACTCTCATATGAAGTTACAGGAGCTTTCCAAGAAAGCCGAACAAATTTTGGTTTATTCAAGGCTGAAAGCTAAATATCTCTTAGTTCTTCCTTAAAAGCTTGCTTATATTTTAATCCGTAACTTGTGATATGATAAAGCAACTTGTCACAGAGCTGAGGTTGCTGTTCACAACCAAGAGGAATTTGGAACTTTTCTGTGTCATTAGACCACAGTAAAATAATAATAATATAAAATAATAATAATAATAATAATAATAATAATAATAATAATAATAATATATGTATTTTTAAATTCCTCATAGTTAAATGATTATAGCGTGATTTTACTAATAAGTGGTCATTAAAAGCAAATTCCCTGACACTGACTGTTGACATGCGTACAAGCCTTAGGATTTCCCATAGGAATTCCATTGGAAAACAAAAAGAAGGGACTGAAGTTGTAAAATCTCACTGGAGTAGCACAGGAGTCAAAAACCACCAGAAGCTTTTTAGGGAAGAAGGGAAGGAAGACGAAATAACCCTCTTTTTAAAATTTATCAAGGGCCCTGTAACCAGCATCTACCAGCATCTTTTTGTGTGTTGCTCAACCTCCTCTTTATTAATTTTTACTGACATTTTGAAATGTGACAGAGTTAGCCAGTGAAAGTATAAATAAGCCTCCCCCCCGACCCTCCTCCTCTCCCCCCCCAGGTTCCAAGTACAGTATATTAGATTCAAAGCCTTCATTTCTGTTTTGCATAATTGACATCATTATCTGTCAGGTTGCTGGGCTCAGGTTTGCAGTCATTATGAGATCATTAGAAAAAGGGTTGTAATAAGTTCAGAAGGCCAATTGGCTCTATTCTAATCACTGGAGAAGAGAGTGCTGATAGGGGCCTCGGGGAGAAAGTATTGAAGCAGCTAGAGGATTTTTAATGACCAAATCAAGTTAGGAAAATCACCACCTGTGCCTCAGTGAACAGGATAATTTCAGTTTGGAGTGAGGGTGAGTGTAAAATGGATTTGTAATCACTTTTCTTTTTCTCACCATTCTTATTTGATTTTTTCTTTTTTTTTTCTTTTTTTTTCTTTTTTTCTTTTCTTAGGGATGGGGTTGGTGACTGGGAAGCTACAGAGCAGAGCAGCAGAAAATAGGGGAAAAAAACCCCCAGAAAATAAGGTTATTGAAGGAGACTAAAAATAACGTCCTGCAGTAGCTGAGTGATGAGTTGCAGATCAGAACAGAGACTGCAAATTCAAGGAAACATCAAACATTTCAAAATCAAGGGGAAACAGTTCTGTAACCTAAAAATGAGAAGTGCAGTCTTTTTTTCAGCAGTCAGTGGGGAGAGAAAAGCATTGCCCGCAGATGATTCAGTCCATCATAATTTAAGTGGCTGAGATGATTGGACAGGTAACTTGTCTGGGAGTGTCTGCTTTTCTCCATTCACTCTAGAGAGAATACAAATGAGTAGCTGAGTTAATAAAGCTAATTATTAGACAGTTAAATGCTCACTCCAAGAGTTAACTGACTCTCAGGCATGATTAACTCTAGTAGACTCAGGCACACTGATCCTGCCTTAGACTGGGCATTGTACTTGAATTTGTGGTTACTCAGTTCTTCCGCAAGAAATTGCTACTCCTGTCCTTTATCTTGCCCATCCAGACATCTCCAAAAATCATATTGCTCTCTTCCATATTGCCATTTTCCATTCTTCGGCGATATCTGTATAATATTTTTCAGAAAGACTAGAGTTCACTTTATCTATACTCCTGAGCAGATGCTGTAGGAAACCCTAAGCACGAGTTAAGATATAACATCTTTCATCAGCACTTGGTAGCTTGGACTAAACACGATGTTATTTGTATTCACGAGGTTTCTAGTTAATGTGGAGCACATGCAGAGAAAATTTCCATCTGCTTTGGATGCAAATAGAATGAGCTCACGTCTGCTCAGAGGGCAAGAGCCCATGTAGGTGTATCCTACGTCTGGCTTATCTGTTAGATAATAAATTAATCAGAGCAAGAGCAATCTCCTTTTTGTATGTTTGTACAGCCCTCAGCACAGGAAATTATGGGTTCTGCTGAGGTCTGAAAAGGCCACTCCATTATGAAAACTAAAATTTAGAATGAATGCATTGTCATCCATATCTTCATTAAATAAATAAATGGAGCACATTAAAGCCAAGGTGAAAAATATTCAACAGATATACTTCTAATGGAAAGATAATTTAATTGAAAAATAATCTGTTCACAATATTCTTGTATACACTACTTTATTAGATCCTATTACCAAGAACCCATTTACTCTGTATCCTTCGGAAGATACTATAGGGAGGGGAAAATTTAGACTAGATTAATGGATAATATGGGGGATGAATGAATCTTCCTGTGTTAATATATCTTAGATTAACTGAGGTAGGTAATTAAAATAATCTTTTTAAAACCAGATATAAGTAAGGAGACTGACTAAGAAAAAGATAGTGTCAGGTCTTTTTTCTTTCTTTCTTTCTCTGTGTCAGACTGTTCTTTCTCTGTCAAGGGAGGTTGCTTGCTTGAAGGCTTCTTTTCTCTCCTCTTTTTTTTTTTCTTCCTTTCTTTCCTCACAGAAACCTTTGACTTTATTATGAAACACTTCCATCCACAAGAGGGGCTATTTAAAGCAAGGAAACAGATGGTAGTTCCCTTCCTCTATTTATACTATTAGTTTTGTGGTTTATTTTGTTCAAAAATAGGGGTCTAGGCCACCAAAGAGCATGTTATGCTGTGTGAAATTGCTGTATAAGATTACCCAGTAAATGAGTCAATAATGGCCCCACCAGTTCTCAGAGAAATCAGATTTTACTTCTCGACCAAATAGAAATATGAATCTGATATCCTCCCATTTCTTTTTTCTAACGTTGGAGGAATCAAGCCATCTGACCCTAGTTCATTCCCTTTGCAATCACTCCAAGAGATGTTGAATTACTGGGAAGCTTCAGTTACCGCAGTCATCAAAAAGCACAGCACTTCTTTGACCTTCCTAGTTGTGAGGTGTGTTCTGTATATGTTTTTGTTAAATGTTTTGTTATTTTAATACATGTTAAAGGCAATTTATATCCTTGAATAAGTTAGCACATCTCCTGCCTGTGAGACTTCCCAGCTAGCCCTGGATGGTCAACAGCACCTTCAGCACTAATGTAGGATTCACCTCTAGTGACTTGAACTGTTAAGCTACTCCTCTGGTGTCCCTATTTAGTCATTTAGAAATAGACACTTTTAGAAAATAATTTTTATGTACCTTAGATAGGATGACTCAATCATCTGAAGGAACCTATTTCTGTCTGTTGACTATAACATTAGCTGACATTCTTTTACCTGTAACTTCACATCATCTCAATATCCATAAAGCATGGCATGACCTATTTTTTTTCCTGATCTGCCTTCCATGGTCTTAAGCCATTATGTGAAGAATGACAGCTTGCACCCTCTGTATCTAAGAACACCAATATTTCTAGGCACTGCATTTACTCAGCATTCACCAAAGACAGTGGAAGAATTTCCATGGAACATGTGGCAGGTCACTATGCTGAAAGAGTAGCTCCTTTCACACCTGACATCAATAAGCAAATGAATCTGTAATTATAAGATCAACAATGTGAAGCATTTAGTCATGTCTGCAGCAAAAGATATGAAATAAATGCTAAAATGACCACAGTTCACCCTAACAGAGAAAGCGTGCCTCACTATGCATGACAGATATAGCCTCTAGCAGCATTCATATGAAGAATAGTTTAACTCACAGACATAGAGAAGTGTTCCTGCAAAGCTCAAATTCCTATTTGAATTCCTTGACTAATTTGTGAATCATCTTGGTTCTGAGGCTCACGTCAAGAATTCAGTATAAGAAACTTTCTGCACTCACGCAGACTATGTGCATGCTGAGATTTGTTCATCACCAGAAATTCTTTAAGGACTCTAGATGAGAACAATTAATCAAGTGAAAATTTATTGTAATATGTGATTTGATTCAGTTACTGTCTTAGGCTCTAGGGTCAAGGTACACATAAAGCTGTTCCTCTTTTTACATACTACTGACTGTTTCCAAAGCCCCTCCTTAGCTGTGTGTGTGCAAATGTATCAAGGTTTAGCTGATAACTGTGCTTGTACTGAGGTTTTTGACCTCAGTTTTTCATTAACCTATATGGTAAATTCTGCTACCCTTTTAGAAGATCAGTATGCTATTCTGCAAATTAGTCCACTGGACAAAATACATCACTCTTACTCAGACAGAGAAGTGCCTCCCTGTGTAGTCCCACTGAATTTAATGACTGAGCTGAATAAGAAAATATTGATAGAAGTCAAATGAGTAACGGAATGTGGCCCATAATTGGCATAGATAGAAACTAAGGATTTAAATTCTTCCTTTTACTTCCTTTATTTTAAATGAGGTGCTTGTATAACTTAATTAAAAACTCAGAAAGTCTTCTATTTGCCTGGCAGAGACTTTTTTTCTTTTAATGAGGGCTATGGTTTCCAGTGATGAGTTTGGAAACCCACCATATCCTGTCATTGATGAGTCTCCTTTCCTAGCCTTTGACCTGATCAAAGACAGTATAAATCTAGTAACTGCAGACTGAAGAGTTATTATTGTTCTTTGAAAAATCGGTTTTCTACAGAATTGGACAAACATTCACCTTTCTGTAGACAAGTGTGGACTTGTTAGATGGCCTTTCCAGATACACGAATATTATACTGCTAATTGGATCTGCTTTAATATTTAGCTTTGCCAACAAGAGTATGAACATACCAAAGGAGCCACAGAAAAGATATCAGAGCCAGTAAGTTAGCTTCTTCAGACATCTTCACCCTTTTTTCCCCTGCTTTTATCATAATGAAAACATATGTCCATTTTTTATTATTATTTTTTACTCTTACAAAGAAATCTGTGAGATTAGACACTTCCTTTGGATATAAATCTCCTGCACAGGAGCTGACGGGGGCTTAGTGGCATTTATTGATGAAAACTTTATGAAAGTTTTTTTGTCTCTATTGGAGAAGCCATTTTGGATCAATTTATGCCTAGTAAATCCATCCTGTTTTGATTTCTTCCTGGACAGATGGTCCTTTTTGCTTCCAAAAGGAAGTTATAGTAACAGAATTTTAAAATACACTGAATTTTTGAGTAAATATATATATGTGTACATTATTATTACCTTTATTATTATTATTATTATTATTATTATTATTATTATTATTATTGTAGCTTGTTTTTTGTCTACTTACTAGATATACAGACTTTAAACTAACATGCATGTATTTTGATCTGAGCACACTTACTACACAGTTGTTTGGGATTATGAGAGATTCTGTGTTGACATAAACTGTGCCAAGAACATCTTCCAACTTTTCCTCTTTAAGGAAAGTTTTTGGACCCTATGCCTTCATGAGGAGACTACCTGTGGCTCAGCACTGGTCAGAGGCTTCCAAATATGACCCTTTCTGTTATAACATTCTGCACACAGCCCAGTAGCATCACAACGAGAAAGAAACCGCATACAGGACCACGAGTGGTATAGAAGTGGGAAACAAGGGTAGTCATTTGCTGGTTCACAGTATGAAAAAAATTACTAAATTATGCTGGATAAATGGGCAGGTGAAAGGAGCATAACCAGCTCTATAGTTTCTGCCAAAGGCTCTGAGATAGCTGCAAGCTAAATCTTATACAGAAGTAGACTGAGATGATATTGATAAATCCTTCATTTAGTGGAAAGAGCTGTGGTATACACCAAAAGCAAAGGAAACACATATAGCTGCATAAGGATTAGATCTGAGCTCCCCAAGCTTCACCTAATTAGCATTTGTTCTCCAACATTTGGCTTCTATTAGCAATATATTGTTACGAAAGTGCTTCCTACAGAAAAAGGGAAAAAAGGGCCTGTTGACCACAACTCACTATTCTAGAATGCCTAAGAATGGTCAAGCCTTACAATATTTATCTTAACTCAAATAACTAGGTATGCCATTCAAATACCTTAACAAAATATTTAATCCTTTCTTTGAGGTGTCTTATACTTGAAATGACTAATAATGTTTTATGTGTCAGATTTATGCCTAAGTCATTTTATTCTTTTTTTTTTCCGTCCCACAGAGCACATCTACATTACACCTTTTCTTTCTGAAAACTAAAAACAAACTTGAAGAAAGAACAGTCAATCAGCAGTGTTCAAATCAACCGTGTTCAACACTATGGACCTTTTTTTCTTCTTTTTAGTGAAGCCTTGGACAGGATTATATTTCTTCCGTGAGAGCTGAGTCTTTCAAGTATTTGGAAATCTGTAGTAACTGAATGCACAGAACACAACACAGTACTCTGCCATCTGATACTGCAAATAATAAATTTCATTTTCTTGTTTCTCTAGGGAAAATATTCAGGTGACAGATGGTAATTGCTAGGAGATAAAGAGAAGACTTTATTACCCAAACAGGTCTGAGAGTGATATAAGATTCCTAATGACTTTTCCATGGAAAGACATCTTAATAAATGGATGAAATGAACAATTTCTGTGAAGATTTGAATTCTAATTTAAACTCTGATCACAGTCGCCAAGGCCAAAGCTCCTCCTCCATTCTGCATCGCTATACCATGAGCTCCAACATCTAGAAATGGCCAGAGTTATCATTCAAATTCTAGGTGGAATTGTGATTCTAGGAGTCATAAGAACTTCATTATACTAAGCATTGTACAGGTACATAATACAGGGCAGTCCAGTTGTACCTTTTGAGTAGATGAAATGATCAAAACATAGGAGGGGCAATAAGGACATAGAATTATTCAAGCATCAGTGACAGAACGGGAATTGCTTAAGGTCATAATAATTCATTGGATCTAGCACTTGTTATTGGAGAAAATGGAATTTCTACTCTATCAGAAATCAAATGGTCTCTCAATTTGATCATAGTGTCTCAGATGACAAATCTCACCATTTTGCCTATTTCTAGGAAAGAAAGCTGTACTGCCACAAGGACTATATTACTAGTAGTGTTCTGGTTTCATATATTTTGAAAGGGAATAGAAATATTTAGTGTAGAGGGGAAAAATGACTGTTTCTCTGACTTCTTACCTACCATCATTTGAAGGAAGTATTATTCACCTCCACCATCCTTGCTTTTCAACTTATCCGTTTGCATAAGTAACACAAATGGATATAGATATGGATGCTTCAAAAACAGACATGTAGATATAGATGAAGTACAAAAATACCTACTGCCCTTTATAATAGATTTTTATTGGGTCTGGAATTACATCAGCAAAACTATTACTGACAAATTTACACTCCTGATAAAGGAATACTCTAAGATTACACATTGTTAGGAAAAGTTTTGCTATGAAGCAGAAACTAAATGAAATTTAAGATTCTGCATGTGAGGATTTTAAATCAAGGCAATGTCCTGATCCTCAGTATTGCATCAGTGTTCTACTACCTAAACAAAAAGAGAAGAAGAGAAAAAAACTGTTGACTTTGCATTACCAGCTAAACACTTAGCACACATGACTGGGCATGACCTTTCTGTTCAAACACATGCTCTCATCAACCAGGACAATAGAAGATGTCAGGCTGTAATGTTTGATATATATTCCACACGCTTGGTGAGCTGGATATGGCCCATTTTACTTTCCAATGAAGTAAGCGGTCCTGAACACACAATCATTTCTGGTAATTGCTTTTTTTTTTTTTTCTTTTTTCTCCCCTCTGCATTGCAATGTTGGATGAAATATTTTGGTTTTCTTTTCTTGTTTTTGTGCCAAAGTTTATACAGCTTTCTAACAAAGGCATTTGCCTTTGTGCTTAACTTGAGGTTTTGATGATATTCAAGCTGAGGGTACTATGCAGATAGAACGGTCTTCATGACCAAATGTAATCAAGTGAACACCCAGGGAGTTGATGACTTTTTAAGGGAATTTCCTCTTAGATATGAAACCAACATATTTGTTTCTTATAAAGATGAATCAGTAACAGGTTGTACCATACAAAAAGATTTTACATTCAGAATAGAAAAAATAAAACTGCTTTCCCATAGAGGCAACTTTGGCAATGATAAGAAGACCACGTAATCATTTCTCTGTGCTCTTATTGGAATCAAAATCTCAGCTGGTAGTTACAAGGGTGATAAATTACCCATTTTTCATCTTCCTCCCCATTAAATCTTAAGGCTTTGATGGTGCCTTTGATCCCACCACTGACAAAAAAACTGGAGAGAGATGGAGAAGGTGGGAGGCAATTTCTTGTATTGCATCAGGATCAGAGTCACACAACTTCAGTTATTTTTCCAGGAGGCCACTATTCTACCTCTCCATTTGCTACCTGAAGTATTCATCCTCATTCTGTCTGACAGAAAATACAGCACAATGGAAACAGGACTCCCTCCAGTACTTGTTCTTCCCCATCACCTTCTTTCTACATTTCATCATTGGTACTCCTGGTCTTCACAGGAATACAAATTACCAAAGAAGCGACCAACACCATCCTCACCAAATTCAAATAAAGGCTGTGAAGACATAGATCAAAGAAGCGGGTTTCTTTGCAACAGCTTTGCTACTTTACAGGGGTTATTTTGATTTTCAGCAAATCTTAAATAGCACTTCTTTGTGTTACAATGAGAAAAGCTTTATCTTCCTTCTCTAATTGTTTTCATTTTTGTCTTTATTCTATACAAAAACTTCAAGGTTAAGTTCATATAATAATTAAAACCACATTTTGAGCATATTATATACTTATAATCCATTTGAGGGTACCAAAACATAAGTCATTTCATCTGCCTCCACCTAATAACTCTCAGTAATGCTACATAAAACTCCTGTAGGCAATGGAACCTGAAGAATAATTTGCATTGCCACAATATATCAGCAAAACTTGGATTCTGGCCATAATGTTGAAGTCCTGGCTGTATTTTTTGCTGGAAGTGTAAAGTTCTGTAGTGACAGCTACAGACTTGGATCTTGGTTTGGCTTTGCATTTCATGCAAAATATGGCATTTCAGCAGATAATGTCTTTAGTCCGACAGAGCAGAATTTCTAGCCAAATTCTGATACACTGGGATCCAGGAGTACTGTGAACTATTTACCTGAAGGAAAACAAATGTCTTCAAAATTAAATCTTCTCACCATTTGATTGGCCAAGAAATGTTTCTAAAGAGGGGATTATCAGACACTTCTTATAGGCACAATTTTTTTATTTTCATCACTTCATGATTGATTCACAGTAGGGGCTCAAACCAGTGTCTGTGGGAGTCAAAAACGTTTCTGGCACTGCAGTGTTCTGCAATACATAGATTGTCATCCCTTTTTACTTTCTATGTACTGCATCGGGGCACAAAGACCAAATCACAAAAAGGAGTTCAAGCATAAAGAGAATGACAAGTCTGACCAAAGCAGAAGACATGCTCCCTTGGAGAAGTCAGATACTCCCGATAGGTCCTGATGTTTCATTCATTGCTGCTTCTTTGCCTGAATGACTGAGGACTACATCTCTATGACATGCAAGTTAGATTACTGTGAAAGAAACACAGTTGAAGTCAACCAGAAAGCCAAGCAAAAAGTTTGGTGTAAAACTGGAGAAAACATATGTAACACATCAGGGATCAACACAATAAACAGAGCAGTGAATGTGAATCCAGAAAGCAAGATGGACGTAATTGTCAGATATGAAAAGTAGGAAGGCTGACAGAGAACAAACTTGTTCTTAGCATGATCACCTAGAAGTATATTCACCTCAGGTTTTTATGTGGCCTGTATTTCTTTAGAAAACCTTGTGAGAGGTGGATATCACACAATCTGCTAAGAAAGGAGGTTATCCCCATTTTACACAGTGAACTGAAGACAAGAGTTCCTGATACCTCAAAGTCTACCTAAACTGGGACTTCAAGAGAGTTTAGATACAGATCCACATTATGGCTTTCTGTATCACTCTGTTCTCCAGATGCTTCCCCTGATCACCCTGGTGGTGCCTTATGTGTGTTCCTCAACATACTCCCAGGCCAGACGGTGAAGCAACTTTTCTCCCTGGAACTTTTTCTCCTTTGGAACTCAGGAGCATCCTTGCTCCTGAGTTTCAAAATTAAGCTGAGCAGATATTTCCACTGCTACTTCCTCTGGTCATCTTTTAAACAGAAAAACTTCTATCCAATCAGCTGTCTATTTTCAGGAGATGATTTGTCTGAATCCCAAGCAGGCAGAAGCCCACATTATGCAAAACCAATTTGGATACCTAAGCTCCACAAAACTAAGTATACTCCCCTCTCTTATCTTTTTTCTGCACCAGTCCAGATGTATCTTCTGTCAGAGATGGCTTTCTGAATCCTTCTTTCATTGGTTATTTGGAGAAACTAATACATCTGAACACCTCCTTTAGACTGCTTTATCTGTTTTGGCCAAGTACCTACCTACATTTCCTGCTGTGCTGGCCAGTAATCAACACTCATGGTCAAAAAGAAAATCTACAGTGAAGCAAGAAATAGAATCCGTGTATCTCAAACCCCAATTTATAATCTTAACACCTACACCATACTTCGCCTCTGGGAAAAAAAAACCAAAACAAACCCAAAACCACTGTACTGTGAGGGTTTTAGCACCTCCCTTCTAGAATCAGAGGGGATTATGCTACCATCAATTTTCTGGGACTCATATATTCTAAGAGTGTCAAATAAGTCTCATTCCTGCAACACAAACTTCATTGTGATTTTAAAGTAACTGCTCACATGTCTTGTATTAAGTACATATTTAATGTCTATGTGGCCGAGGCTTAAAAATTAGGCTGTACTATTTTCGTATTCCTGCCCCTCATTCTCCCAAATCATCCTATTCCTTCATCCCTTCCCACTATTGTTTTCATTCGCTTGTGTTCTTAGTTGTCAGGACTGAAAGCTCTTTGGGATACTAGTTTACTTTTCATTTGTTTCATTTTTCTATAAAGCCTAATACAATAATCAGTTAGTAGAATTTTGCACTTTATATTAAAACACATAAAAATTATAACAAAAACACAGCCATTCATCTCTGGAGAGGGCATTGGATGAGACCACATCAATAAATCTCTAAAGCAATACTGGTATTAGTAAATTAAACATTTCCAGGATGATTCTCTGATACTGAGACCATCTGTCACAGAATCATATGTGTCCACCTATTAAACTCCAAAACCGCATAGCTAAATCCAAACATGTTTAGGAATGTTTTCAGATCCATGAAAGCTACTAAACTGTGCTCAAAAGTTTATTCAGACAGTTCCAGTTGTCCAAAGCTAAAACCATATCAAGAACCATTCTAACAGTTCAATGATTGAACAGGAACATTTCTTGATACTGTTCAACCTACTATTCTTGACATAGCCTAGAGATGCAAAAGGTAACCAAAAAAGCTGTGATAAGAAGTCATTTAAAAGTAAGAAGCAATGGTAAGTGTCTGACACACAGGAAATCTAAGCTGAGGTCTACAAACTCCCGTCTTTATAACTCAAATTGGCAGAACAGTTCAATGTTCCTGTGCGCAGGACAGCATTAACCTGAATAGATCACTGTTCTTTTCTTGCTGTTGTTGTTGTGGTTGTTGTTTTTCATCTGCTTGAGAATGACACTTAAGACTACCTTGTGTAAATATTGAAAAGAGAACTGTTCCTCAGGCCATGACAGCAAGAAATTCAGCATTTGAAGAAAAAGATTTTCTGAAGGGCCAAACTTTTGCCCTGTGAAGTGAGTCACATTCTGAACAAGCGGAACAGCAATAAAACTACAAGAAAATATGTCTATTTTTTTAAAAATATAGTTATGGCCACTACATATCTCAGAAGAATGATGCAGTTACATTCTGTCTCCAAAAGCAAACTGAGATCATAAGCAGCTCAACTTTGTTACTAGTAAGACTGAGATTTTAACTGAGGTTTAATGACATGGAATTTACACTGATGCTCTTAGAAAAAGAGTGAACTTTCACTTGTCAGTGAGGTTCTCTTCTCAACTGCTGACACTTGAGAGCAGCCAGCCCAAATCATTTGGTTGGGCTATACTGGGAAGATCTGAGAGCACTTGTCGCAAATGAGTGATTTATATCACTTAAAAAAAAATCACCGTCAAAAGTATTAGCAAAAGTGGTTTTAATATGATACTGTAAAAGTGTGACAACAAAGTTCGATGGCAAGGTTCACTCTATTGGAAGAGTATTCGCTGCATGGAAGAAACATACAAAGGAACATTGGGTTACACCCAAGTTAGAATGATTCACAGAGAGACCGGGGATAGAGAACAGTACGGAGGACCCTCCCATTGAGTCACGAGGTTCAGAGTAGACCCCCCAGCTTTCTAAATTCCTCATGGAGCTTAGGTGCGGCTAGGTCCAATCTTAGTCTCAGACATGGACAACGGTTTATGTCTAAGGGATTACATATGCAAAATTTATCAGTTCAGCATGCAATCCAAATTACCAAGACAAAATCAAAGTTACCATACTACAAGGTTATGTGTGATATTGGTTTGCTTACCAAAGATCTGTTGTTGGTAAAAGGTCTCTCTGCCTCGAGGAGCAACCTGGAGAGGTGTCCTAGCTCAAGGGGACATCACCGTCATGCAGCCACGCTGCCTAGCAGGGAGAGCTCAAAGAAGGCTCACTTAGGCTGTCATATTTATGGGATAAGGTGGTTGGCTCGTAGTCAAATCACATGCGATGGAAATGTAGGCATGAGATTCCTTGTACCCACAACTTTCTTTGTTCCTTGATAAATGAGTCTTGGAAAAGCCACCTGTTATTTATGCATTAATCGCATTATCAGTGTTCCAAACTCATATATATTGGTGTTTACTGTGTCACTCTGTTCCTTTGCGGGTTTTTGGACAACGTGTCGAAACTAGAGTTCTTGGCCCAGCTACAGCTCAGGCCTTTACCTCCTTTGGAGCCTGTACCAAACTACTGCTAGTTTGCTTAAGGGGTCGAGCGCATCCATCACAGCCCTCTGAGACAAGAAGCTCATGCTACTAATTTAAACTCAGTTATTAAAATGTTAATGAAACATCAGCCACAGTACAGAGCCAGGACAAAAGGAGAAAGGATGAGAAAGCAAACCCACTGGGTGAGAAACATTGTCGGTAAGCTCAATTGAGGCTCAGCTATACAGAAGTCTGCGGAGCCTCTTGCTTTAGAGGAAAAGACATATACATACCTTTTAAAGAGGGATAGATTAAAGCAAGGTTGATGGCTAAACTATGGCATTTTTTCCATTCCATTTTCCTTCCTTCTCTGTAATCTAAGCCCAGACACGCCTCCAGGCACTGTGTCTTTAGGCACCTGTGACTTAAGGCACCCAGAATATGTTTGTCATAAATGTTCATCATTTTAGAGCCCCACCTGAAAAATTGGGAGAGCAATGCTTATATGCCTTTGAAAAAATCTTCGGTAATACAGGCTGGAAGATTTCTTATCTTGGAAATGTAAGTAACTATTTTAACCTTTATTTCCCCAGAAGCATTACCTTAGCACTTGAGTACTTGATCCTACTTATATGCAGCACTGTACTGTGTTCTGCCAGGTCTTCTATAACTGTTATGTACATGTCAGTATGTTTTGCATTTGAATATAGACTATTTGGAAAATTTTATATAAAAGTAAAGGACATGGTTATTTTGAACCTGTTTGAGCAGAGGGGTTTGACGAGATGAGCTCCAGAGGTCCTTTCTAACCTCAACCATTCTATTATTTTGCTCCAAACATGCAAATACATCTGTGCTTAAGAATGTGCTTCTGTAAGTCTTTGTTTTCTGGGATCACTCTCACTTCAGTCTCCTTGTCCTGGGGAGGGGTGTGATGTGGAGTGAGGTTTCTAAGTGTGGCAGATTCACAGCGTCACAAAGAAGGAAAGTGAGGGAAGAAAGAAAGACAAAGCCCTTGACAGCAGGACAAAATGGAGGAGATTCAGTAACAACAAATCCAGCTTTGCCTTAATGCAGTTCATCACACTATCAAAACAAATTCCTGTGTTGTGTTTTAACCCCAGCCAGCAACTAAGCCCCACACAGCCGCTTGCTCCCTTCCCCCTGGTGGGATGGGGGAGAGAATCAGAAGAGTAAAAGTGAGAAAACTCATGGGTTGAGATAAAGACAGTTTAATAGGCAAAGCAAAAGCCATGCACACAAGCAAAGCAGAACAAGGAATTCATTCACCACTTCCCATGGGCAGGCAGGTGTTCAGCCATCTCCAGGAAAGCAGGGCTCCATCACATGTAACGGTTACTTGGGCAGACAAAACGCCACGTCACTTTGAATGTACCCCCTTCCTTCTTCTTTCCCCAGCTTGATATGCTGAGCATGACGTCATATTGTATGGAACATCCCTTTGGTCAGTTGGGGTCAGCTGTCCCAGCCGCGTCCCCTCCCAACTTCTTGTGCACCCCCAGCCTACTCGCTGGTGGGGTGGGGTGAGAAGCAGAAAAGGCCTTGACTCTGTGTAAGCACTGCTCAGCAGTAACTGAAACATCCCTGTGTTATCAACACTCTTTTCAGCACAAATCCAAAACATAGCCTCATACTAGCTTCTATGAAGAAAATTAACTCTATCCCAGCCAAAATCAGCACACCCTGGCAAACATCGGACAAAACTTCTGAACACAGAAGGACCCTTTGGTGGTACAGGACTGTAATGAAGCATCTGCTGTGCTGAATGCACATATATACAGCAGGAGTTGAGGAAGAAGTGTTTAAGGAGACAAGAAAAACTACCTAGCAACCAGCACATTGCTGAAAATTAACTACTGCCTCACAGACCACAAAATGAATACCCTAGGTTTCCTGAGCCACTGTATAAGACACCTAAGATTATTGACTTTCTTCTATTCAGTAGTGATATTTTGGGACATATAATGCATGTTATTTACTTTATCAGAACAGGTGCCAATTAACAAATTTCTTAATATGCTACAGGATCACATAGTGCCTTTACTAAGCACTGTAGGGGCCCATTACACTAATGCTAAAGACATTAGTCAAGTCTACAGTGGCATAAAGGTATCTGCAGAACACAATAAAGTGTAATACAGGGATCTCTCAGCTACTTCTGGGCAGAATGGTGTATCCCTAAAGCATGATGCCCTACCACCCACTGACTGTAATGAGGGTCCTGAGGGCAAGAGAGAAAACTTGGAACATAAAGACTTATCATGGCCTCTGTCTCCACCAATTTAACACAATGAGTTGTCTGTTCCTAATTTAACTTGCCTCCTTTGTATTGACAAAGCCTCTTGTCATCTTAGCTTTCCATTTACACAGATGAAAATAAAGATTATGCATTTGTAAACTTTCAAATAGGGACTGGCACTTTGGTCTGTGTTTGTACAGCACCTCATATAATGAACAATGGGCCAATGCCTAGAAATCCTAAATTTTGTCACATGAGAAATGATAACTGATATTACAGTTATTCTGTGCTTTGTTTTAGAATTATTATCTACTTTGCTCATAGCATCAGTCATATAGTCTATTCCTCAGCAGAGAGGCATAAACAAAGATAAAGTAAAATAACAACAGCTGCCAATTTAGGGTTATTTCCACCCATGAACTTATGTTTCAAATGTACTTTTCACACATTTATTCTAGGGTGGGAAGCAAAAAGTAAAATAAATTATATCTCTTCTGTTTCCATACATTGAGATCTTTATTTATCAGCACTAAGCTAGTGATTTAGTCAACCCAGAGGGGTGCCAAGAAGCTTGAACAGCAAGAACAGAATGTAGCCCAGAATAAGTGAAATAATAGCTACCAAAGGGAAGCCTTTTTTGGGAGCTGAAAAGAAGGTCTCAGACTTGCTGGAAAGTTGTCAGAGAAAACAGATACTTAGTGTTCTTGACCAATACTCACTATTTTGACTTATGTTGGTAATATTGCAGAGAAAAGTTTTGAAAATCTGGAAACTGCTTCACATACAGTGATTCTCATAATCCAAAAACAGAGTTCACACTTCTGGGCTACCGTATTGCAGCCAGGTCATGTAAAAGTAGTCTTTCCTCCACCACAACACAGAAAAGGTCTCATTACCTCATGCACCCAAAGTATTAGAGTAAAAAGAAAACACTGAAGAAGTTTGAGTAACACAGAAAAATTATCTCATTTCACAAAGACAGTCAAAAGTTCACTCTTTTTTCCAGTTTACTGAAGATATTTAACTGGCTGCAGTCCCCACAGTGTCTGAGAGCATCATAATCTTCTAATATTTACCTTAATCACAAGTCTGCAAAATGTGAAAACGTAATTTTACTTATTTTATTGGTTCTTTTTTTAATATTCCAAATAGGTCTAGTTAATGATTTTACCACTGTTGAAGAATATTTGATAATCAAACCATTGACTTTTTTTTTTTTATTAGTTATTGCTGTTTTCCACAGAAACACAAACATTTCACTAAAATTATTGATGGGAAGATATCTTAAATCCAGGGAGAAACCTCTGCACACTGTAGCTACATCTATACCAATAAACTATGTGTACCCTGAAGCATTCCCAGACACTGAGATAAGCTGGCAAAGAGACCTGCATCTATGCTAATGAACTGTCAGTCACCAGAAGAGCTCAACGGCTTGGAAACTGCCTACCGGGATCCCTGGAATGGTCTAATTGCTAAATCTTATCCAGGAACCCTTTGGGATAGTGCAGCTGTACTGGGCCAAAATCACACCATAAAAAACTTCTGAAATATTACTAGTAGAGATATGTGACTCAGCATGGCCTGAGAGAAACCTGAATAAAAATACCTGATGTTTTGGGAGTAACCCAATTTCACTTTATCTCTCTCCATCACACACACACAGAAAGCAGAGGTGGGTCTGAAAGTTTTCACATGCTTCCCAATTAGCAGAGGATAAAGGACCAAGACTGCAACATGCAGTAAGAAGGGACACAGAGCTGGCTGTAGTAATAAATACCAACTTATTACATCTATAACAGCAGAGCACAGCTCACTGCAGTATGTCGGTACCAGCTTGCATGCAGACCCTCTTGTTATGGCAGTAGTGTGAGCATAACACCACAGGTTCATGGTAATAATTCTTCTGGATCTGGACTTGTTCACATAAGCCACCTTGAGTTTCCCCGTACTGGTGCATGCAAAGATCCTTTACAGTGACTGAGGGACTGCTCATGGGAAAACAAAACAAAACTGAACCACGTAATACTTTTTCCCCCACCCCTAAAATTTGGTGGTTGAACTTTCTGAAGTTGCCTTGCTCCCAAAAACATTCTTTTTGCGTGTTCCCTGCCCTATCCATTTATACAGTGGGTGTATTTTAACCTCTACTGTGTTTCTTTTGATATCCAAAGTGTTCTGTTTCACTGTAAAGAAATAATCAGCCAATAATTTTTTGTATTCTATTAAGGTATTCCTGTGGAATTAAAATCCAGTAGCAGCCAGATATCTTGTATGCTTGTAATGCTTAAACTGTTATGACATCAGACCATGCTTAGGACGAAGCCTGAAGCAAAGCAAGGAAAAAGTTTGAGGCTTACCTGTCTCTTATTATGGTCGCAATATTCTCACACCTTCAGTGTAGACAGGCATCAGCATTTTTGTTACTGTTTGATGAATGTGTGTCATTATATATCACACAATTGCTTGCAACAATATAAAGTGGTCAACATAAGCCAGATCAAAAAAACTGGCTTTGCCTTCTTATATTCTAGGTGGCAAACCTGTATGGGAGAAACAAGCTGCTCAGTTTGCAACATCCCAGGGATGGTCTGTATTTTGAACTGCCACCATCTTCACTTGTGACAGTGAAATCTTCATTATGCCAAAAGTTTCAGACTTGGAAGACTAAACTTTAAGTTTCTAAATATGAATATAAGTTTCTAACTTTAGAAATGTAAGCTTTAAAACATTAATAACATATACCTACAGACAAGTAAATCTTTCTCATTGTTAAAGATGGACAGAAATTCAAAGAAAAAACTAGACTAAAAGCCAGATATATTGACTCACAATTCCAAACCGATCCTCTAGGTAGGTAGATATACTGATAATGTTCTCAACAGAAATACATACTACCATTGTATTGAGAATGTAATTGAATTAGATAATTATTTTATTTATGGTAGTAGCCAGTTTTTAAAAAATATTTTCTATTGAAAAAGAATCTGTTTTTTACCAATCACCTCATAGAAATAGAAATTACTCTGCCTTCTTCTAAATCATGTTCTTGATGGGACCAACTAAAAGTCATTCAGAATCAGTGCAAAAACTCTTGTGGATTGTTTTGTTTGGTTGGTTTTTTTAATAACAAGATCTAGTATATGATGTAAAAGTTTTTGAAAAAATACTTCTAATTGGAAATATTTTTGAGAAAATAGAGATAATCTGAAACTTTTTTTTTAATTATAACCTATTTGATTTGAAATTGAATTAAAGGTACGTCATGTTTACTGTAGCGGGTGCCTTATACTTCCATTTTTTTTCAGCATGAATTTGTCTCATATAGTGCATCAATGTCTCTGCTCTGGGTGAAAGGAGATATTGCATCACATGTGTTTCACCCTCTGAGAGCATCACAGGAAAGGCATCTTTGTAGGGATCCTGACCAGTGTAAGTATGAGACAACTGAAGTAAAACTGCTGTAAGATTCTATGGCACCAGCTTCTATATGTGCGATTTGTCCTAGAAAATTAAAATGTTCCATATGAAGCAAGTTTCATTAAAAGTCTGTATGAAGTTCTGTCAGACAAGTTTTGTTGGAGACTTTTTGATCTGCTTTAACCAAAGAATTTCTCTTATTGAAAACTCAGATTTGACATTTCACATGATAATCACCCAAACTGACTTTGCTTTATTGTGCTATTGTAATTTAATTTTTTGCTAACACTCCTATAAATATTTTTCTTTTTAGCCTGACTCTCTTCCCCTGTTGCTGTCTTCCACCACACACAGCAGATCAAAGTAAAAAAATTCTGTTATATACAATATGATTCCTATCTTCCTTTATTGCTGTTGCTGTCAACAGCAGCATTTTTCTTCAAAATGATAAGAGAGAATATAAAATATAAACAAATTGGCTTCATCTACAGCCATTTACCATAACATTTAATTGAGAATTTGATATTAATCATGAAAAAAATCACAAAAACCCCACTACAACTCCAATACCTTAGTCCACATGAAATAAATAAGACCTATTAGTTCCACTGATTGAGATTATATGAGCATGTGGTGTTTATAAAATGACCTAAAAACATAATACTGATGCAAAAAGGTTAATTTTTTTGAAATCTTGGACTCATGCTAAAAGCTGCCTGTGCCTTGATCTGAAGAAATACCATCTATTTTATTTCAAGCTAGTGCTTGGCTGCATCAGATTTGCTAAAGAACCAAGAGTAGTTCACCCCTAGAAGAAGGAAGGCTGAAACAGATGGTTGAGAAGTGTCCAAGAGCATTCAAAGGCTCTTCCAGAGACCCAGTAATTAGTTGTCTTATTGAAAGCCAGGAGGCTCAGATCTCCCATGCAAGCTGTAGCCCTTCCTTGTCTGCTCTTTAGTTTGCATAACCTGAAGTTAGACAACATCTTAGGTAAAAATCTTTACAAACCCACATTTTAGAATCTTTTGGTCAAAAGCATAATCAGGGAAGAAATGAGTATGCAACAGTGATGTACTTGTAATGTAGAGTGTATGTGAAGGAGGAAATGTAGAAGAACTGGCAAGGATTATGAGCAGAGCATTTTTGACTGTTTAGAAACACCAAGGAAGTAAAAAATCTATAAGCCCCAACATGCTAATTTTAGAGTACAGAAAGCTGGGAGTTATGAATGTTTTGATCATTGCTACAAACACTCAGTTGAAAGGGAGGAGGCTTTTAATGAATTTGAGCCATGAAGGCAAGAAGAGAGAGGTATAGATAATTGTCTGGAGAAGAGAGAATTAAAGAGGGAAGAAAAAGAGGATGGGATTGGCAGTTCTTAGATCTGAAAAAAAGTTTATGGTCATTGAGGAAGAGGAAACAAGAATAAAGAATGTGTTTCTGTTGAACAAATCAAGATTTTTATAATGGAATTATCAGAATTCAATGAAAGCCAAATCTGAAGAATAGCAGCTTATTCTCAAGAGATGATCCAATGTTGCAGGGCAGATGAACCAATACAGAAATAAGCCAGTAAAGCTGCAGCCTTTGAGTCGTGTTAGCTAACCGTAAACATGAAGAAATGCAATCTGAACACATATATTTTTTGTCTACACAAAGTCCTATGTACCAGATACAGGGATCATTCAGCAACTCCTTACACATTACTTGTCCCTAGGCACTTGGCTGAGAAAAGATCCATTTCTTTGATGCATTTGTGTGTCATCATTTAATATAATAGAGCAAAGTTCATGTTTACTGTGGATAAATGTATAATGCTGAAATGCAATGTAAGCATCTATTACTTGCATATCATTTTTAAAAGAGTATCAAATTTCTCCTGCAAAGACAGACAAACTACATTTGTTTTCACTGTGGACTGTAGGTAGTGCTTACACATACTACTGTAAAGCCTTCACGCTTTCAAAAAAATCTGTTTAATTAATACTAGAGCAAAGCCTGAAGGTAGCATACACACTTCCAAGTAGTTAAAAATCAATAAAGGATGAAGGATTTCTCCAGAAACACTGATAATTCTTGTAGTATTTTAAGACTTGCTTGATAGAGAAACAAGTGAGATAGATAGATGACTTTGAATGTAGTTTACTAATGGGGTAGAATGGGGCAGTTGCAGTGATTTTTCATTTCAGTTCTAATATATTAAAATATTACAGTGAATTTTTTTGTATAATGATCCAGAATTATGAAACTTAATTTATACATGAAATTTGACTGTTTTCTTTTTTGCTGCTTTTTATAGCAAGAAAGGAATTGTGTATTTTCTGTGAAATGAAAAATGCAGTTCTTGCCCTCCTCTATTTTTAACACCATTTCTTTGAAGAACTTGTGCAGGGAAATCTGTTAATTGCAAATACTGACAGGATCCCCAGAAGGCAAAAATCCAACTGAAATAAGTCTAAAGTTTCACTGAAATATCAGAAGTTCTTGAAACTAATTAACTTCTCTTTGTTGAATGCATGCTAATGGAATGAAACTGTTCCATTCAACACTTCAACATAGCTGAATAGTTTTCTAATAGATTTTTTTCTCAGTAACTTTTATCTTACGAATATCATGCCAGCCTCACTCTGCTTGAATAGAACTATAGACTAGTAGCAGTAGTTAAGGATTTATTAATTGGGAAAAAAAAAAAAAAAATCCCATCAAGATGTGCGCATTCCTTTGTCTACCTTCCTTCTCAACTTCCTTTTTACTTTTTCTTTTTTTTCTTTCTTCTTTTTTCCTCTGGGCAGGGGGCAGGTGTTTGTGTTTTTGAAGGACTAAAGGTCCTTCCTAGCAAACAGCTCAATTTGAAAAGCAGCCTGCTTGGTAGGTGCTGACAGCATCAGTCCCGTTGTACTCCACGCACAGAGTAGCTTACTGCTGCACAAAAACTGAACTGTAAGCCTCCTTGAACTATAAGCCTCCTTGCTGTGCATAGTGCTGATCTCAGGTCCAGACTATAAATTAGCATCTGTCACATAGTCAAGGTACCCCAAATTAAACCAAGTGTCAGATCAATTGTTAATTTCTAAGCCAACATAAGGAGGTTTTTACATTTACTCTTTGATGTCAGCAAGAGTGGTATGATTTTAGAATTCTTTTAGGATTTATTTTTTTTTAAATCTCATTTCCTAAGAAACATTTCTTTCTGCCCATGCTGCTGGCTGCAGACTAGCTCAAGTGTAGCTGGGGTCCTAGCTCTGAGATGGTCCCAGACACCCCGCAGACCTGCTTCAGATGGTCCCAAACACCCCATGACTCAGGTCAGACTCAGCCAAACCCTCTAAAAAAAGCCTGCGCCACGTGCAGTCGTGCAGTTTGCCTGGGCCGACTGTCTTCAGAAAGCTCCCAAACATGGCTCATGGCAGTGATTTTCGGCACAAGTCTGAGCATTCCTGATGTACCTAAAGGGTCAGGGTCAGTTTTGGGAGCAGAAAGACTCAGGTTTACCTGACAGAGCAGAGCACAGAATAACAGTCAGTGGCCGTGTCAAATATTTTGAACCACACTGCTACATTCCATAATGAGAATTTGGAGGATTATCTTGTGTCTGGTTCCAATAGAGCCCTAGGCCATTTAATCTTATCCATCATTGTCTGGAAAGGATTGTGTTACTGATACACAAAGTAAACATCCATCAGTTTATCCCAGGGATCCAGTGAACTTAAACCATTTATGAAAGATATTGTATTTGCAGCTGAAATCAAATAATTGATCTCTGTGTAGGTTACATCTGCTTCACTTGTCATGAAGTTCATCCCACAATAAAACAAGTTCATTAACCAAGTGAGAATTATTGAAATATTCATTTAAATATTAAATAAATAATTTGCATTTCATAACTATATTGCTTTTGTCCTTCCAGTGCAGTGTGACTTGTTATATATTTATTATGCTGCAGTCTAGTTTCCTGGCAAAAATATTTTATTTGCCAGACTTCATTAAGCTTCAACCTTTCTTCCCATTAAGTATGAGCTCACATTACAAATATGACCATTTTCAGCTCAGGGAAAAAAACCACAGAAACAAAAATAAAAAAAACCCCAAACAATAAAAACAACCCCAAAACCAACCAAACAAAAAAACCCCAAACCCTTGAGCAACCCCTTTTTTGCAGACACTTCCCTCTGAAGATCATTTAGGAATAGTTGTTGATTAATAATAATTCTCAAAATACACTGAGATGACTGGGATGTAGTCTACGTCTATACTGTAACTTGAGTGCTGGCCCAGGCTCAGCCTGTCTGCAGAACAGCAAGGTACCTTCTGATGATAACTTGGATCTGGAATGGACAAAACCTGAGTGAGCTCCTTGTTTTAACAGTATTAAATATAGGAGCAGCCACAGCTTGTGTGCCAAGCAGCTTGCAGTCTAGCTCAGACAAGTCTTGACCAGACAAAGGACAGGAAGATGCAAAGATGGAAGTGACTCATCTGAGGTTATATGGCAAAGATAAAAAGTAAAGATCTCTTCAATCCCCTTTCTCAGGTCACCAAGCCCCACTGCCCTTCTCACTGGAAATGTATTCTGGTCTTTGGATTTGATAATGTCCTTTCAGAGCATGGGATGATGTCAACTGATTAATGTTGCAGACAGGAGATTGCAAGATCACCCAAGGTTAATATGATAAACAATTAGAGAACTCAGGATGCAGCAGAAATCATATTGTCTGACAACTCTCTAATTGTAACGGTGGTGTAACTCTGAAACAACCCCCTCCCCAAACGCACACAGTTTGCCTCAGCATCAATAATAATTCACATCTCAGTGCTGTCAGAGATAAATATTGCTGATCTCAAGGCCACTGAAATCATCCTGAACCAATAGTTACAGCCATCAGTGAGAGAGACAGAGTGATAGAGAAGACAACACCCAGAGAGCAGTTCTTAACTTGCATTTGCCCCCAAAGCCCTCCATGACTTTTAGTTGTCAGTCATGAAAGAAAATACTGACCGTAATGCCTACAGCTGAGTTCCTAACTCTGCATATTGGGCACCCTAACAAGAGTTTTGTGTGTTACATGCCCTGGTAGTTCACAGACCTCAATTAAGTTAATATGACTGAAAATATATCCAGTCAAAAATATGGATGTGAGCACTTCAACAATTCAAGCTGCTCCCTCCTCTTGAACCCGATTTTAAAAGAGGTAAGAGAGGCCAAAAGACTTAGTACACTTATGAAAGGAAGACTGGAGAATGGGAACAGTCAGAAAAGGGAATGCAACACAGGGTGTATCGACACAGGGGTAAAGGAACTGAATGGACTTTACAGTAATGGGTACAAAGATGTTCACAGATCAACAGCTCTATTCTCCATCCACTTCAGATCTGCTAAGCCATTGTCATTATTGTCCAGTTTTAGTGGTGTATAGGCTTATACAATGTCCGATGAGCTCCAAATTTAGGCTTATGATTTCCTTTTTTTGGTAAGTCTGCATTACAAATAAGATGACATGAGTAAAAGAGGATAAGAAACAGCTTTCTTGGAAAGCTGAGGAAAATAAAAACTGTCCAAGTTAGCTGGACAGAAAAAAATTACTGAAATAAAGCAAAACCCCACATATCATAATACATGATATGTACACACCCCATAATACATGAAAATTGATTTTATATATATTTATTTCCACCAGTTCCCTTTAAGATCCAAACAGCTGTTCAGCTAGTTGATATGGCCTCAAAGTGTCACTCTCATTTCTTTGAGAAAATAAAGAAGGTTGCAAAGGGCCACCTGACCATAGCTCTTAGATTTATTTATTATCACTGATGCTTAACCAGGGAGTGATGGGAAAAGTTTTTAGCAAGACAGCACAATTTCATGCTAGAAAAGTGTTGATTATCTGTTAAAATTTTGGAATAAGGAAAGTCCGCTTTCATTGTACACATATAAAGCAGGATCTTTTTCCAACAGGAAAGTACTGAAGTCTAGCACAACTATTTTTAAACAGATTACTACTAAAATGAAGTGTAAACCAGACAGAAGGTAGTCAAATTCTTGGTGCCTGTTTCACAAGGTTAATAATAATAATAATAATAATAATAATAATGTAATTTAATTTAGCAGAAATGGATGGCTTGCTGCCAGACTGGATTCAAGCACTTCTATGATAATGGTAAAAAGCTATGACAGGAGAGATCCTTTGGATTAAAAAATTAATTGTTTCAGACAAGCTGTCAAGTTGTTAACACTAACATGCCCTAAATCTAAAAATGTATATACCCAGAGACCAAGATTCACACTTGATTGTACCTGACTAAGAGGTTTTCAATTCTGTAATGATTTTTGGCACTGGAAATATGCCTGCAAGGTTCAAACACTTTAGAGAAAAATTGCCTGGCAGATTCTCTGCAGGCTGGTTTGATTACAAGATCAGAGTGAATTGACTGGAGATGTTAGCAGCAGTTTTAGGTCCTTGTTTTAGAAACTTTGAGAATATACTGTGAAAGACCATGAAAACTTATGAGTCAGTGGTAAAACGTCACTGACAACATCTTTCTTTATCCTGGATGTTGTATGAGGTCATAAAGAGCATTCTGTTTGAGTCCTCATTGAACTATGGGAGTTAAAAAGTTTCACAAAAAACCCCTCCACTCAACAAACCAAAGTAGCTTCAATTTTTCTCAAGTACAAAAAAATAGGAAGAGTTTATTAAGAGATAGTGTGATCTTTAAAGCTAAGGAAATAAACTATGAGCTGTTCTAGATCTTCACTTTCCGCTTACTTAGAACTGGAACAAAAGAATTTTAGATATAGAACTTTGTCTTTTAAAATCTGTCCTCTTTTCTCTGCTCTTTCTGATGCCAGCTGAGATTTGAAGAAGCAGCTCCAAATTACTGTGGGAAATGCTGCTTTTGTAGTACACTCAGGCTGCACAGAAATAATGGAAAGGAAACCTTATAAGTCAACTTATTAGCATTACATCTGCTGACTTTTTTAGACTCTAGAGATTTCAGCAGGAGTTGGACTGTGTCACCAAACCTCTGCTCCTTTCTTAGAAACTCATTCAGAAAAACTCAAGCTTGAGTAATAAAAACGTTTAAGAACCCAAATTCCACTAGAGTTATGAAGACTAGAGCTTCAATCTCAGGCATCTTTAGATTTAAAAGTATTTTAGCAATGGGGTAGCTTTTTAGATGGAAGCTTCATCGCTGACTAAACTTAGCATCATCTGAAAGACCCTGCTGTGAGTCAGCTCTGCACTGGCAGAAAACACTGACCACATCATTTCAGTAGCCTCACTGGATCATATGCAGTCTACTACTGGAGTAGAAACTGGTATAAAGTATAATTTGGAGAGCTGGCTCACTTCAGTAGTGCTGCCTCAATGCTCCGTTTGTTGACAAATTAATCAAGGTGAGATCAAAGGGCTTAGCAACCCAGAGGTGGATTTTCCCCATCGAAGAGGGAGTACGTTCCATACAAGGGTGAACATCGTAGGAGATGACATGCAAGTTGTTTAAATAAATAAATAAATAAAATAAAATGTTGTGTCATTGAGAAATGGTAACTGAAAATACTGACAACTGCAAACATGGTGATCCAGAGGTCAGATCCATGAATTTCTTGGTGGTAGATCTCATGAAACATGTAGAAAACTTCTGTTGAATGTTGTAGAGGAGGGATTTTTTCATCTTATGGATATGTGAAAAGGACTAAAGGGAAGAAAAAGGGAAAGGCATGTTAAAGGAAACAAGGCATGGAATCAACTTTCGCTTAAAAGCCTGCTCTTTTATGAGCATATGTGAATGTGGTAACATGAAGACTGATTTTTTTTTTTTTTAATACATGGAAAGTTCTAAAACAAAGATGAGCCAATGACAGATTGATGGAATCATACCACACAAGCCAAAGAGGAGAGCAGACAGCTGGCATTAAACTTTGGGAGAGGGAGTGCTTGGAACTGCCAACATATGCTGGAGAAAGGAGAAGGAAAAAAAAAAAAGGTAAAAATCTAAGAGGAACCTTGATTTCCATAACTTCTGTGGTGGAACTGTTTACCCTGTGGGCTGGTTATTTTCCAGCTCAGTAGGGATGTACAAACTCCTCGGGGCCATAAGACAGCCTTTAAAGAAACTATGAAAGGCTCATGTTATAAAAAACCAATATTTCTGTTGATTATATTCACTAAATAGGGGGTTGAACTTGTGCTGAAAATCAAAGAATATAGAAAATGACTGCTCCAGTTATCTACAGCTGTATCTTTAACATTCTTACTAACCACTGTAAGAACCCAAATACTGATCTAATCAATTTAGGTAATTTTTATGCATCTCTTCATCTCTGAATGGTGCAAAGCACAGACTGTCAGCCAAATGAAAGGCATTCCCCCATGACAGCATCGAGAGCCATCCAAACCACTAAACCACCCATTTTTGGCACTGTTTTATTGTATCCTCGTATCTTCTCCCCAGCTTCCTCTCTGCAGAAATAAGAACACAAGGAGAAGGTTTGCCTCCTGCCAAAGTCCATGCAAATAATAATAATAATAATAATTAAAAAATAATAAAAAAGGAAAATAATAATATTTTGTTTCTATGTCTGTAGATCAAAGAATAATGTCAGCTCAAGACATCAAATACAGGACACAAATATGAATTATAATCTGATTCCAAAGTAAATTTAACTTAAGAGCTATACTCAGGGAACTGCATGTGTATGTATAAAGCACTGCTGCTGCCAGTCCTCCCTTTTTTTTACTTAAAAACTGTTACTTGGAGGGAAGAAAGTGTGGTTTTTCTCTCTTTACTCTGATGATTCAGTACAAAAGAAGCCTAACACTTATTGTATCTGCAATGACTGTTCCACAAATCAACTGCATTGTTTCAGTAAAATAAAATTTAAAAAAAATCCTTTAATAAAAACTAAAAGCAGTCCTTCCATTCCAGGAAAATATGTTTATTGCATTATATTTCTAGTCAGGTTAAATTTTTACTTCAGTTACTGAGAGGGACATTCAAGAGTAAGAAAAAAGCCTCAATAATCCAGGCAGTACTAGGAAATAATATTCAACTGTTTCATGATCATTCAATTTACAAACCATAACTAGTGAGTACATGCCCTTTCCTTTAATACAAGGTGCCCAGTTTTCTGATTAACATTTCTTCTTTTTATTGCAGTTTTGCTTTTTAAATATGTTTGAATTTCAAGGAGTATTTAAGGAAAGTAATTAAAACTGGAATTGCTTTTAAGTCATCACACCATATCCCATTTCACCCCTTCTCCGTACATTGAAACGAAGCCCAAAATTTGCCTACACTTGAAATGGCTGTGTTTATCAGCTAAAAAGAAAGGGGAAAAAAAGGGAGAAAAAAAAAAGAAAAAAAAAAAAGATTTTCTGCATCTAGCTTCACAGGAATACAGAGCTGAAAAAAATCCCTCAACTTTCCACAGAAGTTATGGGCATCATTGTTTTCCAGACTACCAATTGGCATAACTGTTCATGCAAACTTTTTTGTATTTTTAGGCACACCTTAGAAAAGGTGGAACGCACAAAGGAGAATATCAGAGTGATTTGAATCAGCTCATCACAGTGCAGAAACTCTAATGGCATTCATATAATAGGACCTTAGCCTGGGACCTTCAAGACACTTAATTCAGAGAGGTAGATATAAGGAGTCCTGCTTGACTGCAAGGAAATGGAGATGTGAAAAATGAAATAATTTCCTGATAGAAGAGGGTACTGTAATCAAGGGATTTAGTCATAGCATTAAAAAGGAGGTTTAGGAGTATGATTTAAACACTGACTAGCAGGAATGCAAGGAAGAAATTATTTCTTATGTTTCTTTTTGCCCTAACATGAATCTGTTTACTTAATTGGATCTATTCTCCTTTTTTCCAGTAAAAAAAAAAATAAATGTTTATCATATTGCAAGAAGGAGGCAAGGATTAGAGAAGAAGTTTATTTATATCACCTCTTGAAAGAAGACAAGTTTATTCCTTGCAAAAAGTACTAATTAAGGTTGTGTTGTGCTTTTTTTAAAATAAACTTGCATAAAATTTTGGGAAAAAATTACTAATATCATCTTCATACTGAGTTTCTTGGAAGGAATTCTTTTGCGGTATTTATAAACATGGGCAAAAATGTTTTTGCCTGTGGTGGTCTGGAAAAATCCTTTATTAGTTAAGCTGTAAATTGATAATCAGATTGAAGTAACTTTTTTTCCTTTTTCCCTCCAGTGAAATAAAACCCCTAAAATATTAATGGCACCATGGCAGTCTTATCTTTAAAAGCGATCATAGGGTTTAAATAATTATCTTCAATGACAGTATTATGCAATTCAATGAACACATCAGATATTCCTGTCATTAGCCACAGGACAGAGGGATGAAACCACTTACCCTTACTGCAGCAGTTGATGATCACACTTCCCAGTAGGGGAGATATCTTTCCATAAATACTCTCCTATTTGTCAGGTATATTTGTAAGAGCCAAAATTGCCACGATCTTCTCCTGAAACATCTCCCTACCTCTTTAGTAATTCTGAATTTCCAGGATCTTTTGCCTTAACTTAACAGTTTAATAATGTTACATTTAATCTTCCCACTTATACCTTCCCTCTCTGCTTGAAATACATGCTTTGCTTTATTAAGACAATAGGAACCCCCTTTTGTTGAAGATCTTACTTTCTATTCCATTTATTTTTCTCCAAGAATCTAAGACTCATGACATTGTTGGCCCTTCCTGGTCTTTTGAGTGAAACCAGTTGCATCATAACACCTAGCATTGGATACCATTTACTGCTTTCAGTTGGAAAAGTAACTATTTTACACGTTTCTCCCTCCATTCAAAATATTTTCAAATTTTAATTCTTTAAAAAATAAAATTTTAAATTTTAAAACCAATTTCAAAAAATGCAGCATTGCAAAAACACAGAGAAAAGCAAAGAAATCTCTCCCAGACTTGGAAGAGCTTAACTCATGTTGAAGCCAGTTCCCACAATCAGGAATGGAGAAATGACATGGCTTTAAGCATATACTCCTATATTCTTCATGTCTCTTATCCATTATCATTTATTGAGATTGGAGGCAGCTCATGATAGGCTTTTCCTTTATATTATATATTTCTGTACATTATGTATAACAAAATTGGCTTTGACCTTGCTAAACAATAAAATGTTTGGCCAACAATGCATTAAAGTACCTGAAATGTCATTTTAAACTGAATTAGCAACATTATTTGAATCTTCCAGAAGATCAATGAAGTAGCAATTCCACAAATAATTTATATAACAACTTAAATGATTGTATAATGGCTCCCACTAACAACAGCTGCAAATGTGGATGCTTGACCTCATCACAATTTTGCTTTCTGCATGTCAGTCCTCCCCTTCCTCCTCACCAAGCATTCTATCTGAACACAAATAAAGAATGTACAACTGGCTACAAGTCATCTTAGTGAAGTTGACTCAGTAAACCACGATTCTAAATAGAGACTGAGCACAGTACTTTTTGGTAGTAGCTATCTTGGGAATCATCATACTGAAGTTTTCTGTACCAAACATGAGATAGGTCCATGTCATTCACAACTCCAGGTTGTTTTGCTGCATCAAGAGCAATGCTCCCTGGTACTCTTCCAACAAATATATGACGATGCATACATGGATCTGTGTTAGGAGGAGAGGGGAAAAAAAAACCCAAACCACAACATCATAACTATACATATGTAAACAGTACTTCCACAATGATCAAATGATTCTTTCTATAGGGCAGAAAAAAAAATCACGAACAAAAACAAAAAACTGCCTACTTTCAGTTTCTCCTAGTTCTGGTAAGGGTGAAGTTAACCTGCTGGTGCTTTCCAAATCTCCTAATAAACTTCCAAAAAGTAAAGACGACCTTGGTGCAAATCCTTCTTTCATCTTGCAAGATATCATTTCACTGAATTCCCTGTACCTAAGGGGTTTGGAGGAAAACTGGGCTGCTTTACATTGATGTATGATGCTAATTACTGCACATATCTCTGGCAAGCAATGTAAAAAAACCCAGCTAATTAAATTAAATACTGGATAATTTCCTCAGCAAAGATAGAAAGCAACAGATGGAGTTACATTTTGTTGCAGTTACATTTTTACCAGGTCCTGTAGTGACAGGACAGGGGGCAGTGGTTTTAAACTGAAAGATGGTAGATTTAGATTGGACATAAGGAAGAAATGTTTTTTACGATGAGGGTGGTGAGACACTGGAACAGGTTGCCCAGAGAAGTTGTGAATACCCCCTTGCTGGAAGTGTTCAAGGTCAGGTTGAATGGGGCTTTGAGCAACCCGATCTAGTGAAAGGTGTCACTGCCCATGGCAAGGTAGTTGGACTAGATGATTTTTAAAAGGTCCCTTCCAACCCAAACCATTCTATGATTCTATGAAGTTTAACTTCAACACATGGAGAGTGTATGCACAATAGAAAGGACAGTTTGAACTGCACATCTATGTCACTTGTTTCTGATGCAGGTAACCCCTCAGAAAGCTGTATAAAATGATGGATCTGCAAAGAGGATGAAGAAGAGCAAAGGGTAAATAACAAAAGACATAGAAAATAATATTTTGAGTCCTGTAATATTCTAGTCTAAAAGGTATGTCAAATCTGGTCTTCTGTGTGTGACTCTGATTGCTTTAGATCAGCCTGTCAAAGATATTTGGCACCCAATTAAATTTACAAATTAGGTGGGTACTGAAGGCTTATTAAGATCAACTGCAAATCTCCTCAGCATTTAAGATGTCTCTGAAAAGCCTGGCAGGTATCTATCTGCATAATCAGGAACATAAACAACTTTGAAAAATATGCCCTTAACCCATATCAGTGTGTTGCTCTAAAACAGATGTCAAGAGAATCAATAGCAGCCAGAAATGGTCAAAGAGAACAACTAGTAACATGGAAGAGGTATACAGATTTTAAGGAAGCAGGGAGATGATAAGATACGATGGCAGAAACAAAGTTCTGGCTGCTATTAAAAGAAAAAAAAGTGGTTTATTATTTAATCTCTCATGATAAATAAACAAAAAATGAGAAATATAAGAGCAAAACTGGTATATGTAAAGGTTGCTATATACAGAAGCTCTCCCCATTAAAAATGTGCATCTTGTCTTGGAGCATATTTGCCACAAGATGTCTAAGATAGTATTTCTCAGAGTAAAGCAAAGCACACTTCACAGTTTCCATATACACAGTGATCGTCACAAATTACATTTACATGGGTCCAAAAAACCAAACCCACAAAACAACCAAATAAAAAAGCCTGTTGATATGTACAAACATTATTTTTACAGCCTCTAAAGGCAATCACAGACTAATGGAGTTATGGCAAAGGTTCCTCTATGGTTGAGTTACTTCATCTTTGTCGACATTTCTTGTGCTTTGTGTACACAGATATTGGCATTCAACAGTGACAGAGGCTAGATATGATCTTAATGGACCCTGTCCAGCCTGCTCCAGCAAAGAAAAATCTCATGTTTACATGATCATTTGTGTTCCTCAATATACAGTATCATGACTGCTGAAAGACTGTGACGGATGCACTCGACCTCTTAACCAAACTAGCAGTGGTTTGGTACAGGCTCCAAAGGAGGTAAAGGCCTGAGCCATGACCAGGCCAAGAACTCCTCTGGTTCCGGTCTGTTCTCTGAAAACACACAAAGGAGCAGAGTGACACAGTGACCATTGATGCAGATGAGCTTGGAACACCGATCACGCAGTTAATGCATGAACAGCGGGTGGCTTTTCCAAGACTCATTTATCAAGGAGCAAAGGAAGTTGTGGGTACAAGGAGCCTCATGCATATTGTTCCTATCGCATGTGATTTGATTATAAGCCAACCACTTTATCCGATAAATACGACAGCCTAAGTGAGCCTTCTTTGAGCTCTCCCTGCTAGGCAGCGTGGCTCCATGGCGGTGATCTCCCTTTGAGCTGGGACACCTCTCCAGGTCGCTCCTCAAGGCAGAGAGACTTTTAACCAATGGCAGATCTTTGGTAAGTGACCGATATCGCACATAACCTTGTAGCATGGTAACATTGGTTACCATGGAACCGCCATTGGTCACACTGGAACCGCCATTTCAGCGAAGCCTCCGAGGCGAGCAGCTCTGAGACAGAGGACCGCGTCGGGGGACCGCTGCTGGATCGGCGAAACCGCGGCAAAACCGCGCAGGGAAGGGAGGAAAAAGAAAAGGGAGGGCGCAGCCACCCCCCCGGCCCCTGAGCAGGAAGGCGGGAGCTCCTGACGAGGACCCGGCTCTGACTCAGCGTGGGCGGGGACGAGAGTGACGGCGGCACTTTAGAACGAGGAGAACACACTGGAACCGCCATTTCAGCGAAGCCTCCGAGGCGAGCAGCTCTGAGACAGAGGACCGCGTCGGGGGACCGCTGCTGGATCGGCGAAACCGCGGCAAAACCGCGCAGGGAAGGGAGGAAAAAGAAAAGGGTGGGCGCAGCCACCCCCCCGGCCCCTGAGCAGGAAGGCGGGAGCTCCTGACGAGGACCCGGCTCTGACTCAGCGTGGGCGGGGACGAGAGTGACGGCGGCACTTTAGAACGAGGAGAACACACTGGAACCGCCATTTCAGCGAAGCCTCCGAGGCGAGCAGCTCTGAGACAGAGGACCGCGTCGGGGGACCGCTGCTGGATCGGCGAAACCGCGGCAAAACCGCGCAGGGAAGGGAGGAAAAAGAAAAGGGTGGGCGCAGCCACCCCCCCGGCCCCTGAGCAGGAAGGCGGGAGCTCCTGACGAGGACCCGGCTCTGACTCAGCGTGGGCGGGGACGAGAGTGACGGCGGAAATCCCCTTCCCGTACAAGAGCATCTCCCAGGGAGCGCGAGCGACCAGGAGCGCGGCGAACAGGACGGGCAAACAGGGCGTGGCGCGTCAGAAGGGCATGGCGCGGCAGTTTGCGCGGCAGTTCGCACAGGCAGGGCGTGTGGGGAAGGTGAAGGCAGCCTAGCAGCTCAAGAGGATCTGTGAGAAGTGAGTTCATTCGGTAGTCCCCATCCTTCCAGAAGAAACTCAACTATGGTCCTCACTCGTCAGAAAGCGATGCCCTCTGTGCTCGCCAGAGTGGATGTGGCTACCCAGACGGAGCTGCCGGGAAAACATGCCGCCACCCAGGTCTCGGGCTGCAGGGAGTGCCTGGGCCTCTCGCTGGTCACACATGGCAGCCGTGTGGACAGCTGCGTGAGGTGCGACCAGGTGGATGACTTGCTTTGCATGGTGGCAGAGCTACGGGAGGAGGTGGAAAGATTAAGGAGCATCAGGGAGGCTGAAAAGGAGATCGACTGGTGGTGCCAGGCTCTGCCCCCCCTGAGACGGGAACAAGAGCAGCAGCAGCCGCCAGTAAGAACCCACGATCAAGGGGATCCTCTGTCCCCCCCCCCGCCGGGCTGAAGGCAGCAGCTCAGAGGAGGAGAGTGAATGGAGGCGAGTCCGCGCTCGTGGCGGCAGGCGAAGGCCCTCCTTGCCCGCCTCGCCCCCCCAGGTGCCTCTACACAACAGGTATGAGGCCCTGGAGGTGGAAGGACAGTCAGTGGAGGATGGGGACGACAGTCTATCTACACCAGAGGTGTCGCCCAGGTCAGAAGAACGTACCTCTCGTCTTACCACCACCTCCACGAGGAAGAAAAGAAGGGTTATAGTTGTGGGTGACTCCTTTCTGAAGGGAACCGAGGGTCCGATATGCCGGCCAGACCCTCCTCTTAGGGAAGTCTGCTGCCTCCCTGGAGCCCGCGTGAAGGATGTCACGAGGGTACTCCCTAGTCTGGTACGGCCCTCGGACTATTACCCCCTACTGCTCTTCCATGTGGGGGGCGATGATACTGCAACGCGAAGTCCTAGGGTGATCAAAAGAGACTTGAGGGCCTTGGGACGGCTAGTAAGAAACTCAGGAGCGCAGGTTATTTTCTCTTCTCTCCTTCCAGTGGTGGGCAGTGACACCAGAAGGAACAGAGATGCCCAATCTATTAATGCATGGCTCCGTGGCTGGTGTCATCGCCACGGATTTGGTTTTTTTGACAACGGAATGGCCTACGCCGCACCGGGTTTGCTGGCATCCGATGGGATTCATCTTTCTCAAAGGGGAAAGAGAATCTTTGCACAGGAACTTGCAGGGCTCATTGACAGAGCTTTAAACTAGACTCGAAGGGGGAGGGGGATAATATCAGGCTTGCCCGAGAGAAGCTGAGGGGCGACGTGCCATGGTTGGAGGGAGCGGCTGACAGCGAGGACAGTCGGCCTGAGTCCTCGAGATGCACGGGGTACACTTGGGCACAGCCGAAGTCGAGCGGAGTTGAGCCAGGGGATACTGAGGCAACGGGAGCCAAGAGGGAAACACCAGTGAAATGCCTCAAAGCACGCAAGGGGTGTTCTTCTATGAAGGAGGCACGGACGACACCCCAGCTGAAGTGCCTCTACACCAATGCACGCAGCATGGGCAACAAGCAGGAGGAGTTGGAAGCCATTGTACGTCAGGAAAACTATGATATGGTGGCCATCACAGAAACATGGTGGGATGACTCGCACAACTGGAGTGCAGCGATGGATGGCTATAAACTCTTCAGGAGGGATAGGCGAGGCAGGAGAGGTGGTGGGGTAGCCCTATACGTCAGGGAGAGTCTGGATAGTTTAGAGCTCAATGATGGTGATGATAGGGTGGAGTGTCTGTGGGTCAGAATCAGGGGGAAGGCCAACAAGGCAGATATTGTGGTGGGAGTCTGTTACAGACCCCCCAGCCAGGATGAGGAGACAGATGAACTATTCTATAAGCAGCTGGGAGAAGCCTCACGATCGCTAGCCCTTGTTCTTGTGGGGGACTTCAACCTGCCAGATGTCTGCTGGAAATACAATACAGCAGAGAGGAAACAGTCCAGGAGGTTCCTGGAGCGTGTGGCAGATAACTTCCTGACGCAGCTGGTGAGTGAGCCAACGAGGGAAGGTGCCCCGCTGGACCTCTTGTTCACCAACAGAGAAGGACTGGTGAGTGATGTGATGGTTGGAGGCTGTCTTGGGCAGAGCGATCATGAAATGATAGAGTTTTTGATACGTGGAGAAGCGGCGAGGGGGGTCGGCAAAACTGCCACCTTAGACTTCCGGAGGGCGGACTTCAGCCTGTTTAGGAGACTGGTCGACAGAGTCCCCTGGGAGGCAGCTCTTATGGGCAAAGGGGTCCAGGAAGGCTGGACATTCTTTAAGGAGGAAGTCCTAAAGGCACAAGAGCGGGCTGTCCCCAGGTGCCGAAAGACGAGCCGGCGGGGAAGAAGACCGGCCTGGCTGACTAGAGAGCTCTGGCTCGAACTGAGGAGAAAGAGGAGAGTCTATGACCTCTGGAAGAAGGGGCGGGCAACTCAGGAGGACTACAGGGGTGTAGCGAGGCTGTGCAGGGAGAAAACTAGAAGGGCCAAAGCTGAGCTAGAGCTCAGTCTGGCTGCTGCTATAAAAGACAACAAAAAACACTTCTTCAAATACATTAGCAGCAAAAGGAGAGCTAAGGAGAATCTCCAGCCCCTAGTAGATGTGGGAGGAAACACAGTGACCAAGGATGAGGAAAAGGCTGAGGTACTTAATGCCTTCTTTGCCTCAGTCTTTATTAGCAGGGCCGAATGTTCTATGGGTACCCAGCCCCTGGAGTTGGAAGATAGGGATGGGGACCAGACTGGAGCCCCCATTATCCAGGGGGAAATGGTGAGTGACCTGCTGCACCACTTAGACACTCACAAGTCTATGGGGCCTGATGAGATCCACCCGAGAGTGTTGAAGGAGCTGGCAGATGTGCTCACCAAGCCCCTTTCCATCATTTACCAGCAGTCCTGGCTAACTGGGGAAGTCCCTGCTGACTGGAGATTAGCGAATGTGACACCCATCTTCAAGAAGGGCCGGAAGGAGGACCCGGGGAACTACAGGCCTGTCAGCCTGACCTCGGTGCCGGGGAAGCTGATGGAGCAGATCATCCTGAGTGCTATCACACGGCATGTAGAGAATAACCAGGGGATCAGGCCCAGCCAGCATGGGTTCAGGAAAGGCAGGTCCTGCTTGACCAACCTGATCTCCTTCTATGATAAGGTGACCCGCCTAGTGGATGAGGGGAAGTCTGTGGATGTTGTCTATCTAGACTTCAGTAAAGCCTTTGACACGGTTTCCCACGGCATTCTCCTGGAGAAACTGGCTGCTCATGGCTTGGACGGGTGTACTCTTCGCTGGGTAAAGAACTGGCTGGACGGCCGGGCCCAGAGAGTGGTGGTGAATGGAGTTTACTCCGGTTGGCGGCCGGTCACAAGCGGTGTTCCCCAGGGCTCGGTGTTGGGGCCAGTTCTGTTTAACATCTTTATCAATGATCTGGACGAAGGGATCGAGTGCACTCTCAGTAAGTTTGCAGACGACACCAAGTTGTGTGGGAGTGTTGATCTGCTGGAGGGTAGGCAGGCTCTGCAGAGGGACCTGGACAGGCTGGATCGATGGGCTGGGGTGAATTGTATGAGGTTTAACAAGGCCAAGTGCAAGGTCCTGCACTTGGGCCACAGCAACCCCATGCAACGCTACAGGCTTGGGGAAGAGTGGCTGGAAAGCTGCCTGGCAGAGAAGGACCTGGGGGTGTTGGTTGACAGCCGCCTGAATATGAGCCAGCAGTGTGCCCAGGCGGCCAAGAAGGCCAATGGCATCCTGGCCTGTATCAAAAATAGCGTGGTCAGCAGGACTAGGGAAGTGATTGTGCCCCTGTACTCGGCACTGGTGAGGCCGCACCTCGAATACTGTGTTCAGTTTTGGGCCCCCCACTACAAGAGGGATATTGAGGTACTGGAGCGCGTACAGAGAAGGGCAACGAAGCTGGTGAAGGGTCTGGAGCAGAAGTCTTATGAGGAGCGGCTGAGGGAGCTGGGACTGTTTAGCCTGGAGAAAAGGAGGCTGAGGGGAGACCTCATCGCTCTCTACAACTACCTGAAAGGAGGTTGTAGAGAGGTGGGGGTCGGTCTCTTCTCCCAGGTAACAAGTGATAGGACAAGAGGAAATGGCCTCAAGTTGCGCCAGGGGAGGTTTAGACTGGATATTAGGAAATTTTTCTTCACCGAGAGGGTTATCAAGCATTGGAAGAGGCTGCCCAGGGAAGTGGTTGAGTCGCCATCCCTGGAGGTATTTAAAGGACGTTTGGATGAGGTACTTAGAGACATGGTGTAGTGATGGTTTTTGGCAGTGTTAGGTTTATGGTTGGACTCGATGATCTTAAAGGTCTTTTCCAACCTATATGATTCTGTGATTCTGTGATTCTGTGATTGATTTTGTCTTGGTAACTTTGATTGCATGCTGAATTAATAAACCTTGCATATATAATCCCTTAGACATAAACCATTGTCCAAGTCGGAGACTAAGATTGGACCTAGCTGCACCTAAGCTCCATCAGGAGTTTGGAAAGCAAGGGGATCTACTCCGAACCTCGTGACGCAACAGGAGGGTCCTCCGTACCCTTTTGTATCCCTGGTCTCTCTGTGAATCATTCTAACTTGAGTGTAACCCAATTTTCCTGTGTATGTTTCTTCCATGCAGTAATTAACAGAGTGAACCTTGCCATCGAACTTTGTTAAGTCGCACTTTTATAAATCACATTAAACCCACTTTTGCTAATACCTTTGATGGTGATTTTTTAAGCAATCTAAACCACTCATTTCACGACAAAGACCCAATGTAGGGATGAGTAAAGTCCTGGCCAAGGAGTGTTCATTTGATGAGGGATGGAGGGGAAGCAGAATGTAACATACATCTTATTATAGGAGAATAGATGCAAAGACAACATGAACGCTAAGAGCAATCAAGATTTATCATCATTGACTTGAATGATCCCCAAATTCCTGAGATTGAGACCAACTTCCTGAAAGATGATGCTGATCAGTTTTGGACAAGTGTTTTACTGCCTTTGTACTTCAGTTATTCTAAGTATAAACTATCCAGAGCACATATATTATTCTTCTAGCCCCAATCCAGCCACATGGTGTGACGGTGTGCTTCCCCCGCCCTCGACCTTTATCTCCTGCAACCCTGGTTAGGTGATAACCACCAGTGGTGATTGTAATGGATGCATCTGGTCACGATGGCTGCATCAGCTCAAAGTGGACTCAGGAGACAGATAACAACACAATAGCCTAGGGCTATTGTGCAATGCACCCACCGAAGAAACTAAAACCTGTGGTCAGCATGTAAATATGACTATGGGTCAATCATCTTATCCCCCATAAATAGTGAGCAGCCCCAGAGCCCTTTGAGCTCTCCTGCACGGCAGTGGGCTGCACGCCAGGATCTCCCCTTGAGCAGGGACGCCTCTCAAGGTTACTCCTCGAGGTTGAGAGATTCCTTGCCGCAACAGATCCTCGGTAAGTGACTAATAGCATGCTAAACTTTGACATCTTAGCTAAGTGATATAAAGGATTGATTGCGCATATATATATATAATCCTTTAGATATAAACCGTTGACCAAGTCTGGGACTAGGACTGGATCTAGCCACACCTAGACTCCTCTCTGAGAAGGAGTTTAGAAAGCAAGGGGATCCTTTTCCAAACCTCATGACTCAACGGGAGGGTCTCCCTGACAGTTTTGTCTGACCCTGTCCTCTATGCAGTAAATAATCGAGTGCACCTCGCTATCGAATCTTGTTAAAACACTGTAGCATTGAACTTTGTTAACTCCCTATTCTGTATCAATAAACTATATTTTTACTTCTCTCTAACGAGTGAAGTGCACGCTCACTCCATTCGCGACACATGGTGAGATTGGATCTGCTCTGACTCCCTGAGTTTCCTCTTTCTTTTTGCTCACCTACCCACTGCAGCAGTTCACTGCATGTGTTGATTCCTCTACCTTTTTTCTGTCCATCACTGTTTCTTCCCATTTGTCATCTGCTGCCTAACGTCACCTTAAGGCCTCCTAAGTAAACGTTTTCCCCTTTTTCTAAGAAAAATCTGAAAAAGAGAATAAGAAAAAAATAGACAAGGCACCTAGGTTATTGATCCTAGTCTCTTACACTGCAAGCAACCACTTTAGTCCCTTCCTAGGGCAGCACAGAGAAGAGCAGTCTTTTCCTAGTTACTCGTAACTGAAAGCCATCACTATAAAACCCACATTGCCTCAGTTTGGGATACCTAACGTTCGTATAGTCTACAGGTTGAGCGTGTGTTTTGGTAAATCCAGTGCTAAATCAGTATTGAACATGACTTAATAAATCAAGCAGTTTCTTGTCTTTCATAGGAGAAAGGTTGTGAACTAGAATTAGCTTTTCTTACAACAGATTTAATCATTCAGGAAAAGTAATTTTGATAACAGTTTCAAGATTTCTTGCAGTGATATCAGCCTAGTTTATAATTTCGTGTTAGAGCTAGTTAGCTTCCCTACATTCAGGGTATTTTCACTTAGCATCCCACATCTCAAAAGCGTCTCACCTTTATTCTTTTACCTTAATTGACCAGTGACTTCTAATCTGCCTTCACCTAAGCAACAATGAAACTTTGCTCTATTTAGCCTCTCTGCTTTCCTGTTATTTCTTTGAGTACTCCAATTAAGGTATTTTTCTACTTTTGCTCTGGCTACAGTGCATAGTTGAATACCTGTTCCACTTCCTCCAGGTGTTTCCATTTCGATGACTGGCAAAGCAATCTCCAGCTGCATAGAGATCCTTAATGCAGAAGCATTTGCTCTTTAGCTCTAAGGGCAGTAGCTGAAACAGATGGATATTATTTTCAAGTTCTTCTACAGAGCCTTCCCAGAAATACCTGTACTTGCTCCCTGACACTAACTAGAGAAGGCTTAAAAGAAAACCCACCAGCAACAACTTCTACAGCAAGCAGAGGCTGCATCCCTCCATTTAGAAATCTTCTTGTTCTCACTAGTGTAGCTTCAATTCAGGCTGGCTGAGAATGTGGAAGCCACTCACATTTGAGCTGCAATTGCACAAAAAAATCCCTTCTACCCCTTCTTTGAAATTAGGGGTCACAGCAGATGTTTTCAAGAGAGCTATCAGATGGTGTGTAAATTCCGGTTTGATTTTCAGATCTTCTTACTGGCACAGTTCTGTCAGTGACATTACCTTCAGTTATTCCTGCACAATACTTAAGTGCAATAAAGCCTAACCCAAAGGTAAAAAAAAAACCTTCCAGGACTTCAAAGCTTTTTCACTGCCATGATAAAATGTAATATCCAGCTTTTACTCACTCTAGATCATTACAACCCAACAAATAACACAGGGAAAAAGCAAGAAAAACAAATATTTGGAGAGGAATAATGCCTTATTACAGAAGTGGAAAGATTTTCACTGCCTGTTCCTTTGTCCTTTCTAGAAATATATCTCCCGATCCTGACATTATGTGTTCATATTGCGAGTTATCTGAACACTGAGATCTTGGCTATAACATATACATATAGACACAGGTATTACAGGAAAGCTTGAAGTGTTACCAGTGAAGTCCCATGGACTACTGTAGTAGCTCAAAAACTACTGTAATTCTTAGACCTCCTGCATAGGTCTTTGGTTGTTTGTTTTTGTTTACTGTATTTCTATGAAAATCACCCAAAAATGTCTCTTTTCAAGATTTTTAGTAGGGCAGAGGGTGTAGAAATAATGCAAGGTGTTAACCAATAAATGTTCATGCCTGATTCATACACAAAGCCATAGTAGGAATGACTGGAAGAAGAAAAGATAGCCCTTGGGAAAAACAGCCTGAAGTCAAGGAAATAGTAGGCCAGAATTTTATCTGTTGTGTAGCAAAATTTCTTCATTAATGGAAATGAATTATGCCTTTCTTTTTCACCCAGTAGTCAACATCCAATGTTAGTCTCAAGAGCAGATGTTTTTTCCCTCTATCTCAGTAGAGAAAATGAAGTCCCTTTCCTATTCCTGGATAGATAATGTAAAGTTCTGCAATGGTAAAAAGTTTAATGGATGAGAAAATTTAGACAAATGGTGTGATAAAGACAAGCTGCTTCATTCTTCTTTTGGTGACAGCACCACCCTCTGCAAGCTATCCCATAACTGCTGAGTGAACAGCTAGATCAGCAGTGTCAGACTAGGACAGAGGGATTTACCCTAAACTTTTCTGAGCAAGCCTGTGTCTAATTAAGCATAAATTCTTTCTTTTGTCAAAGTTAATGCTTGGTGGAAACTGAAAACATTACAGCTTCTCCTAGTCTGGAGGTAAGCTTCATGGGGTAGAGAGTAGCAGATTGCCCTGACAAAGAGGAATGTCAGTGTTGGATAGAAGGTCTAGTCCTCATTCTCTTTCCACAGACAATCCCAGCCAAGGTCACACTCACAGTGACCATTTACTAAGTGAACGGAGTGAATGAAACTGGATTTTGGGGGGGGGGGGGTACCTCAGTGGCAGGTTAGCTTGTCCTTTCACCGTCTTTCAATTCATTCCACTGAAATTAATGCTGTAATAAAATCAGAACTGTCTCCCCTCATCTTTAATAACAGGGCATGAGTCCCAGGCGGTTTCATATGCTTTTGAGTTTCTTTTACATATCTTCCTAAAAAAAGCACTTAATATCTGATTTTTATTTATTTATTTACTTAGTTGTGCCTCAGGAGAGCACACCTTATTTGCAATTCCTTTCTGGTCCACTCAGGCATGCTGGCAAATGGATAGTCCGAATGCATAGAGCAAAGGTCAATGAAACATCTGCTTTCCTGGTCTTGTTATTACCAGTATGCTCTTTTCCAGCCTCTGTTGTTCCGGAAATCTTTCAAGCATATAATGGGTAAAGTTGTCTCATACCTGAACCTTCAGCTCCAGCTGACACCTCAGTAATTTGTTTCCCATAGCAACTCATTTGGGATTCTTGACCTTGATGGAATGGCTAATGTGGATACTCCTAACTCAGCTTCAACATCGCAGAGAGACTGCAAGTAAACCATGACAAGTGTATTTGTTTTACAGCCTCATTTTGTGTTTGGTACCTTTATTTTATTAACCCTGGTTTGCTCTGTTTCAGCAGTAGTGCCCCATAGCAAGAGCTTCCTCCCAGATTTCTTAGTTTTAAAAAGAGATACACTTCAGTGGCTTGTTGCAATAGGTTGATATCAAATCACACGTAGCACTCAGAGCACCCGTGTTTTCTGAAAGGAAGTGGGATGGCATCAGAGTGTTTCTGTTTTAATTCAAACATCTCTGATGAGTTCTCTATGAGCAGCATTGCTGACTTTTTAGAGACAAGACAAGAGCTGAGCACTTCCAGCAGAGACACTTGTCTGTAAGTATTTCTGAAGATGGGTGTAGTGGTAAGTCAGTAGGAAGAAGTTCATATTCTCTGTTATTCCTTCATAAGAAAGTGTAACTCCTATATAATTGAGTGAGCAGTTTCTTAGCACCTTAAGTGTCAATGCAAATTTGCCATTGACTTAAATAAGCTATAATTTTAATAATGCATTGTTTAACATTTTCCCTCTTTTTTTAAGTAGATAATGTTTTTGGGGTGTATTAAATATATACATATATATGTTTATGAGTAAAACTTCCATTTTTTTCCTGAAAAACTAGAGCAACTGAACACTGAAAGAGAACATATTTTGCCAGAAAATCAGGAATTTTCCATTTAGAAATGCTCTAAGTCAACTTATGAGACAACCAGTCCATTAGACTCCAGCTCCCAATGTCAATGAAATGGATTCCCTGTTTGAGTAAAGTACCCATAATATAGAGATGATAATGTAATAGATGATGACAGCTTAGATGAAAGAAAGCATCAGAATATCATAGGCAAAATGATTTGTCATGGAGCTTGGCCCACAGAGAGGAACAGGATATATAAGGTATCAGATGCTTAACTTCCATAAGGCATAGAGGAAGCATTACTAGATTTAATATTAAAACAAACAAACAAACAATACAGATTTGTCTTAACAAGACATTGTTGAAAAAAAGGGGAAAAAAAAACCCTGAAAATGTTTCTAACATTAATTGTTCAGTTATTTCATTTGAAAAGAACTTGTATATTAAGCTGATTATAACAAAAAATGTCTTTCTGTTTTAAAAGGAGGGAGCATGCATGTTTGCATGTATGTGTGTGACAGGAAATGTATTTCTTCTTCAGAGCTGCACCAGGATTTAGTGACAGAAAGAGGAATTTTTGAATATCAGAGGTGACTGAATCCTGGGTCCTGTGTTAATGGACAAAAAGGTTATCAGTGGTTAAACGGTGATTCATGCAACTGTTTCACTATGCAATCTTTAAAATTTAGTTTGATTCTAAAGTGCTTGTGAAAACAAACCCACACAAAAATAGAAAGAAAAAACTGAACAAAACTCAAGCCATCATGCAATATCCATACCCGTAGGAAAAAAAACAGTGGGAAACCTGTGAACAGTAATTGTACTATAAACTACAGGTAGAACAGCTGGAATGAGAAATCAATAATTCAGCTAGAAAAGACAATATGTGCAATAATTAAATTATGAGTAATTAATATATGATAGCTTACATCTTACGAGCCTGCACTTTGAGAAACGCTGTGACTGCAGACAAAGCAGCAGTAAGGTTTCCTGGGTCTTCCCTGTGCCATTGTTTAGCAAACAAAAGACCCTCTGAGAGTGCAGAGCTTTCTGCCTACACAGCTAAGATGTCTATCCAGCCACGTTTTTAAAGCTGACTTGCAAGTTGAATAACTAAATTCCATCATCTCTACACCATACCGATAATATTTATTTAGTACCTTTCAATCCAGAGGAATTAACTTTCTTTATACAAAATCATGTCAGAAATGAGTCTGCTCTTACACCACAGTAAAGCAGGAGTAACATGTTAAAATCTAAACAACCAAGAGCAGAATCAGCCCTTGCATTTCTATATTGAGAGATCTTGATCAAACACAAGAATGAATGTTTGTCTCCTGTACACTATAAATCAGGAACTCTTCAACCAAGAAAGAAAGATGAAGCTCATTTAAAGATGCTGTTTTTTCCAACATCCCAGACTTCAGATTAAGTTAGAAAATTAAAGCAAATATATGAAAAGTTTTTGGTGTAGCTTATGTTTTTTACAAATGTATGTAGTGAAGCTCTAAGTATTATGATCTCTTCCTTTAAAAAGATAATAAACAGACCCAAGAAGGGCCAAAAACACGTCCAAAATTTCAGAAGAGATACTAGAAATGAGACCAAGGTCACGAGTCCTATCCTTGTCTTCTGGCCAACGGGTTTACCAAGACTGGATTCAGCAGAAAACACAAGGGGTACTGCCCCATACCTCCAGCCGTGCAAAATGGAAAGTGAATGCAACTGCTTCACTTGCATCTGTCTCTGTCTTGAATTGCGACTCCATCTCATCTTTCTTTCGAACCAGTGAGGCAGATATTTCTACAGATTTTCTGAATCCACAAATACAGTCTGGAAGCCTCTACTCTGGTAGTGGAACATTATGCAAAAAGAAGGTAGAAAGATAATTATGAAGTTTAGGCTTGTCTGACACATTGGAATGAAGGTTGAAAAGATCTGATAGTTGTCTGCACATGCACCAGGGGACTACATACATGAGGAAAGAGAAAGGCTGTTTCAGCAAAAAGGTAAAGCTATAATAAGAACAAATATGTATAGATGGGCTGTGAATAAGAGTAAGCTTTGCATTTTTTTGTAAGCAGCAGGATAGCGAAAGTCTGGATCAGTCTTTCAATATGTGAAAACAAAACACACTTTATGATGGAGCTCAGAAACTTCAGGAGGAGTGTGGTATACTGCCCCCATAATAGAGTTTTGATGTTATTGTATGGAAGTCCATGTATCCCTAAATTACTTTATTAGTGTATTTACGTATTAGTGTATTAGGTATTAGTGTATTAGGTATTATGACCATAGTAATTGATCTGGTCTGAGACTGTTAGTAAAACAGACACTGATCCAGATTATCTATCAACTAATAATATCAGACATGGACAAAGGAACGGATTTATTGTGGATGGCTTACAATAGTCTAGCTAATGTCGGGATATATAGTGTCACGTAAGTAAAGTTTGCTAAATAACCCGCCTGGTTATTATTATGATAGTGGCTGTATGTACCTAGAGGCAATTGAGGCACAGTCTTGATAAGATGCTGTAAGGGAGGACCAGATGCACACAGAAAGATTCTGTCCTTGTATAAGAGCATGTTCTAAAGAAGCTCAGCTCCCACCTACAGTCTTGCTCACAGGGCCTGAGTTTTCAATACTCAGTGTGCTAAGGACTTTCAGAAACTCTTTTAATGTTACTTTTGGAGCAGTCAGGGACGTTGCTGGAAACCTGTCTCTGCCTGCAAGGAATTGGTAGTGTATAAAATGTGTCTAATGTCCTAGAGGCAAAGGGGAAAGAGAAAGGGATAAATGGTTGACTCAAGGACACAGTGAAAATCATCAGTAGCAAAAAAAATCCTGTCTCCTAATTCTTGTTTGGATGTCTTGACAACCTGACTGTACTGCTCCTCCACCACTCTCTTTCTCCAAAATAGTACATGTGATGTACTGATTCATCAAGAATATTAATTATCCTGGGTCTGAACTGAGCCAATGCTTGACTTTCCTAACTGAAATCCTATTCTAACAAACGAGGGCACTTTTGCTTTGGCTTTTATTTTGTATTACACATCCCTGATTACTATCAGCTCCCCATTATGATTGATTCTAAAAGGAAAAAAAAAACAAAAAAACAACCAAACAAAACCTTTTTGCCTCATTCTTTTCCGGAGCCACAAGGCTACTCGGAGTGAGGGATGTTGTCTTTTATACTCACAGCAAATCTTATAGCACTGCTAGATTAACTGGACACAAGCTCTTTCACAAAAAGATGCCACGTGGAAACATATGCATATGTTCTGAAAAGCACCATGTCATTTACACAGTTCAAGTGGGTGCAGGTGAGAATTAAACAAACATCAGCTCTAAGCAGCTTCTCAGCTTTTCATACAGTTAGCAGATTGGCCTGTGGCGTACAGAAAAGGCTATTGTTGCTTTTTAATCTCCTTTCAGTGCAGGGAGCTACTGTTCTCTCTACTGCACTGATAACACATAAATTGCTTATCCTCCAAAGCAGCCTTCACCTGACCACCGACTGCACTCCGCTCTTGCCAGGCTCCTGATAATCTCTTCCCACTTCTTTTTCAGTCTGTGTTGTGTTTAGCTTGAGGGATTTTTGTGGCCCCATACAGAAGGAGAATTAAAAAGGTCCTTTTTCTTTTCTCCCCCTCCTCTGCTTTCCTGTCTGTCTGTGAGATGAAAATCCATTGGGGGGAAAAAGGAAGGAAAATGTGGTGATGGTGCTAGCGTGTCAAGTAAAACTCCAATTCCAAATCACGTTGTGAGGTTTCACATGTGCTGTGAAATAATTAGAGGTCACAAAGAGGGGGCCAGATTCTCAGTAGTGTAACATGGTGATTTCTCAAAATCTACCCCATGACTCCTTGCTTGTCCAGCTGAATTCATTTGGCAACTGCTAATATTTAACTTTCTGAAAATAAAGTAAACCTCCTTTCTCTCTTTCTCCCCCCCCCCCCCGAGTTAGATCACAATAAGGTGTAGATATAAACATTGTCTGGTCACCACAGAAGTCAATGAGACATCCTCACCTTGAATACTGTGTAGCTGTCTCATCCTCCAAACAAAAGATGTACAAAGACACGTAACAAAAGGTACTAAAAAAAAATCAATAAAAAATTAAACATAGCAAGATTGTTTATGAAGAACAAAAAGAATAAAAAGATGATACATAACGTTACAGGAAAGCAAGCCAAACAACACTTCAGTTTTTTTCCTTTACTATGTAAGAAGAAACTGGAAAAAAATATTATAGGTATAAATTGAATAAAAGAAAACATTTGGAAATTGTTTTTTTCCCCATGTGATTAAAGAGAAGGAAGTAATTGGAGTGTGAAGACGTTATACCTTTTTTACTTAGGGAAACTAAATCACAGGTGGAATCTTGCCAGGCACATTTGATTTACTAGTACTGATGAAACTCATGTGGGTTCCTTAATATTGAGTATTCCTTAACATTAAGTATTCCATCTCTGCCTTGTGATGAACACTCAGTGAAACTCATCAAGAACTCTGCTGAATAAAATGATCTCTTTAGAAACTCTGACGCTGCACAGAAGACACCTAACTTCAGATTCTCGAGACTTACTCCCTGCTCCCCCATTGAAGCTTTTTATCTGGCAGTCAGGATCAGTGAGGCACAGGCAGGAGCTTCTCTCCCTCTCCAGCACAGCAGTGCAAAGAACGAGGAGTCTAAGGACAAGTCAAAGGACTGATCCTAGGAATGGCTTAGCTTCCTCCCTAAGATGAAAAGCAAAGATGAAGTGGGACCTCAGTGGGGTGGTTGTCAGGGCCAGATTGTATCGGGTTTGTGTGGCAAGGTTTTGGTATCAGGGGGCTACAGGGGTGGCTTCTGTGAGAAGCTGCTGGAAGCTTCCCCTATGTCTGACAGAGCAACTGCCAGCTGGCTTCAAGACGGACCTGCCGCTGGCCAAGGCTGAGCCCATCAGCAATGGTGGTAGTGCCTCTGGGATAACGCATTTAAGAAGGGGTGAAAAAAAAACGTGCAACTGCAGCCAGAGGGAGGAGTGAGAATATGTGAGAGAAACAGCCCTGCAGACACCAAGGTCAGTGAAGAAGGAGGGGGAGGAGGTGCTCCAGGCACCAGAGCAGAGATTCCCCTGCAGCCCCTGGTAAAGACCATGGTGAGGCAGGCTGTCCCCCTGCAGCCCATGGAGGTCCATGGTGGAGCAGATATCCACCTGCAGCCCGTGGAGGACCCCACACCGGAGCAGGTGGATGCCTGAAGGAGGCTGTGACCGTGTAGGAAGCCCGTGCTGGAGCAGGCTCCCGGCAAGACCTATGGACCCATGGAGAGAGGGGCCCACGCTGGAGCAGGTTTGCTGGCAGGACTTGTGACCCCGTGGGGGACCCACACTGGAGCAGTCTGTTCCTGAAGGACTGCACCCCATGGAAAGGACCCACACTGGAGCAGTTAATGAAGAACTGTAGCCCACGGGAACGACTCACGTTAGAGAAGTTCATGGAGGACTGTCTCCCATGGGAGGGACCCCATGCTGGAGCAAGGGAAAAGTGTGAGGAGTCCTCCTCCTGAGGAGGACGGAGTAGCAGAAACAACGTGTGATGGACTGACCGCAACCCCCCTTCCCCATCCCCCTGTGCCACTGGCGGGTAGAAGGTAGAGAAAATCAGGAGTAAAGTCAAGCCTGGGAAGAAGGGAGGGGTGGGGGGAAGGTGTTTTAAGATTTATTTCTCATTACCCTACTCTGATTTGATTGGTAATAAATTAAACCAATTTCCACAAGTCAAGTCTGTTTTGCTCGTGACAGTAATTGGTGAGTGATCTCTCCCTGTCCTTATCTCAACCCACAAGCCTTTCATTATGTTTTCTCCCCTCTGTCCTTCTGAGGAGGGGAGTGACAGAGTGGCTTGGTGGTCACCTGGCATCCAGCCAAGGTCAACCCACCACACAGACAAAGCTGCATCACAGCAAATCAATGTTCTCAGAGCTCAGTTTTCTCTGCTTTCCACCCCTGCAATAGCTGCAAGCGTGTGCTGAGGTGCTAACTCTGAGTAAAAAAGAAGGATCGTGGCCCATCACCCGAGCAGTGGTGTGAGTTGTACAAAGCCTTCTGTAGGAGATGACTCATCCTGACACCTATGTTAGTGAGATGATGTTTTTCCAGAGGTGTCCCGAGCACTTTACTAAGTGCCAATCTTGTTGCTTGGGAAGACTTCAAATAAACTGAGTCAGACAAAAGTCAGTCTGGTTTTCAGAGCAATATGACAAGGTCTGGGCAGTGATATCCTGTCACTGAGAGGTGGATAGGGCATGACTAGAGCAAGTTTGCATGTATATGTCTATGTCTGGGCAGGCAGGTGGGAGGGAGTAGGAAACTCTGTTGTCTCTGTCCCTTACAGGTCAGACTGAGCCATCCTAGGACAACCCACCCTTCTCCAGACTGCATCTTTGACATGTGCTAAGTTCTCTGTGGGTTACCTTGGGGTCCTGTGCCTGCAAAGTGCCAGTGGGCACTATTAGGCTGGGGGACTGGAAGGAGCAGGCTGGGGGTGAGAAGGACAGGACTTCAGTGGGGTCCTTACACTGTGTATGTAGAAAGAATGCCTCTGCTTTTCTTGTATCCGTGTGTAGTGGTTAGCATCTGCTTCAGAATGGTGTGGCTTGCTACTCTTTGGAAGGAAAGAAGCGTGGACCTCAGCTGGCACCAGCTAGTGGCCATGTGCACTAACTTCCTGGGCTCACAAAGGCTGCAGGCTGTGCACAACCATAATGCTGATTTCCAGGGAATTATCTCACTGCTGTTCCTCATGAGACAGCTCGGCTGGTCTCCAGGCACTCTTAGATCATTCAGCAATTCAGGTCTAATTCCTTGATTGGCAACATCAGAGCTGGTGCCACCTAAAAGTGAAATTTGGTCACCCAAAGCCAAAGCAACGTGGATGTGAAAGGTGTTCTGTTGTGTCAATCGAGGGAGCAGGGTTGGCTGTGGTCACACATCTCACAAAAACTAGAGTTGTGCCTAGGATTGCTGTAGATTTGAGGCAACGTGACTATCCCAGTAAATGACCAGATGGGATGCTCTGCCTGTGCCTGAGTTTTCAAAACCCAAGGCAGCAGGATGAAGTAGAAGAATTTGGTTGTATTCTGACATGTAGCTAACTTGACTAGTTATTTCTAGGTTATCTGAGAAGTTCTCCATCTTCCTTCAGGAATGAACTGAAGAGCATAGTCAGGGCCAGGCTTGACTTGCCCTTCGGTATAATAGTTGGGATGTTTTTATTTCTCTCTGACCATGTTCCAGAAGCTGCAACAATATGGATAGCTAAAGGGTACTACTGCAAGTAATGCTTGTACAGAACAGCATAAATCTAGCCTCAAGTCCAAAATTTGTTGCAACCCCCCACTTTTTGTTTGTTTGTTTGTTGGTTTTCAGTTACCAGGCACCATTGATCCCTTGTAATGAATACAAACAATTTTTATTCTGTAAAGTTGGACGGTAATGTCTCTCTTCATTACTCCTTTTGATTAATGACTTTTACAGAGTAGGTGCATTTGGGGAAAATATTCTCTTGTCTTTTCCTCAGTTAATGTTTGTCACTTGTTACAAAAGACACATGCCAGATTTGTCTGCCAACCACTCTACCTGCAATAAAGCCGCTGCAGGTACTGCCTTAAATAATGCAGCTGGCAGCATCCAGTCATACAAATCCGTGTTGATATGACAGTTTATAGAGTGCAAAGGTAACTGCATCAAAAGCATCAGAATGATGTATTGAAAAGTAGGTGATTTTAGCCAAAATACTTGTACTACATTTCCTACCAAGGAAGTAGTTTGGATTAAAATATACCCCCTAGTTTTGGGCTCAAGTACTTTAAAACCAGGGTAATAAATCAGAGACATGGACTATATAAATGTGTAGGTCAAAGACTAATCCTACTTATATAATCTTGAGAAAGAAAATAATGAGATAATTAGGAAACGCCAATGGAGAGGTTTAAGATTCACAATAGTTTCCACTAGTTCTTTTAGACAAATCAAACAATCTCCAAAAATTCGAAAAAACTTATTTGGCATTGCTGCTCGAGGACGGGCTGGGCATTAGTCAGCAGGTGGTGAACAATTGCATTGTGCATCACTTGTTTTGTAAATTATTTTACCATTATATTATTATTATTATTATTATTATTATTATTATTATTATTATTATCATTATCGTTATCATTATCGTTATCATTGTTATTATTTTCTCTTCCTCTGCTGTCCTATTAAACTGTCTTTACCTCAACCCACAGGTTTTACTTTTTTTTCTGATTCTTTCTCCCATCCCACTGGGGGACGGCAGTTGGGGAGAGGGTGGGTGAGCGGCTGTGTGGTATGGAACAGCCCTTTGGCCAGTTGGGGTCAGCTGTCCTGGCTGTGCCCCCTCCCAGCTTCTTGTGCACCTGGCAGAGCATGGGAAGCTGAAAAGTCCTTGACTGGCATAAGCACTACTTAGCAACAACTAAAACATCAGTGTGTTATCAACATTATTCTCATACTAAATCCAAAACACAGCACTATACCAACTACTAGGGAGAAAATTAACTCTATCCCAGACAAAACCAGGACTATCTGCTTTTAAATAAAATAGTTTGAAGTGATTTTGACTTCATTTTAAAATATCCAAAAGTTTTAGAAAGTTAAAATAAGATCTAATGTTTGACACTGGGATTAAGCAAGGCAATTTAGCTCATCCCAGAGGAAATTTCTTGAATGTTTTGATTTTTCAAAATTTTGGGGGACAAAATCTTTATCCAGAACAATTCTATACACACTTTTCTGGGAGTCTGCTCAAAGTGAACATTTATTTCTGTAAGAATATATTCTAGTGATTATATTATTCTATATAACTGGTGAAAGGGCTGGAAGGAATGTCCTGTGAGGAGCAGCTACGGACTTCGGGCTTGTCTAGTTTGGAGGAAAGGAGGTTGAGGGGTAACCTCATTGCTCTCTACAGCTTCCTGAGGAGGTGTTGTGGTTTAGCCCCAATCAGCAATTAACTACCACACAGCCACTCGCTCACCCTCTCCCCCCCGGTGGGATGGCAGAGAGAATCAGAAGAGCAAAAGTAAGGAAACTGGTGGGTTGAGATAAGAACAGTTTAATAATTGGGAAAAAGAGGAAAAATAATAATAATAATAATAATAGTAATAATAATAATAACAACAACAATAACAAATTGTAATGAAAAGGAAAACAACAAAAGAGAGAGAGAGGAACAAAACCCAGGAAAAAACAAGTGATACAACCACTCACCACCTGCCAAACGATGCCCAGCCAGCCCCCAAGCAGCAGTCACTACCCCCCAGCCAACTGCCCCAGTTTCTATACTGAGCATTACATCATATGGTATGGAATAGCCCTTTGGCCAGTTTGGATCAACTATCTTGGCTATGACCCCTCCCAGATTCTTGTGCACCTGGCAGAGCACGGGAAGCTGGAAAGTCCTTGACCACTGTAAACATTTCTTAGCAACAACTAAACCATCAGCGTGTTATCAATATTATTCTCATACTAAATTCCAAAACACAGCACTAGACCAGCTACTAGGAAGAAAATTAACTCTATCCCAGCCAAAACCAGCACAGGAGGGGAAGTGGAGAGGGAGGTGCTGAGCTCTTCTCCCTGGTATCCAGTGATAGGATGCATGGGAATGGCTCAAAGCTGCACCAGGGGAGGTTCAGACTGGACATTAGGAAGCATTTCTTTACTGAGAGGGTAGTCAAACACTGAAGCAGGCTTCCTAGAGAGGTGGTTGATGTCCCAAGACTATCAGTGTCTAAGAGGCATTTGGACAATGCCCTTAATAATTTGCTTTAACTTTTGGCCAGCCCTGAAGTGGTCAGGCAGTTGGACTAGACGATCGTTGCAGGTCCTTTCCAACTGAAGTAGTCTTGTCTCCTCTTCTCTTCTCTTCTCTTCTCTTCTCTTCTCTTCTCTTCTCTTCTCTTCTCTTCTCTTCTCTTCTCTTCTCTTCTCTTCTCTTCTCTTCTCTTCTCTTCCCTTCCCTTCCCTTCCCTTCCCTTCCCTTCCCTTCTCTTCTCTTCTCTTCTCTTCTCTTCTCTTCTCTTCTCTTCTCTTCTCTTCTCTTCTCTTCTCTTCTCTTCTCTTCTTCCATTCTTCACTGTGAATGATTCTGTGAAATTGCTAAGCATGTCCATTTCTATGTCACAGTTAATCCATGAAATTTTACCAAGTTCCTCAACATCATTTATTTTAGAACACTGCCCTTTATGGAGTGATATCTTAGAGACTCAACAGTGTCAGAATATTAAATATCTCTTCATATGTCCTTTCTACCAGAAAAATGTTAAAGAGTCTGTGCATGTACACTGTTATGGTGTATTCTGGAGATACCTACTGCTTGTGCCAAGATGCATTGGAACAACCATTTAGTTTTAATTTTGTGATTATATCAGAGAGATGGAAAGAAGTCTTATTTATTCTAAGCACTTTTGTTGATGACATACAGGTTGCTATAAAAGCTGGAAAGTCAGATCAATTTTATGAGCAATTAAATGGGGTCTCTCCAAAGGTAATTAATTTTATGGCAGAGGTTGAGCAAGGTGATGCTATAATATTCTTATATCTCTGATGATAAGAGGAAAAGATAGCTCACTGGCTATTAAATGTTTCCAGATGTTCACATTCCATATAATTATTTATATTTCAGGTCTGTTCACTGTTTTGTTATTAAATAAGTTCTCTACTGGATAGTTAAATGTGCAATTTATGCATGCTCTAATGAATATTATGTATACCAAGGTCTTTATGAAAATTAGCTATTCACTTAATAGACAGTAGCTATCTTCTGCTCATATGCAATGTGACCAACAGTTAGATGTGTATCAGTGAAAATAATAGTTCCCTCAGATTTCCAGAGAAGATAAGGGAGGAAAAGGAATAGAATGAGCCATAGCTGGTTTTCTTAAAGACTGAATGTGGAAAAGTTGAAAATGTCGTTAATTACTTTCACAAAACATCACTGAGATATTCTGCAAGAGGTGTAATTAGATTATACTCTCAGAGAAGTAAAAGTCACCACAGTTCAGAAACTAGAATATGTGAGAAAAATCTGTCTGAACAAGACCAGGAAAATGAGATCTCAGAGTGTTTTGTTGCAGGCTTACATCCAGCTTTAGGACTTACATATAAGAAAATCTTGAAAACTTGCAGTAGGTAATTATGACCAAATATGTCCTTCCAAGTAGTTTTTACCACTCATTCTCTCTCTTCCAAAAACTAAGCTATTGTAGATGGTATCCGGATAGTCTGAGCAGCCATTTAAATGTCCATATTCCTTTGAGAATGTTGTTAAATTGTGTATCTTAAACAAATTTTCTGTGGAAAAAAATTCCCAAATTTAATTGACTGTTAGGGGAAAAAATGTATTTCTTTTTACTAGTTCTGACAAAATTTGTAAAGGTACCTTAAGGCTCATGTAATGTTCTTTATTCTTTGTAACGTGGGTCAGGGAAAAAAAATACTCCTAATTGAAATTCATTATACTTGTTCATTTTAATGGGTTGACTCTTATTTGTTTTCTTGACACTCTCATAAGGTTTTTCTTGTTTTTCACTGAGGGGGATTTCTGTCCTTTATTAATCCTGTTAGTTTTTTTAATCCCTTCTTGTTTTGAATTGTCCTTCTGGAGAAATATTCCACCAATGCCATATAGTACATTAGATGAGATCATACAGGATTAGGCACTATGCAGAATACAGACAGGCACTATAATATGATCTGAAATATCTCAATCTCACTCTTTGTGCATTCTAATATTATGCTTGCATTTTTACTGCAGCTGAACTTTAAGCAGAGGTCTTCAGAGATGCCTTTGTCCCTTTCTTCATCTACTGCTGTTAGTCTTGAATGCTGCAAGGTTTGACAAGTGATTTAAGAGTGCCTTGTGCTTTATTATTTGATTTTTTTCGGAACAGAATTTCATTTGCCATTAAATAACCCATTTATGTAAGATGAAGTCCCTCTGAAGCTCATCAGCAAGCTCTTTGTCCTTGACTAAGGCTGTAGGAATAATTAATATCTTGGTCTGGCTGCCAAACAAAAGCTGATTAGCATTTAAACAAGTATATAAATGTTTCATTGTTTCTTCCCAAAATGAAAACCTAGGATAAGGAAGTTACTGTACTTGACAAGACTCTCACTGAACCTCAGATGAAATACTGTGGTGCTCCCATAGTTTGAGGAGTCAAAGCAATAAAGCTACTCAAAACTGCTGGATGAGGTAATGGCCTCATCAGTCTCCAATAGCCCAGCTGATTGCGTGCCCAACTAAAACATGGAGAAGGGACCTTTGCATCTACAAACTGAAACGGCTCTAACCATTTGGTTATAAGGCAGATCAAGACAACCTTGTGCACAGGTTTGAATTCTCCTGTGAATGCTGTTCTACTTTTCTTTTTAAGGTCCTAGGATGAGAATTTAAGCCTGTTGTAGTCTGGTAGCTGAAATGCAGACATCAGAGCATGCTTCCTGACACAAGATGGGGTGGTGTCAATGGAAGCATTACCCTTCAGCTTCCCACAGTTCACCTTTTTGCTGAGATATACTTTAAGCCTCATGGTTAGACTATTCACAGTATTGCGCTTTCTTTAAATTGCAATAATGTGAATTAACAGAATAACTCTAACAGAATAATTAGAGTATTTAATCTCCTTATGGCATGTTCTTACTACTGGTTTATTGGAAAGAACAACTGTTTGACAGTCTAGTTCTAGTTCTTCAGACATTTTTCCAGACTGATCTAGTCTACATTTGACATGGCAATTCTGAAAAAAATCAGAAATAGTTTTGGCAAAATAATTGTTCTTGTCAAGTATTCCTCTGTACTATTTTTCTTCTTCTTCTGTCTGTCTTACTACTACCTTCACCTTTTTCTAGCTCATCACTCGTCACATGTGATGACAATTCCTAAATAGATTAAGCTCTGCAAAACCCAGGGAAGTTCATTGTTAACGCCTTGCCATATTGAAAAATTACTATTTAATCCTATTTTTCCCACTCTTTTATCCAGTTCTTTGCTTTACCCTGGTGTCACACCTTCTTATCTGTTTTAAAATGTCATGTAGCAAATCTTGTTGTCCTGGTTTCAGCTGGGATAGAGTTAATTGTCTTCCTAGTAGCTGGTACAGTGCTGTGTTTTGGGTTTAGTATGAGAATAATATTGATAACACGCTGATGTTTTGGCTGTTGCTAAGTGGTGTTTACAGTGATCAAGGACTTTTCAGCTTCCCATGCTCTGCCAGGTGCACAAGAAGCTGGGAGGGGTCATAGCCAAGACAGTTGATTCAAACTGGCCAAAGGGCTATTCCATACCATATGGCGTCATGCTCAGTATAGAAACTGGGGCAGTTGGCCGGGGGGTAGCGATCGCTGCTCGGGGACTGGTTGGGCATCAGTAGGCGTGTGGTGAGTGGTTGCATCACTTGTTTTTTTTCCCCTGGGTTTTGTTCCTCTCTCTCTCTTTTGTTGTTTTCCTTTTCATTACAATTTATTATTATTATTTTTATTACTATTATTATTATTTTATATTTTTTTCCTCTTTTTCCCAATTATTAAACTGTTCTTATCTCAACCCACCAGTTTCCTTACTTTTGCTCTTCTGATTCTCTCTGCCATCCCACCAAGGGGGGGAGGGTGAGAGAGTGGCTGTGTGGTGCTTAGTTGCCAACTGAAGCTAAACCACGTCACTTGTAAAAAGTATTCTGTAAAACTGAATTAATTATTTCTCATTACTTATTAATTAAGAAAAAATAATCTTATGCCACATGAAATGAAGTTCATAAAAGACTGAATACCTTTGGTCAACTCAAGTCTAATTTAAGATCTATTTCAAGAAAAGAGGCAAAAGTCAGTGGTCACTGGGCCTTATGATTGCTATATACTGATAGAGAAAGGGTTATTTATCTTTATGCGTGGGTTTCCATGGGCCATCTGACTCTCTGCATGAAGATTATTCCATTCTGAGAAATGCAAGTTAAATGTTTAAGAACTTTGATAGTTATTTGCTTGTTTGTTTTGAAGACAAATGGTGGTAGTTTAGTCAGGGAGGTTTACATTTGCTGGATACACAACAGTTTAAACACAGTTCACTTCTGCTAATGACTGTAATGAGGTCAGAAGGGTTATTTGCAGACCAGAAAGAGCTGTTCCGGGACCAGGACCGAAGCTGGTGAGGGTGGTTCTGATTCTCTCAAGACAGATGTCCTGGGAAAGCTCAGAGTGCTTCTAAAATAGCGTATTTTCAGAGTGTATCAAATATACACTGAAAAACCTGAGATATTCATAAGGTGCTAGCTGTCACTTTCCATTTAGAAGAACAGTTTGAGTGCTCTGTGAAGTGCTTTTCTTTTGTAATGCAGTGGTTAGAGCACTGACCCAGGGTAGGAGACATCGACCTTCCACTTTCTCCTTCATTAAATGGAACTAATTCCCACTCCCCTCAGCTCCAAGGAATACCCAGTGGTGGTGCCTGAGGGAGGATGAACCCTCCATTTCTTATCATGCTGCTTCCTGGCAGAGCTTGAAAAAGTTCAAGATCAATGGACCTTAAATACATTGAGGAAGCATGACCGTGTTCCCTGGTAGCTGGGATGTTCACCTGAAAGAACAATAGAGTTCAACTATCTCCAAAATAAAAATAAAAATAAGAATTAGAAATTCAAATAAAACACTTATAGGACATCTGGCTCAATAGCTCATGCAAATGGGAAGGTATTTCTCAGTACTATCCATGAGTACCTATCACCCTTTGGGAGTACAAGCCCAGGCTTGCCTCATAGTAAATTTATCTAATAATCAGAGGGAGATCCTTAAAAGATACCTATCCAAATCTTGATATCAGCTATGATTCATGACCTTTGATACAGCAGGTAAATGAACAGAAAGTGAGATTTATTTAATGCTATATAACAAGCCTTGGGGTTAGGAGTCCAAGCTCTTTGACACAGTCAGCCTTAGTCATTAGGAGGAAGCTATTTCAGTAACAAATTATTACAACCCTGGGAGTACTTTGGTCATGGTTCATCACCGTGGTACACTGTGGACCTTAATAGTGTCTTACAATGTCAATATGTGCTTTATTTAAGGTTTGTATCATTTTAGCCAGTCAGAAAGGATAAAACTCACCCCTGCGCAGCAGGCCAGAACGTGGTCTATTCATCATGCTAGTCCCACATGAGTCCTCAAAATGTATTTTAACTGAGATGGAAGTGACATATAAAGCTTCTTTGAGGTCTTTTGCACACAGCTGGATTTCAGCTGTGAATAGGAAGGTGTCAATTCACAAATAAATTATCTGATGGAAAATTTTGCCATCAATCAGATTAGCTAAATGACATGAATAATTCCTCTAGTTTTACCTACAATATCTGAATTTTGTCTTTCAGTATAGTTTTGGGTAAGCAAATTTCATGGAAAATAATGGCAGAAGAAGAATAGTAAGAATGGAGGAGGGGCTGTTTGGATTAAATAATTTTAATTACTTATAGCCAAAGAATTCAACATCAGGCATCCACTTTCTGCATGATGGCCAGAAAATTAAATTCCTATTAAGTGCTTAAATCCCAACCCTTTTCCTTTGTGTTCCACCCTCTTTCCTTTCTGTTCTTTTGTTAGGTAATTGCCAGAGCTCCACAAACAGGGCAGTTTTCAATGTGTTTTTGTATAATAATAAGAAAGTTCAACCTGACCTCCCCTGTTCAAAAATACTTTTCTTTATAAAGGACAAACATTTTTGTTTAGCTTATTGCACTAACCTTTCTTTCATTTTAAGCATGTTTTGAATGTCAAGATGTTATTTTTAAAAACACAATCATGTAACTTTTTAAAAATAACAAATTGCATTCCAAACAAAAATTTTCCATCAGAAAATAATTTTTTTCATTTTCCATCACTTTTTGTGAGTTCATTCATCTTGAACTTCTTAACAATTCCCTAAACTACCCTGATGTCCAAGAAGTGTACCAAAAGTGCCTGCTCAGTTCTGGCTCTCAGTATTCAAAATAACATTACGTATTTTAAAACAGGTGTTTTCAAAAAGATACTTTAAACTACACAGCTATTTTCTACCTGAGATTTATATAAATAGCGCCTTTGTTCTGACTCTGCTGTTTTACCAAGAGATCGATAATAACATAAACACAAAAGTGGTACTAACAAACAAGTGGTACTAACAAACGTTCTGCATCGAAGCATATTGATAGGTAATTTCATTGCTTTACCAGGCTCCATGTACGCCTGCTAGAATCCATCATTTACAATTAAACAGGAACTTCAGTCTTTATATTTACTGGAATCTGAGAAGTAAAAAGTATTCCTTCTAGAAGAAATTATTACAGCACAACCCAAATGTTTGGGCTGTCCCACGCCCAAATATTTTGTATTTATATGCATCTTCTGCCTCACTATTAATAGTGTTAAAATGCCCTGGGCAGAGATTAGGCTCAGGGAAAACCCATCACTTCATATTCATTTTCTTCACAGAGTTTCCCTCAAAGCACTTTACAGTTGACTGTCTAACAGATACAGATGTACCTAGGATAACACGAGGGAGAGAAGCCAGGCTTTACAGAATGCAGCAGTGTAAAGTTCAGATTTCAGTAAGTAACATTTCTTCATATATGTCCACCACATAATAGTAGGTTAAAAACAGTATAACCAGAAAAGCAAAACCAGAACATCCAGAAATTGAAGTTAATAGAAGAATTTAAGAGTCACAAAACAGAACTCTTCAGGTTTCAGCTGCTCTATTATACTCCTATTCATGTGAGGTTGCAATCACTTCTAATCACAATCTCCAAGGTACTTTTGAAGCTGAAGTCATAAACCAAACAAATTTCAATCTTTATGATCAGGTGTGCAAAGGCCAGAAGGCTGCTCCCATTACTACAGCTTTTCTATGCCACAGGAAATAAGCATACCGAGTCCATTAAAAATGAAAAGGCTCATAGTGGATTCATGAATTACTGTGAATAATTTCTCCTCTTATCAGTGCATAAAGAATATGCACACTTTTGTTATTTAGTATAACTGTGCAGTGCTTCTGCTAAATGATATGCAACAGGGCTACTGCACTTAGTATGGTATGTGGCTATAGATCTTCCTGCATTATCTTTGTTTTTCCCCATAAATTGCTTAGAGGTAGCATAACTCTTTGTCCAGGCAAGTTCTTTGGACACCCAGAATGACAAAGGGAAATATGAAATCTTCCATTTCTACCCGTGCAGAACAACAAAGCAGTAGCTGAAATGAGGACTTTGTGCTTTTAAAACATGCACAGATTATTAGAACCACAAAGGGAAAGATCTCAGCCATTCCTTGATTTTTTTTTTCCCCAAGATGCTCAGTAATGTACTGTACAACTGGATAAAATGTTGATTGCAGAAAGTCCACTTGTACAGAATTATAACTGTTCTAGATGGTTTTATGGCTACAAACACAGGGCTGGAAGCCAATGGGAATGAGGAACAGGTTTCTAAACATCTCTGATTTTCTTGTGGGACTTTGAGTTTAAAATTAAGGCAATTAAGACAATTGTCTTAATTTTTTCATCTATAACAATAGGATTAGTAAGGGCAAAAACTAATTAATCACCCCAATGCACCTTAGACTTTTCTCCAGCATGCCAATGCAAACAGAACAAGTTTTATTTACTACCTGTCATGAGAGTTAAAAATTTGCATTACTTTCCTTTGTCTAGGAAAATCCATTGATTTCAGCAAGCTTTAGCAAGGGTCACAAGATTTGTACACTGTCTTAAAGGCCAGATGTTACTCATTTTCTTTGAAATCACTACCCTCTGTACAGTTAGCTTGCAGAATGATTTATTTGCCTTCTTCCAGTCTGGTGTTCTTCCCTTTCAGTGGTTGGGTAGTTTGAACTCTTCTGTCCTCCATGTGTGTTCAGTAAACACTAATAAACTATTCTTCTTCTGCATAGATTCAATTCTTCCTAGCATTTTTTCTGTTATCTTTGCTAGTGCAATATTTAAGTTTGCTTTTGGAGCCAAGATGCTTAGAAACTACTATATATTAAAACTTGAATGGAAGTGCTCCTGGTAATTTGTTTCCATATAGAACTTTCATGGAATGAATATGTGTACAAGAATCCCTCTCCCTAGTGTGTCTCAACTCATTTCCAAGTAATCACTTTTAGTTATGAGAGGATGGTTCATTCACAGTTTTATTCAAACTGGTTTAAGCATTTCCATCAAATACATTGGAAAAGTCTTCTTCAGACTCACTGAGGTTGGCAAGGGTCTACCAATCAGTAAAAATTATTTCAATGCATGCAGCACAACTAAGAATAATGTATTTTTTACATCTCTCTTATGTCAGAGGTTTTTTAATCTACTAGCCTACAGCTAAATTTCAGTCAGCAAGACTCTAAAATGTCTACCAATTAATTTTGCAAACTATTATGGATTAGTCTAGTTAAATATATACAGACTTTAGATTAGTAACCTCATATTTCTTGAAGTGACCCAGAAGTTGCCCGCCTAAAATGTCTTTGATTCCACATAGTTTGAAGTAAAAATAAATAAATAGATAAATTATGTTCTGCTTATATCTGTATTAGAAACAAAATACTCTCAACACAGCTGCTGAAATGACATGAAACATGTTATCCTGATTATTCCACTTGGACAGCTGAAGGACTGAAACAGTTCTTAAGATGTGAACAAAGAACAGTTAGTATTTAAAAAAAAATACATAAATTGGAACCTGAAAATAGGTTACTATACTTTCCTTATAAGAATAAGTATGTGAAAAAGATAGAGTGTAGATCCCCAATTCAATTTCATTCCTAAACACTCTGCAGTCTTGTTGCAGTGCAACACTAGCAATATTTGTTCTATGATGACACCAAGAGGTCCCAGCTAAGAGTGGGGACTCCATAGGGCTCAGCGTTATAGAAAAACATTTAAAAGGCTTTAATATCATCCTTTGTAAACACACATATGAGAGAGTCAGTATGAGGAAGGAAGCAGTGTTCCCAGTTTATGAAGAAAAAAACCTATGAACTATCCCAAGGTCACACTACAGAAGAGCCAAGAATTGAGCATTTTTTTGTTAAAAACTAATGAAATATATATATGTATGTATATATGAAAAGAAAGCACACATACCTATTTTCTTGACTTATTAGACACTGAACTAGAGCCAGATTCTCCACTGTCTCCACTGCTATGGCCACCCACTCCAGCACAAAATGAAACTATACCACTTTTCAGACAGTGTCCCATCACCACAAAAATGTTGAGGGCTTACTGTAAATGCAAAGCCATGGAAAGAATCAAAGACAATCAAGAATATTAGTAAGAAGAGGTAAAATAAATAAAGGAAACATCTGTAGAATAGGTACTTCTGTGCTGAACAGACATTAAGATTACAAGAGAGAAAGTAATATTTACGTAATACCAAAATTGTTTTTCTTCAAATAAATCAGGCGACTCATTTCCCTGTTATTGTATCAACTAAACTACTGAATGGGATCCTCAGAAGATGATCTGTTTATGACAATGTTAAAAGGCTGCCTAGCAAATATTGCTGCAATTTCTTCATCTGTCTCCCCCCTGTATATTTCAGTCTCCTTACCCTGTGATCTAGAATTCCTCCCTATTTTTCTTTTTTCTCCTTTTTTCTACCCAATCTTTTGTTTTTCTCACATACTAGTCCTTCCTCTCCATTATAGCTCTCACACCCTTCTTAAGATTCATGCGAGATCTTGCCTGCCTTTCACACCTTTAAGCACTTCTAACCTCTCACATTGGTGCTTATTCCAGCTTCTAATAGCACTAGCACAGTTTCCGTTAAGAGCCACCTCAGCTGTGATGGTGCAGCATCCTAAACTGACACAGGGGGATTGCAATGTCATATCTGTCAGGGCCCACTGAGCAACCTCGTGGTCAGAAATGAATCTTGCTGAAGGAGCTGGTTAACTGTCCGTTGGAAAATAATTGAGAAACGTGAAAGGGAAAAAAATACTGAATGCTTTTTTTTTTTTCTTATGTGGCAATCACAGGTTATCTCTGGAAGGCATGATGAAAAAAAGAAAGGCAAATAAGAAATACTGGGTTTTTTTATTCCGAAGACTGCACAGAGAAAGTTCAGAGTGGAAAGGACTTTAACACAGAGCTCAGAAGAAAAACTGGACTGATTTATTTATTTATTTATTTATAGCATAAAAAGAAGGGTCAAGGTAAGCTTCTGGTTTCAAAATCGGAAACTGTCAGGAGAGGGGATGTTTTCTTCCAGCGCAAGTACCCACATGGATACATGCACATATATTTTGTCCTTCCCTTGTTATCCAGCACAGAGAAGATGTGGACCAATTCCTACCTGTTGTTATGGACTTTTGAAATTTTCCTTCAGTCGGATCTGAGATGGCAATTTTCACTGTAAATAGGCCCTTGCTTCTCAATTAGGTCTGTGAGCAACGTGGAGCACCATGAACAAGAACCTCTGGTGGTGGAAGTAGAAGGAGAAATTCCACTACGGAATTTCAACCTTGGTATGCCATGTTGGCTAAAAGTCTTACAAAGGTCTCCAGAAAACCTACTAAACACCAGGCACTCATCTAGATGGTCTCTTCCAGCTCCCTTCATCCTTACGTATGGCCCACAGTAATGAAAGGTGACAGACACTGTTACTCTCCATAGGTCCTACTTAGCCCAAATTGCAAAACCTGCAGCCTGCCTGTTACTGAGCTGTTAATTGCAAAACCTGTAACCTGCCTGTTAAGCCTTTGACTGAAAACCAGGATTTGGATCCCAATGAAGGCTTAGTTTATTATTCTGTAATAATAATAATAGATAATCTGTTGCATTCAAAAATTTCAGCCTTGGTTGCAAAAGGCAGAGATCTCCCCAAAACCCCTGAGAGGCATTTTCTTGTTCAGGTTTTAAAAGCAGTTGTAATTTCATCACAAAACTCTTAATCCTCCATTACAAGGTAATGCCTGAGAAAAAGAGCAATCAGATCTGAAATATGCCTTCTATCATCTTCTTAAATATCTCAGTCAAAATCTCACATATTGACCTTAATTTCTGGGGAATTATCCCTCGGAATATCCCCAAATCTTGTTGCACAGCTTTTGTCACCTCTCTCTGAAATATTGCCTCTTTTTTTCAGCTGTTCCCTGATGCTGAAATAATACAGTATTTGATTCCTTTACCTAATATTGCTAAGATTCAAGTCTCCAAAGATTTGGATGTTTAAATACAAAATGTTTTAGTTTAAGCCCATCTCACATAAACTGTTATTGATAAGACCACAGTCACACACAGCTGACTGTCACTCAGGTGTTTATGGAGGCAGAAATAAAAATCCCATTCCATCTCACTGTTAATCAATCTGTGTCACTCCACCAAGTTCTTTTATCTGATAAGCTCCCCTGTGGCTAGGAGAAAGAAAAAAAAGAATCTCGTAAATGGAAGTCCTGCAGCCTAAACCAGCAGACCGAAGGAAAGGCAGCACCAGAAGGAATACAGCTGCGCCTGGCAGCTGCAGGTTTTCAGGCCAGCACAAGTCACCCAAACACCCACCACAGCCGGAGGTGTGCTGGCCTGTTTCTCCAGCTCACCAAGGAGCTCTGTGCTATAGCCACCAGTCCTTGGACCCCTTCTCCAATGTGTCATTTTGTTCGTTCAAACCACAACACACTCTCACAGTCCAGATTTATGTCTTTTCTTGCCCTTCTCACCACTTATCTTAGCCAGTCCCCATCATAAGCACTGTCACACTGAGACCATCCCTGCTGGCTCTGATCTGCCAGCAGAGACCTGGACTGTAAGAGTTAGCCAGGAAGGTAGCTAATCCATCACAGGTGGCCCGGGCACTATTCCCGTTAAAGGCTCATCTGGTTTATGACAGGTCTAAATTATTTCCCAAAGGCTGTCTTCACCATCGTGATGCTCAAGACTGAGCCTGCACTCCAACCCCGGTTCACTGTGGTCACCCACATGGCTGATGTTTACTCATGTCCTATGCTAAGTTGGGATCAAATCAACTCTGTCTTCTTGACAGGGAAACAGGGACATAGACTAGGTATTGGCAATAGCTTGAGATGCACAGCTAGCGGCTGGGCAGATGCAGCCAGCACAGCATCCTGCCATGCATTGTGCCCAGACAGTGTTGACTCTTTTCCCCCTTCCCGCATGATGCTGAGGGTGAGCCGTTAAGCACCAATGTGTCCCCACAGAAAGACCCAGATTCCTGCTTCTCTGGTTTGGATGGTTTGTGGACAGTATTTCTGAGATCAATAAAAGCCACAAAAGACTTTCTAAGTAGGAGGAGTGCCCTGGACTACCAGAAATATGAGATGATTCAAGAAGCAGAAAAACACGAGGGGCTACCAGCAGCTCTGGACCAGGCAGAACAGGAAAAAGACCATGAAAGACAGCTCCAGTGGGGATACCTAGGCCCAAGACTTTGGGTGGTGCTAGGAGTTTTGCTAGCACTCATAGAAGTCATCTTCTGGCGCTGATATGAGGGCTAACCTTGCTGCAGAAGAGAAGAGTGGAGGAGAATGAGGCTCTTTTGGAGACTGACACAGAACAAAAGCCAGATAGAGTGTCTCTAATATCTTCAAATGCAAATAAGATAAATTGCACCAAATGCAAACTTGCAAATTTCTTCTGGGATGCTGCCATGAAGATAAACAGAGGTCAACAACAAGGTAGTTATATCAGTAAATAAAAGCAAGAGTAAAGGGAGTAACAGAAAGAAAAAGTAAAGAGACAGCCTGGTGGGTAGCAAGTGCAGGGAACAAGCAAGTGCAAGGGGGGAACATCACAATCCTTGTTCTTCAGAAGAATGTATTTGAGCTTTGTAGAGAAAACTTGCTGAGTGAGCCTGACATAAAAAATTCTGTGGTCACACACGGACTTTCTAATTAGACCAGGAACTGTGAAGGTGGATACAAGGGTAAAAGGTTTGGTTTAGGGTGTACTTTAAGAGAAAACACAGTGTAACCCCAGTCCTTCTGACTTATGTTCACAGTTTACAGTGGCTCCTTATGAGACAGGAATAAGTATATCACAGCCTGCACTTCCCTCATGGGAGCTGGAAGAGCATTGGATTGGACAAAGTTGGCCCAAAGTACCTTGTTCACCAATTTGGATGGCATGGCTCCTGCTGGGCTAGCAAATGTTCTGTAACAAGCAGCAGACTGTGACAATGCATATGGCATTTGGGGCACTGCTGTGCAAGTGATTATTTTAATTTTTTTTCATGAAGAGCCTAGCTGGAGAGTGTGGAGTCAGTGTTTTCCAGGTAGGACATATGACTCAGAGCTAGAAGGGATTTCTGATAAAGTCATAAACTTTTGGTGTCCTGACACTGTGAGTGTTCCTGTCTGAGAGAGGGAAGGGTGTGTCAACACTGCTTAGAGCAGATGGGGACATCTGGTGACTTGTCCAACATCCACACACTCAAAATAATTTATATTAATATCCATTACAGTCCATCAAGGGCTGTGATTGAGTGGCAACATTTAAAATTCAAATACTTAAAAATCCCTTTGCACAGGCAATATATAATTACATAAATTCCATTTTGGTCATTGGATAGTTGGGAAACACTCAACTAGTGATGTTGTTTTTTACCATGATGGATACAGTCTCTGCCTAATGGTACCATTTACCCCTGTTTTGATGCTGCTTGACATAGGCTTCTCTCTACACCAATTCTTCAACTAGTAAGAGAGTCAGGCAGACAGATTCAGAAGAATAATAGCTGCTGTCTAGGGCATTTGGTGCTCCAAAATAGTGTGTCGACATGATTGTGAAAGCCGGTGCCCTGGCATATTTTGTTAAACTGCTACTCCAGAAGTTCACAGAATCACAGAATCGTATAGGTTGGAAAAGACCTTTAAGATCATCGAGTCCAACCGTAAACCTAACACTACCAAGACCACCACTACACCATGTCCCTAAGCACCTCATCCAAACGTCCTTTAAATACCTCCAGGGATGGCGACTCAACCACTTCCCTGGGCAGCCTGTTCCAATGCTTGATAACCCTTTCAGTGAAGAAAAATTTCCTAATATCCAGTCTAAACCTCCACTGGTGCAACTTGAGGCCATTTCCTCTTGTCCTATCACTTGTCACCTGGGAGAAGAGACCGACCCCCACCTCTCTACAACCTCCTTTCAGGTAGCTGTAGAGAGCAATAAGGTCTCCCCTCAGCCTCCTTTTCTCCAGGCTAAACAACCCCAGCTCCCTCAGCCGCTCCTCATCAGACTTCTGCTCCAGACCCTTCACCAGTTTCGTTGCCCTTCTCTGGACTTGCTCCAGCCCCTCAATGTCTCTCTTGTAGTGGGGGGCCGAAAACTGAACACAGTATTTGAGGTGTGGCCTCACCAGTGCCGAGTACAGGGACACAATCACTTCCCTAGTCCTGCTGGCCACGCTATTTTTGATACAAGCCAGGATGCCATTGGCTTTCTTGGCCACCCTGGCACACTGCTGGCTCATATTCAGGCGGCTGTCATCAAACACCCCCAGGTCCTTTTCCACGGGGCATCTTTCCAGCCACTCTTCCCCAAGCCTGTAGCGTTGCATGGGGTTGCTGAGGCCCAAGTGCAGGACCCGGCACTTGGCCTTGTTAAACCTCATACAATTGACCTCGGTCCATCCATCCAGCCTGTCCAGGTCCCTCTGCAGAGCTTTCCTACCCCCAAGAGATCAACACTCCCACACAACTTGGTGTCATCTCCAAACTTACTGAGTGTGCACTCGATCCCTTCGTCCAGATCATTGATAAAGATGTTAAACAGAACTGGCCCCAACACAGAGCCCTGGGGAACACCGCTTGTGACCGGCCGCCAACCGGAGTAAACTCCATTCACCACCACTCTTTGGGCCTGGCCATCCAGCCAGTTCTTTACCCAGCGAAGAGTACACCCGTCCAAGCCATGAGCTGCCAGTTTCTCCAGGAGAATGCTGTGGGAAACCGTGTCAAAGGTTTTACTGAAGTCTAGATAGACAACATCCACAGCCTTTCCCTCATCTACTAGGTGGGTCACCTTGTCGTAGAAGGAGATCCGGTTGGTCAAGCAGGACCTGCCTTTCCTGAACCCATGCTGGCTGGGCTTGACCCCTTGGTTATTCTCTACATGCCGTGTGATAGCACTCAGGATGATCTGCTCCATCAGCTTCCCCTGCACCGAGGTCAGGCTGACAGGCCTGTAGTTCCCTGGATCCTCCTTCTGGCCCTTCTTGAAGATGGGCATCACATTTGCTAATCTCCAGTCAGCAGGGACCTCCCCGTTTAGCCAGGACTGCTGGTAAATGATGGAAAGGGGCTTGGTGAGCACTTCTGCCAGCTCCTTCAGTACTTGGGTGGATCTCATCAGGCCCCATAGACTTGTGAGTGTCTAAGTGGTGCAGCAGGTCACTAACCATTTCCCCCTGGATTATGGGGGCTCCATTCTGGTCCCCGTCCCTATCTTCCAACTCCAGGGGCTGGGTACCCAGAGAACAATTGGCCCTGCTATTAAAGACTGAGGCAAAGAAGGCATTAAGTACCTCAGCCTTTTCCTCATCCTTGGTCACTGTGTTCCCTCCCCCGTCTACTAGGGGCTGGAGATTCTCCTTAGCTCTCCTTTTGCTGCTAACGTATTTGAAGAAGTGTTTTTTGTTGTCTTTTACAGCAGCAGCCAGATTGAGCTCTAGCTCAGCTTTGGCCTTTCTAATTTTCTCCCTGCACAGCCTTGCTACACCTTTGTAGTCCTCCTGAGTTGCCTGCCCCTTCTTCCAGAGGTCGTAGACTCTCCTCTTTTTCCTGAGTTCGAGCCAGAGCTCTATAGTCAGCCAGGCCGGTCTTCTTCCCCGCCGGCTCGTCTTCCGGCACCTGGGGACAGCCCGCTCTTGTGCCTTTAGGACTTCCTCCTTAAAGAATGTCCAGCCTTCCTGGACTCCTTTGCCCATTAGGGCTGCCTCCCAGGGGACTCTCTCGACCAGTCTCCTAAACAGGCCGAAGTCCACCCTCCGGAAGTCTAAGGTGGCAATTTTGCTGACCCCCCCTCGCCGCTTCTCCACGTATCAAAACTCTATCATTTCGTGATCACTCTGCCCAAGACAGCCTCCAACCATCACATGGCTCACAAGTCCTTCTCTGTTTCTGAACAAGAGGTCTAGCAGGGCACCTTCCCTCATTGGCTCACTCACCAGCTGTGTTGGGAAGTTATCTGCCACACACTCTAGGAACCTCCTAGACTGTTTCCTCCCTGCTGTATTATATTTCCAGCAGACATCCGGCAGGTTGAAGTCCCCCACAAGAACAAGGTTTAGCGATCATGAGGCTTATAGAATAAGCTGCTTATAGAATAGTTCATCTGTCTCCTCATCCTGGTTGGGTGGTCTGTAACAGACTCCCACCACAATATCTGCCTTGTTGGCCTTCCCCCTGATTCTTACCCATAGACACTCCACCCTATCATCACCATCATCGAGCTCTAAACTATCCAGACACTCCCTGACATATAGGGCTACCCCACCACCTCTCCTGCCTCGCCTGTCCCTCCTGAAGAGTTTATAGCCATCCATCGCCGCACTCCAGTAGTGCAAGTCACCCCACCACGTTTCCGTGATGGCCACCATATCATAGTTTTCCTGATGTACAATGGCTTCCAACTCCTCCTGCTTGTTACCCATGCTGCGTGCATTGGTGTAGAGGCACTTCAGCTGGGCTGTCACCCGTGCCTCCTTCATAGAAGAACACCCCTTGCGTGCTTTGCGGCGTTTCACTGGCGTTTCCCTCTGGGCTCCTATTGCCTCAGTATCCCCTGGCTCAACTCCGTTCGACTTCGGCTGTGCCCCAGCGTACCCCGCACATCTCAGAGACACAGGCTGAGTACCCTCGCTGGCACCCGCTCCCTCTAACCGCTGGCACCCGCTCCCTCTAACCGTGGCACGTCGTCCCTCAGCTTCTCTTGGGCAAGCCTGATATTATCCCCCTCCCCCTTCGAGTCTAGTTTAAAGCTCTGTCGATGAGCCCCACAAATTCCTGAGCAAAGATTCTCTTTCCCCTTTGAGAAAGATGAATCCCATCAGACGCCAGCAAAGCCGGTGCTGTGTAGGCCATCCCGTTCTCAAAAAAACCAAATCCGTGGTGATGACACCAGCCATGGAGCCATGCGTTAATAGATTGGGTGTCTCTGTTCCTTTTTGTGTTGCTGCCCACAACTGGAAGGAGAGAGGAGAAAATAACCTGTGCTCCAGAGTCCCTTACTAGCCGTCCCAAGGCCCTGAAGTCTCTTTTGATCGCCCTAGGACTTTGTGTTGCAGCTTCATCACCCCTCACATGGAAGAGCAGTAGGGGGTAATAATCCGAGGGCCGTACCAGACTAGGGAGTACCCTCGTGACATCCTTCACGCAGGCCCCAGGGAGGCAGCAGACTTCCCTAAGAGGAGGGTCCGTCCGGCATATCGGACCCTCGGTTCCCTTCAGAAGGGAGTCACCCACAAGTATAACCCGTCTTCTCTTCCTTGTGGAGGTGGCATTAATACGAGAGGTACGTTCTTCTGACCTGGGCGACATCTCTGGTGTAGACAGACTGTCGTCCCCATCCTCCACTGACTGGCCTGCCACCTCCAGGGCTTCATACCTGTTGTGCAGAGGCACCTGGGGAGGCGAGGTGGGCAGGGAGGGCCTTCGCCTGCCGCCACGAGCGTGGACTCGCCTCCATTCATTCTCCTCCTTTGAGCTGCTGCCTTCAGCCCGGTGCGGGGGGGATAGAGGATCCCCTTGATCGTGGTTTTTTACTGGCGGCTGCTGCTGCTCTTGTTCCCGTCTCAGGGGGGGCAGAGCCTGGCACCACCAGTCGATCTCTCTCTCAGCCTCCCTGATGCTCCTTAACCTTTCCACCTCCTCCCATAGCTCAGCCACCATGCAGAGCAAATCATCCACCTGGTCACACCTCACACAGCTGTCCGCACGGCTGCCATGTGTGAACAGCGAGATGCCCAGGCACTCCCTGCAGCCCGAGACCTGGGTGGCCGCATGTTTTCGTGGGAGCTCCGTTTGGGTAGCCGCATCCACTCTGGCGAGCACAGAGGGCATCGCTTTCTGACGAGTGAAGACCATAGCTGAGTTTCTTCTGGAAGGATGGGGACTACCGAATGAAATCGCTTCCCACAGTACCTCTTGAGCTAGTAGGTGCCTTCGCCTTCCCCACACGCCCTGCCTGCGCGAACTGCCATGCAAACTGACGTGCCACACCCTTCTGACGTGCCACGCCCTGTTGCCCGTCCTGGTCGCTCGCACTCCCTGGGAGATGCTCTTGTACGGGAAGGGAATTGCCGCCGTCACTCTCGTCCCTGCCCACGCTGAGTCAGAGCCGCGCCCTCATCAGGAGCTCCCGCTTCCTGCTCAGGGGCCGGGGCGTGGCTGCGGCAGCCCTCTCGCTCCGCACCCCCCCTTTTTTTCCTCCCTTCCCTGTGCGGTTTTGCCGTGGTTTCGCCGATCCAGCAGCGGTCCCCCGACGCGGACCTCTGTCTCAGAGCTGCTCGCCTCGGAGGCTTCGCTGAAATGGCTGAAGTTGTGCACTTCATACCAGTTTTCCAGACTAAACAGATGTTTCAGACCAGAAAACGCAAGGCTGTTTCCTCCAGGGCTGCTGTTCCTCCTGGAGTGGGATAGAATGGGCCAGGGCCACAATCCTGACCCCTATCATATCAGCTAAAGTATATGGAAATGCTGCTCACTGATTGTGAATGCTGTTATCTGAGGCATGACAGATTTTGATACAGCGCTTTGAAAGGCCATGAAGTAGTTGGTTCAGATGATTCAGGTCAGGTGTGAGACTCACAAAAGACACAGACGAATGTAAAAGTGTGTAGGATAGCAGTTGAGTTCAATTTCAGCCCTGTGAAAGTGCAATGTGAATACAACTAGCAGAAGCCAGTGGTGAACAGGAGTCACCGGTGTTGACTCTACTAGCTTCAGCTACTACGCTTGATGAGCTGAAGATGTGAACTTATCAGCAAGTGAACTTAATATGGATGTGGCCTCGTAGACACTGGAATAACCATGAGCCCATAGAAGTGTTGGAGAGCGGCACTCCAGTGCAAGAAGGACACACTAAACCCAGTAATCCTTATATATCAGTACCCATCAGAATAGTGTATAAACTTTGATGACAACTTTACATTGAATCTACTTCATGAAGAATTTTTATAAAAGTCTTTTTCTTCTTTTTGAAATTATATTTTATAATTTTTATTATATATTAGATTGATTTTTATCAACTATTCTAGACCAAAGTATTTCTCTCAAAAAAGCTTTTCATGGATGCTCTTCAATAATTTTCCATTTCAAATTTATCCTGTTTCTCTCCATCTCATTTCTCTTCACACACCATGGACAGAAACTAATAAAGGGCACAAATTCTGTGGAAGGCAGAAGACTGGCATGTCGCAGTAGATGACTAAGGTGATGATACACTTACTATCCTGTCCCATAGTGATCTTTATAAAAATTTTTTTTTTCACCTATGTTATGCAGGTCTGAATTTCTGACAAAAAATTGATTCGGTATTTGATTTTGTCAAAAATTATTGATAGATGGAAGAAATTAGAATCATTAATTTAAAACACCAGCATCACTTGTTTTGCAAGGATGCAAAGTAGGAATATGAAAAAGAGATTATGTAAGGTAAAAGAGAATCAGGACCAAATTATTTGTATTACAAGGGTGGAGAGAAAGATGCTTGCTTCTAGCTTTTAAAAATAAACTTCAAATCCTTTATCTTTTAATAGCATTATTTTCCAATTATTGCTTGAAAGTTGTAGAAGCACCAGAAAAAAACATATTAAATCCACAGTCAATTACAATTTATCGGAATACTCTTCTTGCTTTTCAATTCCTCCCTGTATTTTATTAAAATATCTTTTTCCTAAGGATTATAATACCTTAAATGCCCATTGAAACTAACAGCCAAGATAGGAATCAGGATTGAATTTATGTTCTCTCTCTCACCATTTCTGAAAGATTTTAGCAGTAATCTCATGACTTTTGGGGGACAGTAATTATTATAATTTAATTATTGTAAATTGTTTGGTTTGCCTCTATCTAGCTATGGCTTTGTTAAGGACCTACCTAGTTCTGTACAAATGTGAAGGCCTGGATTCCAACATTTTTTTCTTTAACATATTTTACAATATTTGTTATCTAATGTAATTTAATTGATGTGTTGAGATCTATGAGTTGATTATTACCAAGAGAGCCACAAGTTTCTTAAGAGGTGAAATATATGGTGTTGGCAAACTAAATTAAATTATGTGCTTATATTTTTTGATTCTTGCATCCAACAGTTATTTGGGTGCAGGGGAAAGCAGGATGACAACTTCTTTTTCAGATGCACAATTGAGCTGACAGCTACAACTGAAGTGAAAGCGCATCTTAGAAAGTTGTTTCTGAAAAGGACAAAACCACTAAACAGCATTTTCAACACGAGGTGTCTTGAGTTCATCCAGGACTTTTAAGAAAAATTATTGGTTTCTATTTTTTCCAATCTTGTTTTCTTAAAACATATTTAGTGGAACTCTTGTTTTCATTGAGTGGCCACCGCACAGATACCTTGGGAACTGGTCACCCCAAAATGGATGTGTCCAACAATTATTTGGTGCATTTTAAAATTGGTTTAACTATTCAGATGCTTCTAAAACCTCACCGTAAGTGACTAATCACAGAATTTGACTTTTCTGAATCTTTATGTCTTATCTTATCCTAACCAGAAAAAGAAATCAAAACAAAACAAACAACTCCCTCACTCCCTGAAACACGATAGGCTAAATTCCTAACTTTTTTTTTTTTTTTTCTTCATAATTTTACCTGTAACAGGAAGAAAAGTCCCCTTATGAAAGCCCCCTAAAATGCTTTGGATAAAATCCCTGTCAGCTCAACACAGAAGAATTAATTCAGCCTTTATTACAAGAGAATAATTGAGTATTTCTTTTTAAATTTTCCCCAAAACTAGTTCTGGAGTCAGACTGGAAGTCAGCAGAAATGGAAGACCATCGAGAATTTGTCTCCCTGATTTGCTAATTCTAGGGAGCAAGAAAGAAGGGAATTGACTGTTGCTAAAAGGGACCATTTATTTGTCTTTAAATGGCCAAACAAAACCCCCAAGCAAAACCAAACAAACTGAATTTACAGGTGATGCTTATGTTAGTTTTAATCCCTGGACTGCCATTTTCTGCAACTTAATTGTCAGTTATAGCAACTACCATGCAAGCATGCAAAGCATAATTCATGTTATCCTAATTTAAATTGATGCCTACAAGAAATTATTACTCTAAATAATTGTAGTTTCTCTCTCCTGGGAAGAAAGGATTGGAAGAAAGGAGGGAAAAGGATGGGGAGGTGGAATGACAAGGTACTTCCAAAGATGAATGCTTCATAGATTATTAATTTCTTCTAAAAATACTGAGAAATCTTGAATTTCTGCACAAGGCTTTTGTTAGAGCTGGAATAAATCAGTATGAGACTTACATGGCAAGTCTGCATTAAAACATCATTAGTGCTAGGGCCTCATTCTAAAGTTGGGCTGGTTAGGACATGTTACATTGGTTTTTTTATTGTTCACTGAAATACTTTTTCCTAGATAATAAAACACTTCATGGAGATCTATTCATAGAATCACAGAATGGTTGAACTTGGAAGGGACCTCTAGAGGTCATCTGGTCCAACCTCCTTGCTCAAGGAGGACCATCTAGAGCCAGTTGTCCAGTATTATCTTCTAAAAACTAGTAAAAGAAAGAGTTCTGAAGTCTATCACAAGATGTTCCATCATTTCTGGAGATATAAAATTAAATATATTATTTTAAAAAGAGTTGTTTTATCAACTGTTATCACATAATTATATTCTGCCCTAACATTCAGAAGATCTTTTTCTGCTCCAGTGTAAAATATAAGAAGGAATGGACAAGTGGAAAGGAACAAACAACTAGTGAAAAAAAAAAAGTTGAGATTAATTATATTTATCCTTCACCATTTATTCTCGGGGGGCGATGAAGTAAAAAAATGTCTACCTGTGGTTCTGAGGAGCAACAAAGAATTTATTGATTTAAAATAGAAATTGTTCAACATTTGTCATTCTTTGGGAATAAAAACTTTCATCTGGTGAAATACAACAGAATAGGGAAAGACCTCGTCACAATCTCAGTAATGATAATATTTATCATAACACTTGTGGGCATGTTGTTTTGAAAAGGCCAGAACATCCTAATCTATCCACAAGCACTGAAACTCTTACATATATGCAAGACATTTGCATGTTGTGCTCATAACATGCCATTGAAATAAAATTATGGCTTCTCTCAATCTCTCTCTAAGAATTAATTTCTGTTTAAAATTTTCCATTGTTTCCCTAACAATGCTATTTTGTGGCTGCAAGGTCTACACACCTACTTTTTCTTTGAACATCTTTTCTTCTCTCTGGTGGGAATCAGAGTTTTACATTCCCTTTAAATGTCCCTTAGGCATAAGTTACTAGCAGTAAAAAGAGGCAAAGAAATCTGAGACTGTACATGCAACAGCTTCAGTCTTAACAGGGTCAGCTTCGTTTGCACGTATCATTGCATCTTACTCTGCAGAAGGACACTGATACTTTAAGAAACTTGTAGGCTCTAGGCTTTGCCCTTTAATGAACTTTAAGAAATTTCTGATGGAATTAGTTAAATTTTCCTTTTTTGCCTTTAGGACAACGCATAAATGCACACACAGCTGCTAGTGCTTTCAGAGGAAACTACCAATACATCTAATGGAAGATCTTTCCCCTCCTTCATGTTGTTTGTACTCAAAACCTGTACCAAATTATTCAGCAGAGATGTCTTATTTCATGGGTTTTCCACCACATCATATGAATATGGCCCTAAATCTTTGACAGGAAAATCAGAAATTGTGGAGTGAGTCATGTACACTGGAGAGGAGTGGAAAACAGAGGCATTCACTTAGGGATGCATCTCCACTTCTCCAAGGAGCCCCTGCAACCCCTTGCATCTGCAACTACCGCCAAAGCATGTCATCATCTCCCCACTGCACGCAGCAGCATTTGTCTTGAGCCCTCCAAGGCTGGTCTTCTGCCCAAGGAGCAGTGATGCTGTTGGAAATGGAGGGTGCTCCTGGGCGATTTCCCTTCCAGAGACAGCCATGTAAACCCAGGTCTCCAGTTCAGTACATTGCTGCTGAGCTTTGCTGTGTTCTGATGGGGACCCCATTGCAGTCAAAGATGAGGAGTAGAGCTTGGGTGCTGTGGGAAGGCAGCAGCTGGGGAGGAGCAGGAAAAGTGAAGGAAATGAGGTCAACTTAAATAAGGAATCTACTTGGACATGTATTACCTATGCTGTTTTTATGTAGTAGTTCAATAACTAGTTCAATGCACTCCTGGAATAATGAGGTTATCACAGAGTGCCAATCATACAACATAATAAGGGAGGTGCAGTTCCTGCCTTTTGATTTTCCTCAAAAAGGCTTAGGAATTAGTGCAACCCAGATCTTTAAAGCTATCACAACCTGATGGTATGCAATCACTTTCTCATATACAGCAAAACGTATCAATTTGCTTTCTGAAAGAAGTGAACGTAACAGAAGTGCATGATTCAGTATAACCTTCTATTAACTGCTGACATATGGACACATTTTCTCTGTGAGGTTTAGCTCTTCCTTCTGACTGACAGATTCAGACACACCTTCACAAACTGGCTGCTCGTTCTTCGCATTATTCACCAAATTGTCTTTGCATTATTCACCAAATTTACAGCTGCATTTTACTGCCATGCTTTATTTTCTCCTTGCAAACAGCAGGCCAGAAGAATAACAAAAGGAATTGAATTTCACTTAGCAAATGAAAAGAAGGATACATAAGGCACAATGCAAACATTCTTGTCAGCACTACTGAACTCTAAATCCTGCAGGCTGAACATGAGAAGATTGTCTTCTGATACGTAGTTCTACAGTGACATACATAAAGGTTACTTCATGACTTTGCAGCACTTTGGTGCTTTTCTATTGACCCACTCCACCTATCCACCAACTGAAAATGAGAGGCAGCATCTGCATTTCCTGAGCAGCAGAAATAATTTTTTCTTTCCATTTGGTCCTTTCTGATTTTTGTCCTCCCCTATGCTCTGAAGAAAAGGGAGTCCTACATGTTGTCTGAAGACCACCTGCACTCTCATTCTGTTCTTCTGGTGTAGTTTGGGGTGAAATGTAAGATCAGTTTATAGCGTGGGACAATCCCCATAAGTAGAGTGCTTAGCTAAAGACTACACCCACAGGTGCTTTCTTCATGTACAAGCAAAGGATCCCTTCATAAAGAACACATAGGGAGAGGAAACTCTTTTAGCAGTTGAGTAGCACAAAGCTCTTGACAAGCTGAGCAAAAATGTGGATATACAAATCATAAACGTCCAATCTCTTTTCCCAGATCAAAGCATTTAGCCATGCATAACAATACGGATTAAAATTTGGAAGAAAGTGTACACTAGATACAGAGGATGAGAAATGTTCAGAAAGCATAATTCACATATTTATTTTGGGGGGTTTTTGTTGTTGATGTTTTGGGAAAAAAAACACCACAACTTGCTCAATAATGATAACAGATTTTTACCTACATGTTCAATAATTTTATTTTTATTTTTTACCTTATTTCATGGTATCACAAAATAATGTCATCTATCATTGCTGGCATAGTACAATACAACATAAAATGTTTGAAGTATTTGGGTTTAGCTTGGTGAAAATATTTAAGGGCATCTGCTAGTTAGCAGTGACTGAAACAGCTTATCTGATAATCAACTTATTTCCTGTTTCCTGTAGTGAAATGCTTGAACATCTAGATTAAAGAGTTTTCTACTTGTGGTATCATTAAATAATTTGTATCAAAACCCCATATATGAGGACACTGATTCATCAAAGGAAATAAGATATTTCAATCTTTAGTAATAGCAGTTGCCCTTTATGATTTGAAAAATAGATAATATAGTTATTTCAACAAGCACATAGTCACTTCCAGAAGTCAGCTACATTAACACATAGGACAGCATTAGATCACACACCATGAAAATATGTGAATGTGATTGAAATACACAAACTAAAAATCAATCCATTAAGATGTTTTAGAATTTCAGAAATATTTTCCCCATTTTATTATTCATGAAACTTAAAAGATACTTAGTTTCACTCTAACTTAGAATGAAAACAAAGCATAAAATGTCAAAAATTCCTAGAAATTAAGAACTTTTACCTTGAACCTTTTCTTTCTTTGGATCCTTTTGCACTGGTTTCTGTTTAAATACAAGGAGAAGTTTTGTGCCAAGTTAACTTCAAAGCAAACTAATGGATTCTCTTTTTCTTCTTAGAAATAACCTTGTTAATTGTGGCAGACATCTATTGTCACTCTTGGTCTCGGTCCTGCCATTGCTTCCTTTCTCCTGCAGCAATAATTTTCCCTGACTTTGCTTGGTTTTGACTCAGCACCCACCATCCCATGATCTAAATAGAAAGATTCTGATAGGGACTTCACACTAACTTTCATGGAAGACCACACAAACAGAAAAACAGCTGGCACATGTACATAACCCTGTTGGCCTCATCAACAAATAGTACTTGAAAATCCAGCCCAGGAGGTTCTGCACTCTCCCCTTTGACTGCCTGATTCCTCTCTGACAGAAAAAGATCAAGCAAAACTGTGTATATTTTCTTTGTCTTCTTTGGAGTGGAGTCAAGTCCAGAGGGAAATTACAGCCTTATGGCTGTGAACAGGAAAAGTGGTTAACATATGGCCCTTTAGTTATGGGGTCACCAGAGGGTACCTTGACACAAGCTCCTCTCAGAGTATGATTAGCACTTTTTCATGGCTGCTAACATGAAAATACAGATTTCTTCAAGTACCGGTATGGGTGAAAGAAATATCACCTTTGTAAGATGATAACCAATCACAGAAAAAGCATCTTGGTATCTATCAGTTGATATGTATCATATATTCCCTGAAGTAGTCCATGCTGGAAGCAATTTTTTAAGCTACCCAGCTTTGCTCTGTGCAGAAACAGAAAAGTTAATTCATATCTTTGTGTAGTCTAACTTTAGAATACCCAAACAAAATGAGCAGCCCTAAATAATCTTTCACTACTGGGAAACTTTTCCTTGCACTCAGCCTAAGTATGCTGAATTTAATGTTGTAGGTATTTGGATCGCTCTTAAAACAGAGAAACAAAAATTCTACTCAAAAGGCATAGTCATTTCAAGACACATTATTAGATCACTTTAGGAATTTTGGCTGCAAGACAGAGATGAGAAGTAACAGGGAAAGTTTGGGGTTTTTTTCTTTGTTTTTTTAGTGGCATTTGGTACTTTATTTTTTTTAGTATTCAGAATTCAACCAGCTTGGATCTTAAAGAAAATTCCCACATGGTTTCTTAACATTTTTCTCACATTATCCATTTTTCTCCAGTCACCCAAAGAAAAGCCCATAAACCAAAACAAAGAAACAGACTGAGTGTAGTGTAGGAAATTTTTATTAAAAATATGGAATAAGAATGCTGAGAATAGGAACAGGACACAGTAGGATTATGATGTTAAAAAACTGGAGAGGCTCCAGCAGAGGATTACCAGGATACTTAGGAGCCTAGGACACAGTACCTACAGGGTGAGGTTCAGGGAGCTCAGACTACTTAATGTCATGAAAAGGTGGTTAAGGGACAATCTAAGCTCTGCTTTAAGCTACATGAAGAAAAACTACAGAGATGATGGAGCCAAACTGCCCTCCACAGTGCCATGAGATGTAACAAGAGGCAACAGCCTGGCATAGGAGATTCAGACTGGACACTAAGATAAACCATATCACTAGGAGGGCAGTTCAAGACAAGAACAGGTGATTGCGTAGTTGTAGACCCTCCATCCATGGAGGTTTTCACATCTTGACATGTCAAGCCCATCTGGCCCGATCCACAAATCCTGGTGTTGACAATAGTCCTGCTCCAATCAGACAGCTGGAGTAGATGGCTCCAGAGGTTCCTTACGACCTACATTGTTATGATTCCACTTTAACATACTATGGAAAATACCATACAAAAGGAAGATTTCAGAAATTATGTGGGGATTTCTTTCATATCTGATAAAAAAGCCCAAACAACATCAACTTTTGAACCACAGGCACACACACACACACACACACAAAATGTCTTCATCCTATTTTGCAATGATGTGTGATGAAAATTTGCTAAACAACATTATACAATGGAGGATGCAAAAAGCAAAATGCAATGATTCAGGCAACAATTCTCAAACAAAAGCATTATTATGTCCTTTAAAAACAACTATCTTTTCATACGGCTCCTTACCATCTAAGAAATACTTGCCACTTGAGTAATATTGTTGCATTGGATACAAATGCAACCCATCTGGAGAAAATGTCTCAGGGAACCAGCTGTTGAACCAGCAAGAAGGCTTTCTTTGGGCCACTCTGTTCTGGCTGAGAAAATAGTAAGTCCTTTTAATGGGAACGCTGCTAAATGGAATTTGAATTCCCATCCTGCTGTTGTATACAAGATGAAAAGGTACCCTCCATCTTTCCACACCCCCAGGACACTCTTTCACTTGGTATAATAATTGTTACAATGCATCTGTAATGACTACAGCTGGGCAACATTTTCCTAACAAACCAGAAATAATTTGCAAAGCTTTCAGCAATCTTGGGCCAACTTCTGGCTGTTTTTCAGTCAACCTGCATCCATATTCTGGGCACATTCCTATGCCAGATTTTGGCTGAAACTTGTCCAGGAATGCTTATGCCAGGAAGGGTTTTTCAATATCACCTGGAAGTCACACCAGCTGGTTGATTTTGTGGTTACAAAGACTTGGCAAGGCAAAATTCAGTAGTTTCAGATGAGATATATTTTTGAGCCCTTTCAGAATGGAGCTAAGATCCAAGACTCTTGAGTATGAACCCACAGAATATAAGCCAAAAATAATAATAAAGTGTCCTTCAAACCCTCTGGCACAGAAATCCTCTGTTTCACATTGCCTCAGCTGGATTTTCTTTGCTCATATTTAATTAGCTCTATATTTTTCAAAGGACTGTTACAGGTAACTTCTTGCTTTTGCTTGCCTTTTCACAGTAAATAAATTTAGGCCCACAAATTCAAGACTATCCCCTGAGACAAGTGCAGTTAGCTATGTAATGGAGGAGAAAACTCCAAGTGTAACAGAATGGTCCTTTTGCCTGACATGTCTCCTTCGATTTTCATAAGTGCTTTACTTAGCTATCTGTACACAGCTGTCTAGGAAGCAAGTCTGTAAACAAGCCTCAGATAATCCAGTGGGTGTAATACAATTTCAGCCTTTCTTTCTTCAAAATCTGTATTTTATATATATATATGTGTGCATGTGAATATATATATCCACGTGTATATATAGAGAGAGAAAGGGGGAGGAAGAAGAGAGGAAAGACACATCCGTTAATGAAGACTTAAGTCTATCTTTGACAATGAAATAGACTATGGACTTGGAATAAAAGCAAACAAAAACAAACATCAGGAAAAATTCCAAATTTTGAATAAAGCTATATCAGCTCTTCAGATGATACGCATTCAGATATTTCAGTTGAATTAGCTAATAAATGCACAGAACTACTGACAGGTATTTGAAAATATTATGGAGAAGTTCTAGAGATTTAGACATGGTATCAATCTTCCAGCATTTGACTCTGGTAATTACTGCTTTGTAAGTCTAATTTCCAACCCTTCTACACAACAGAATGAGTTTCAAGAAAAAAAAAAAAACCCAGACAAACAAAAATAAAACCCCAACCGTGTAGAGGGTATCAGATCTATGAGTAATAAGCTCTGTGAGTTCATAGAAAAACAAATCATAGCAGTCAAACTTGATTGCTTTTCTCGAGAAATTGGAGAATGAAATTATAAAATAACAATAACAGAACAGAGAACATACCTGGATTACACTAAAACACTGGCTATGGCATCACAGTCATTAAAGTCATTCTGAATATAAAAATTGTCAGACAGAGCAGAAACAGGCTGTGGGGCCACAGATAATAATGATAGTGTAGCAGAAAGTTTGTGGGATGCATCTAAAACAGCACAGGAGTCAACAGCAGGCTGAGTCTCATCAGCCTCCCTAGCAGTGACTTGATGAAAGGAGGTGAGTAGCATGTAGAAGATATTTGTGGCAAGGGATGCTACAAGCACCTGTGGAGTAAAAATCCTAGCAGAAACGTAAACTCAGCAGCTATATAGGCTGACAGCAAATAATTAACCTACGTCCATGTTAGAAAAATACAAGGCAATATGCTGCTGTGGTGGCACAAGCAAACATGGCATCACAGTGGGAATGATAACACCCGAGCATTAATCTCTGCTGCAGATTTAAGGTACGATGGTGGGCCAGGCCTCTCAACTTTTTTGAGTCTCTCCTTTTTCTCCAGCTGTTGGCTGTCTAATGAATGCAAGCTCTAACTTCATAATAGTAAACATTCCCATTCAGCATTTGTACAGCACCTAGCACACCGGGACAAGATCTGGACCACAGCCTCTGTCAACTCTTGTCCACGCAATGGAGAACAAAAGCATGGCACCAATGCAAACAGTCAAAATTTACTTACTGCTGCTCTAGCAAGAGGATGAATTATTGTATGATTGAACATGCCACCATATGTTCCATGAATGAATATCCACAGTTTCCTTCCACCTTCTCCAAGTAGTATTAATCATTTGTGAAGCGGCATTTATTCACCATTCATTCAAATAAGTAACAGAAAATGGATTTTGCCTACTAGAGAAAAATGCATTTCCCTCTTTCCCATGTATTTGCAAGTGTTTGCCAAGAAATAGATAAAATTCCAAGGGGGATGGGATATTTATGCAAAAAAAATATATTATCCAGTGTTAGAATGCTAATGCTAACAGGAAAAATGTAGAGAGGGTATTAAAGTTCATGCATCAAGGATTGTTCCATTCTCTTTCACTGAAAACTGAATTAGTTTATATTTCACACAGGGTAAGAGCTGAATTTCCCGAGAGCAGGTAATTCATTGAAATTTCAAGATGTATATTACTGTATGGTAACATGTTCTTGCCTTACCTCTCTACCAGAGGATCAGCTTATCCTGCTTCTTGCGTAGGCTTTCTCCCTAGACCATCTTTGTATCAACCACAGTCATCAACAGGATTCAAGACTCAGAGGGTCTCTGAGTTCAGTCTTTGTACTCCAAACAGACTCTTATCCAATAATCTTCATGAGATCATAAAACAGCAGAGACACTTGGAAATACATGCAAAAGTAAACAGCATGATACCATTTAAAAAAATAACATTTATGGACTAACGTGAACTCCTTGAGCCCAAAGCAGAATAAATACAAACAGTACATCTATTAGCTGCAAATGAATAAAACAGTATTTATAAAATGGGTAATTTAGATCTGATTAATGTTTATAAATGTGTTTACATAAGAATTGGATTTTAACCTATAGCTTTAAAGGGTTTAATTAGCCTTGGAATATTGTCTCAGTGTACAATGAAAAATAACTAATTCACAAAGGAAAATGCAAAGAAAATCTGCAAGCACAAGTGCGGTCAATTTATTAAGCAATTTACATAAATTTGAATGATTATTTTCAGGGCATTTTTGACATTTTGCACTTCCTATTCCCATCACACCAGCAAAAATACTTTTCTGTCACCCTATTTATATGATACATCAATCATCTCATGGGATCATAGAATACCAGCACACACTGCAGTATAACAGCTTCTACACACAAGCTTTCTGAACCGTGCAGAATCTAGCATCCCATTTCCAGCTGTACTATCTTATCACCAGCAGATGCATTTACAGGCTGTTATAGCTTCATTCTTACCTCCAAACGGAGAAAAGAATATGAAATATGACTTCATCTCCATTACATTTTTACATCCTGAATACCAAACAGATGGTAACAATTACAGATGGGAGGATATTTCTCACACAAGAAGCCAAATGCTGCATAGCTCACCAACTGAAGTCTGGAATGTGTCACTTAATGCATTTAGTTTATCCAGATCTAAATTGGTGAAAAAGGGTAGAGAAATTTGGCCTAACAGTTACACGTTCCCATGGTTACCCTGGGAATACTACAGCCGCAACCTCCTCTTAATACAGCTGTGTCCGCACAGGTCCTTGGCTTCTTTCTATTATCCTTATAACAACCAAGGCAAATTTACTAACTCAGATGTAAGAGGAAAGTAATTTGTTTCAGAATGGAGATCCTTCTGTGGCAATTCCTGTATATACTTATTTCCCAGAGTGGTGCCTAGCAGGAGTGAGAGGCTGTAACACAGTCTGGATTGCTCTCTACTGGCTGAGCTGTGTCGATCCACCAGAACAAAGTCATGATTCAAGAGCTGACGGTGTGCAGAGAGTGCTGCTTCCCAGCATCGCCGAAACTCAGGTCACTGGTGTGTCATGAGCTCAGGATCAGAAGCCAAAGCTGAAACTGCTGAAACAGCCTCCTCTCTCCTTTGGTCTACAACTCCACAACCTCTCTCAGGAGTATATTCCTCTGGTTCATGTCTGTTTTGATAAGAATAATGTGGGACCTTTATCCAAGACTGCCAAATAAACTTAATGTCACAAATTTATATTTTACCATAATGAAATATTGTACCTACTCTGACATTTTTTTTGCAATACATTTTACAGTACGTTTCATGGACTGTACTGTTGAGAACAGTGAGTTAATTTACTGAGTCCTTCTATTTTGTCACCCATCTATTTAATATAGTCACAAGTGAATTGTTCACTTGTGTATTTCTTCATTTATATAGTAATTCCTAAGCCACAACTTCAACTGATGCAAATAGGCATTGCTTAACTGAAACCAATTAAATAAAACTGCCTTGCAACAGTTGAGAACCAGGCTTTTGTACATGATATACGTCAAGTATTAGCATGGAACTGAAAATATAAAATAAATATAATTAAAAGAAACATTAAGGAAACTAATAAGAAATATTTTTGGTTTGCTTAATTTTGTATCACTCGGGGATATCTGAGATTTTAAAAAGGATCTATTTCAAAATTGATGTTAACATGAAAATCTTGAAACTTGTATGCATTGAAATCTGTAAAACTTTCAGAGGCTGAAAGAATGCATTTGAATTGCTTCATGACATTTCATTTGATTTTTATTCTTTTTAATGACCGCATTTCTTTGTCTATAGATCAACATATATTTCAAAATAAAACCAACTTTAACTCCAATAAGATCAAAAGTGTTCATTTAGAAAATGTCATTTTCATCCATTTCAACATTCGTCCCCTTGCTGGTTTTGCTAGATTGAGCCTTTTCCTACAAGCATTTGTGATTGAATAATTCTAATATCTTAGAGGGGATAAACAGAACCCTTTCTCTAACTTATTGCTTTTCTTCTTTTATAATATAATTGCAAAATTCTTACAAGCAACCTAGCAAGTAAGCTTTCTTTAACATAATGCTTTGCCAGCCCATTTTGCCTTCTTTATGCTGCTAAGTACTACTAAGTCACTAAGTCTGTCAGGTATATTATCGTAATTGTTAAATAGCAGCGGCAGAAGTTACTTCCCCAACCTCCTTCCACACACTGTTGGTTTTTCTATAGACACTGCTTGTTCAGCACCCACAGTGTTTCCATCTGTCTCAGGCTCAGCCTAGTCATGTAGAAAGCAGTGCTTCCAAAGACCTTAAAAGAAAAGGTATATTAAGAAAATAAGAAGTGATTAAGACAACCAACCGCTGATAAAATGTCAGAGAAGATCTATGAGATCAAGACACACACTTTTCCCAAATTTTGTCTGTTCCTCCTGAAGTGCTTGAGGACTGAGTGTGTTTTGGTTAAAACCGCCCAGTGAAACCTGTTTTATCACACCATGGATCACTGAAATCAGAATTTCCTCCTCGACAATTTTGTCATCAAGCAGAAATCCTGGTGACCCAGTTAGAATTCTAGTGATAAACATGAAAAAAGAATCCCCTTGCAGTACTGTCATCAATTTGACCATGAAACTATTTACCAGGGGTGCAAGTGTCTTGTTGAACCCAGGATTTCCTCACACTTTGGGTTAGTGCTTGAAGCACTAATTCTGTGATTACTATAAGGGTGCTTATTCTAGGCTTTTTCCATCCCTTTCCATGAGAAACTTGGAAGATTCTGTTATATTTCTGATAGGGGAACAACAACAACAAAATCCAAAATGTTTTACAAGATGGTAACCACATGACCTTCCCAGCTGTAATTCAGTGTACAATCTAATGTGAGGCTTTTAAAAGCTGCAATATCTGTTATAAAGTTTATGACCCTCTGGGAATTACTCCTTGACTCTTGCAAGGAAACAAAGTTGAAAGGGATGCCTCGTGAGCTAAAATTCAATGGCACTGTGGAGAGAAATGTAGAGTCCAAACTTGCCTTTTCAGGATGAAGGCAACACTTTTATCTGTTGTGCTGTTAGCAGCAAAAATAGCTGATGTGCTATGACAGAGGGTTAAGATTTAAAGGATGCATGCGCTTTCCAGAGAAGTTAGTCAAGAAGGACAGTTTAAAATTGTCTAAGATATCTGCCTGTATCTTTGCCCATTCTTATGCCCTTAAAGCTCATGATAGTCTTTTACTGAAGTGTAGAGGATCAATGTGCCACAGCATCTTGCAATATATGAGCTGCATTCTGGCACAAATGACATAAAAAGCACACAGATCTCTCTACAAAAGTGAACGCAACACTTGTGCTATGTTGTGACAGAACATATAGTCCTCGTTCCGCCAAATCCGTCACTTCCGTAGTACTCGCTCTCCTTCCATATTCCCTCCTCTCCCAAAATAACTGGAATCAACACTTACTAAGTTGGTATTTTTCAGGAATAGGTGCCATGCTTGCAATCTACAATTCTTGCTCCTGGGCATCTAATGGCTGCTCTGTGCCCTGGCAATGAATTTAATAAACATATCTGTTAGCAAAGGTGTGAACTACTGCACCTGCTTGTGCTGGAAAATATATCGACTCATTCCTAAGCACTGATACCTGGGGGCAAACATAGTTCCAGGCAAGGATACAGACATTTGTATAGAATTTGGCAAAAGTGATTTTGGTCTGTAAAGGGTTTAAATGCACATACTACCACTTTTTCCTTCGAATTCTCTGCAGACTCTCCAGCTCTGTCTTAACTGATAAATCAGAGACAGGGCACAAGTCTGAACACTGTCCTGAGATTGTCACTACAGATTAATTACTGGCACAGTCCCTGGCATGGGTTTTGCCCAGGCCAAGCAGCATTCTCTCAGGCAAAGATCACGTATGTTTGGGGATTTTTCTCAATAGGCTGTATGGATGAGGCTACACTGTTTTGAAAGGGGAGAGAATTAACTGTATGAATATGAATGGAGCTATGCCACTTGCCTTCAGAGCCCTTTCCCATATGATCTGCTCTTTTAGACAAAGATATCCTCAGTGTAGTGAAGAAAATGTAGCTTGAGATTATACTGGCTGCTTGAGAGTGTTGGAGGGTTGTGTAGGGCCAGGGCACACAAACCTGATACAAACTCACTCATTCTGGCACGTGGGAGGGTTCGTGCAATGAACTGTGCCCAAAACTGCAACTAGTTTTTGTTTTATTGAGTTGATTCACTCCAAAAGAAAACTCAGAAATGAATTATTATTTATGCAATTTGGAGGATCAGCTGGTCCCAGATGTGGGATTGCACTGGTGAGATATTTATTTAGCGGTAAAGACTCAGCAGATCCTCAGCTGTTATAAATTTGTTCCATTACTATCAAAAAAAGTATCAGCTATCTCCAAGGGCAATGAACCAAGACAGAGGCAGCAGGGCCATTATGTGAGAAGGTGACAGGTATTATTTCTGGCCTTTCCCCATAAAAAGTGAGATGGGATTTGGGAGAGGCACGGAGCCTTCTAAACCCAGGAATAAACCCACAAGAAAAGCAGAAGGAGTCCTGAGCCAAACACAGATGATGAAAACTGGAGGGGGCAGCAGCATAAAACAGAACAGCAGAGTTTACCAGTAATCCCACCTAACTCCACCAGATTGCCTCTAGTAGAGTCATGGCTCAAATGAAATCAAAGATGACTACATTTACTGAGGGCTTGATCCAGGGTCCTTTCTCTCACACAGCTTTGTACAGAGCTGAGGGAAACTGATGAAATCTTCTATAAAAAGTAAGATAGACTCTTTCTTGCTTTCGTGCTAAAATTCTTTGATAAAAGGAATTCCTCAAGGGTGTTTCAATACTTTAACTTGAATAGTGACTAGGCGTGAAATGGATGCTGTTGGACTAACAGCTTCTGGGTGAGTGTTCAGAGGTAATGGAATAGCATCCAAATGCATTGAGAAAGAAAAAAAATTGCTGAGATAAGTGACTTTGGGGTGATTTATGAGTGAATTTTTGGGTTTTCAGCAGGACTAGAGAGTTTCATAAAGGTCTATATGAAGGTGTGATAATGTTTTCATCCATTTATAATGCAAATTAGAGAAATAGGTATTGAGAGGAGAAGACAGATAAGTTTCTTAATTAGAAATTTATGGAAGTTTTTTCCCACAATGAAAAGACGGAGTTATTTTTACCTGGGAGGTATTTGTAATAGTGCAGGGACACAGTGCTATCTTGTATGTGATTTTGTTGTAATTAAACCACCTTTGTTACAAGCAGCTACATCAGATGACCTCCAAAATATGAGAACAATCACTCTTTACTAGCATTTTCTAAGTCTCAGCTTTGGCAGACAGACTCATCAGCCTCAGGTGCTACTCCAGCCATCTCCCCATGCCTTAATCATTTCAATCTCTGCTTGAATTGTAAGCCTGAGAGCAACTGAATGCCTCCTGGCTGGTAGCAGCCAGACTGACTTCGTGAAGTCTGGGAGAAGACAAGAAGCTGGTTAAGCTTATGAGATCGAATTAAATGGCTGACAGTGAAACCTGCTAACATTGCTCCTTAGAAAAACATGGGAGGGTTTTGGATAGTAGCTAGACCTGACAGCTTCTTACAGATTTGCTGTTTGTCCTTGGAAAGAAAGAAGAATAAAAAACAAAACCTAAACCCCACAATAACATTTCCAAGAAGTGTTTAGTTTGTTTAGATACTAGCTTTTATTGTTTACCAAAGAATATTTCAAAACTCCTCATGAGGGACATTATTAAAAGTCTTTTGGTAATACTGTCAGAGTACTGAGATTTCCAAAGGTATTTGGCAAGGTCCATTAACAAACATGTTTGATGAATTTAAATTGCTGTGGGATAAGAGGGAATATTTTGACTCTGAGACTTCCTGAGCCAGAGATGATGTTTCTGTTTGTAATAACTTTGATAAGCTTTTCTTTCCTTAATTTTTTCACTTATTTTTTGGGCACATGCAAGCTTTTGGCTTCTACAGCGTCAATTTTAACAGATGATCTATTTGCAATAGAAGATGCAATGATCTATCATTTCCTATTTGTCTTCTCTAGACCAGTCACGACCATATAGAAATCATATCCTCTGCTGTTCAGGCATCTCTTCATAAAATCATTCTTCTCCTTTTCTCTTAGAATCTGCAGCTGGCCACTTTCAGAGAAATTATACCGGGCTACAAGGACCTATAATCTGACCAAAAAAGTGGGGTTTATGTTCACATGTAACACAAAACTGTTAACTCTACCTATACTAGTGCTGACCTGTAAATACTGATAGATGGAAAATGTTATCCTGCATGTTATGGCACCACTTTCTGTAGCAAAGGCAGAAATCTCACACTGTCCCTTGGTTGTAGATTCCCTGTGTGGAAGTTATGCTGCAATCTGCAGCTACAAGGACCTCACAAAAGGGGTGTCAACAGCCTTTTGGAGACCCAGGGTCAGGTTCTCCACTAATATAAGCCAACACTGTGGCATCAAAATTTAAACCAGAGGAATTCCTGTTTCATTTTATACCATGCGGCCAATTTGAAGCTTATGAAATCTCCACTGAAGTTAATAAAAGTCATCCCTCTGCAGCATTTGTTCATCATTCATTACTTAATGTTGCTTTTTGGGGTGTAACCCACAAGGGAAGATCACAGGTCACTGTTTGGCCGAAATTAAAGGTCATTCTGCTTTCTTCAGTATTGTGTCTTTGTTGGGATTCCTCTGCTGGATTTTTTGCCATTTATTATTAATTGTCTAACTGCAGCATAATCTATTGAAACCTTTAGCTGGGAAACTGCTGACGACATTCCTTGCCCTCTGAGTATTGCTGGCTTTATAAACTTTCAGATCAACTGGCCAGCCAGGTGATTAGCTGAGCTAGCTGTAAATCCTAGCTGATATCTTTAAATGCAATGTGTTTTTTAGTACTAATTTAACCTTGTTTTTACAAGAGATTAATGTACACTGGCTCATTTTAAGATCTGTTTCCATAGATGAATATTTTAAGGGTTCTTCGTCAGATCCCTGTGAAGTTTCTGATGAACCCAAGTAGGAGCTAAAGCCATGAGCCACGTGAGTATGAAGTTTAAAGGTTGTTTTTCACAGTTAGACACTGGAGACAATCTCACTAGATTTCTAAGCAAAGCACAAGAAACAGACTGAAAATAAGAATGTCAAAATCACTCGCTCTTGTATCAGCCTTCTCTGACACTTGATAGCATTGAAGCCTCATAAATAAAAGGGTGACATTCTCAGTATTCCAGTTTAATGGAGATCTCTTTCGTAAGTCACACATTTAAAAGCATGTTTCCCCTTTGTAAACAAAACTAGAGTCTTTGCTTCAGTATCTTTCATTTTCCTCTCCCAGTGAAAGATTTCATGATTTTTCCTTAACACCCACTCTGAAGAAGAGTTCAGATTCATTGAAGATAAAAATGAAGGGGCAAACAAAAGAGGAAGGAGAAAAAGAAAGGTGCTGTGAGTAAGGCCATATGTACACAAAATTTTATGTGGTTGAACCTGAAACAACCACAGTGCTGCTGTACTAAAACAACAGGAGATTGATCTAGGTTATCAGCCATGAGCAACCACTACACTATCAAAGCTGTACTGCACAACTGCAGTACTTTCTAACTCAACGCTGCCTAAACAGCACTCCACATCCATAACACTTTCTCGTTTTGCATGTTACATTTGCGGTTTAGCATGGAAATATTTATGTGGCAAACCTCAAATAAAAAAATCTTAGGGATACCCTTTATAAGATGAAGACTGCACAGAAACTGGAGATTCACTTTCCCTGCTGTTTGTGACACATTTTTTTATCAGTGTTTCCAGAAGGTTATATATTCTTTTTTAATTACAGAAATCTTCAAAACATTCCCAAAGCTTATTAGGTTTCCTTCTTCTATTCACAGCTGTAATGTATTTCAGAGCCACTTTGACATTCCCTTTGACATGTTTGACAGGAGACTGATATCATATTGCTGGTTTTTTCCATCCTCCTCATCTCATGATTAAAAATAGCCTAATATTAAATAGCTCAGATGAAGTATGTTTTTATCCCAAGAAAACAAATCTCTTACCATGGATGGGCAAACATATTTAACTAATAAAAAAAAATCATTGATACTGCAGTCAGAGAGCCTCTTCAGCATTCATTTGAAACAAACCTGAATTCTGAAGGCTTCGGGAAAGACTGTTTACAAAAAATTTACCAAAAACAGGAACAGATCTTGTAAAAATAATAAAATAATTTTAAGCAGCCTTATTTTAAAAGCCTTATTTTTTTCATACCTATACTTATTTGTGTACATTACACAAGATCAGTAGTGAAGGGTTATTATTTCTAAAAAATCCAACAAGGGGTACCTAACAGGCTTTCAACCCATGACTAAAATACATCAAGCACAGTTTATATGGAAGACAATATCTTTTTTTTTTTTAACTTACTGCCATAGATCATGGGGATAAAAAAGGAGACACTTTTAGGTCAGATCTTCTTCATGTCTGAAACAGAAATAGTATAATGCAGATTAAGCATAGGTTTAGAGTCTTAATCAGATCAACAAACTGACATAAATATGGTTGGTGCTTCATCAGAAAGAAATATTCTTGAGTATGGTAGAGTGACACACAGAGAAAATGGGATTTTCTCAGAACTTCTAACCACAAGCAAAAATAAATATAAAATGCTAGCTCTTTAAAAGCAAAACTTTTCTGTAAAATGCATCAAGGATGTAATCAAGTGATGTGTTCATTTGTGGGGGAAAGAGTGTATGTGTATTTGTCTTTTTTTAATGGATAGCCAATATGTAAGGGCATTAATATAAAATTGGAGACTTACATTCAGGCCATTTCCTGACTCAGCAATACAGTGGTGCTTCATATTAAAAGTAAGGCTCTAAAACGATCCTGGAAGGAAAAATCCCTCTTTACTCTTCCATACAATATGCTAAGAATCTTAATTTTATCCCAGTGAGGAGCAGACATTTAATAAAATCTGAAAAAAATTAATCACACACTGGGAAAATCAGCTCCTAAGCACCTCCAACAATAACGTGCAACATTAGATCATAGACCCAGGGGAATAATTTCATGAGCTGGTAGAATTAAAGAGCTGTTAGTCTCTGGTGAGCCAGCCAGTGAACTGGGACATAAACCAAGCTTTGCCAATGTGTATATTGTAAGAATTTGCCTGTATTCTTTTTATCTCTGATTTGGAAGTGTCAGAAATAGGGGAGGGGGGGGAAGTAGTTATTCTCATGAGAACTCTACTGCAAAGTGTAGTGGGAAAGTGTGCAATTAACAGTGTGCATTTGCCTCTTTTTTTGTGAAAGATTGTAGTTGGGGAAAAAAAAACACACAAAAAAAACCCCAAAAAACCCAAACACATTAAAAACGAGACCCAAATGACATCCTAAACTAAATTTTAATTGCTGAAAAAAAACCAAGACTATTCAAACTCCAGATAAAGTTTGCATATTAGCCATGGTCACAATGAAAGTGTTTGTTTCCACCCTAACAGCAAACATTCAATATTCTATTATATTATGAGTTAAGGGTCATCCCTAAAAGCGAGACACATAGTATTTCTAATCTTCCTTCATTAGTTGTGAGCTCTGCTGAATTAAGACCGAAGTAACTTGAACATACTTTGGTTACCTTTTGATCTATCTAATTATCCCCACCTCATTAACAGAAATAATATGTCTACCACTTTTGCTTTGCAAAGTCATGACAGTATTCTACCTCTTGGCAGTTGAAAGGAAAGTGTCTGGGAGTAACGGTATCAAATAAGCACTCACCCGTGACAATGACTTTCTGTGTTCTATATGTAAAATGTAAGACCAACAGAATACCATTTTATCTGACAAGGAAAAAGTAATGAAAAATTGCTTTCTATTGATTTTCCCCCCAAAGTGATAAAAGCATACCTCCAATAGGTACATCACAGCTTTATTGTTAATTTGAGTCTAGAAGAGCATCTTACCTCTAATGCTGTTAATTAAATGCCAAATGAACTATTTAAAACAATTCCTGTTTAAAACAAAAGCCTTATTGTGTATGGTTCTTTGTCAGTTCCTGTATTGATTCAGGAAAGGAACCACAGCATCTCAAAGTTTTCATATTCATTTTCAGGAAAAAAGATGATGAATAAATCCTGCTATCATTCTGGTCCTTGGATCAACATTTGACTCCTAAGAGTGAAAGGGGAAGGAAAACATTTTGTAACTAGAATCAGATGGATCAGATTAAAACAAAAAATGGTAAATGCCAGTAAGAGTCAGTGGCTGCTAACTGGATTTCTAAAAGGAAAAATTAGAGTTTTTGAGTTTTTTAGTGTGTCTTAACCATGTCTGTGGCACATTTTGGTACTTACCTGTGATGCACAACTAATAACCTGTGGTTCCTTGGCTAGTCACTGGAGAAACAGACACAGAATCATAGAATCATAGAGTCATATAATGGTTTGGATTGGAAGGGACCTTTAATGATCGTCTAGTTGAACCCCCCTGCCACAGGCAGGGACATCTTCCACTAGATCAGGTTGCTTAGAGCCCCATCCAATCTGACCTTGAACACTTCCAATGATGAGGCATCTACAACTTCTCTGGGCAAGCTGTTCCAGTGTCTCACCACCCTCATTGTACAGAATTTCTTCCTTATGTCCAATCTAAATCTACCATCTTTCAGTTTAAAACCGTTACCCCCTTGTCCTGTCACTACAGGCCCTGGTAAGAAGTCTCTCTCCATCTTTCTTATAAGCCTCCTTTATATATTGAAAGGCTACAATAAGTTCTCCCTGGAGCCTTCTCTTCTCTAGGCTAAAAAACCCCAGCTCTCTCAGCCTTTCTTCATAGGGGAGGTGTTCCATCCCTCTGATCATTTTTGTGGCCCTCCTCTGGACCTGCTCTAACAGATCCACGTCTGTTAGACGTGGAGAATGTCTGTTAGATGTTGGAGAACAGGACCACTCGTCACTGATCTCCAACTGGACACTGAGCTGCTGACTGCAGCTCTTTGGATGTGGCCATCCAGCCGATTCCTTATCCAACAGTCCATCCATCAAAACTGTATCTCTCCAATTTAGCAGCAAGAATGTTGTGGGGGACTGTATCAATGGCCTTACAGAAGTCCAGGCAGATAACATCCATAACTTGTCCCTTGTCCACTGATGCAGTCACTCCGTGTTTCACAGAGTTTTCCTTCACTCCGTGAAGGTCTGGTGACCTTCTGGTCACCAGATTAGTCAGGCATGAGTTGCCCTTGGTGAAGCCATGTTGGCTGTCTCTAATCACTTCCCAGTTGACAAACGTTTCTACATGTCTTCCAGGAGGATCTGTTCCATGACCTTCCCAGGCAGAGAGGTAAGACTGGCTGGTCAGTAGTTCCCAGGCTCCTACTTTTGACCCGTTTTAAAAATGGGCATGATGTTTCCCTTTTTCCAGTCACTTGGGACTTCACCTCACTGCCGTGACTTTTGAAATATGATGGACAGTGGCTTAGCAAATACATCTGCCAGTTCCCTCAGGACCCTGGGATGCATCTCAGCAGGTCCTGCATCACCTGAGAGTGTTTAAAATACAGACTTAGGGCTTTGATTTACCCCTGTCAAAGGGAAAAATTCAAAAGAGACACTTGCTCCAAACAGGCTGAAAAGCATTTGCTTTTTTAATAACTGAATAGTACACAAGGAAGTTAAAACCTATTTGATTCATTGCATTTGTCAGGTTATTTATCTTAGCACAAGTAAATAAATGTAGTAGTCAATCAATTAATGAGATAGTGATATTATCAAATGATATGATTGTCATCAAATATGTCAAATTAATCATAAGAATCAGTTTCTACAGCTATGAAACTTATTAACAATAGCAATCAGTAGCTAATGCTGATAATAGGAGGAATTAAATGGATAGAGTTATAGATTTGAAAATCAATAGGACTCATCAGATTTCATAATACTAAGTAAAAGTTAATCAAGTCAAATTCAATAGCTCATTTTTGGGAATTAAGATCATCCCATTTTACTAGACAAAGACTTAAGAAAGCCTTTGCCCAAGCTGTTGTGACTCAGTGTGTCTCTAGTTCTTTCCAGTTTTGAATGCAGCGCAGCAAGAGGATACATTGTGTGTTGAAAAGAGTGAATGTCTGAAAAATATTTTTTCTTTAGTTTCCAAGTAAAATGACAGCTGGAAAAAGCCTTATATATTTGTTTTGTTTTGCTTTGTTTTCCAAAATCCAGGAGCATAGGAGAAGAGGTTAGTTGCCGAGGGGAGCTGCTCCGGAGCTGGCAGATCTCGGCACACGGGTGTTTTCCTGAGGCAAGAAAACACCAGGAGAGTGGAGAGACCCGCCAGGAGCCGGCAGCTCTCGCAGGAGATGCTGACGAGGCCTGGGCATTGTCAGAGCAACTGTGGCCACCCCCACACCTATAAAAAGCAGCCTGGGGAGCACGAGCAACCAGGAGTGCTGCAACAGAGTAAGCAAACAGAGCATGGCACGCCAAACAGGGCGTGGCACGGCAGTTTGCATGGCAGTTCACATGACAGGGCACACAGGAGGGGTGTAGTCACCCTACCAGCTCAAAAGGTGAGTTCAGTTGGTGGTCATCACCCTGTCAGAAGGAGCTTAGCTATGGTATCCACCCAACAGAAAGCTATGTCCTCTGCACTTGCCAGAATGGATGTGGCAACCCAGACAGAGCTCCCATGAAACCATGCAGCCATCTAGGTCTCAGGGTGCAGAGGGTGCCAGAGCCTTTCACTGGTAACAGACAGCAGTAGTGAGAACCACTGTGTGAGGTGTGACCAGGTGGATGATCTGCTCAGCCTGGTGGCAGAGCTATGAGACGAAGTAGAAAGGTTAAGGAGCATCAGGGAGTCTGAGTGTCCTGGTTTCAGCTGAGACAGAGTTAATTTTCTTTATAGTGGCTGGTATGGGGCTATGTTTTGGATTTGTGCTGAAGACAGTGTTGATAATACAGAGATGTTTTAGTTGCTGCTGTACTAGTCAAGGACTTTTCAGCTTCCCGTGCTCTGCCAGGTGCAGAAGAAGCTGGGAGGGGACAGCCAGGATAGTTGATCCAAACTGACCAAAGGGCTATTCCATACCACATGACATCATGCTCAGTATATAAAGCTGGGGAAGAAGAAGGAAGGGGGGGACATTGGAGTGATGGCGTTTGTCTTCCCGAGTAACCATTACGCGTGATGGAGCCCTGCTTTCCTGGAGATGGCTGCACACCTGCCTGCCCATGGGAAGTAGCGAATTAATTCCTTGCTTTGCTTTGCTTGCGTGCGCGGCTTTTGCTTTACCTATTAAACTGTTTTTATCTCAACCCACGAGTTTTCTTACTTTTGCTCTTCCGATTCTCTCCCCCATCCCACCGAGGGGGAGTGAGCGAGCGGCTGTGTGGTGCTTAGCTGCCGGCTGGGGCTAAACCACGACACTGAGAAAGAGGTAGACTGGTGGATCCATGCTCTGCTCTCCCTGAGAAAAGAATAGGAACAGCCACTGGAAAAAAAACAAGATCAAAGGGATCCTGTATTCTTCCCTCGCCAGGCTGAAGGCAGTAGCTTAGAGGAAAGGACTGAATGGAGGCAAGTCCACACTTGGGGTGGCAGGTGAACCCCCTCTTTGCCCATCTTGCCTTCCCAGGTGCCTCTGTACAACAGGTATGAGGCTTTGGATGTGGAAGGCCAGTCAAGGGATGATGTGGATGATGGTTCCTCTACACCAGAGGTGTTGTCAGGGTCAGAAATGCCTACCTGTACAATGACCACCTCCACAAAGAAGAAAAGATGGGTTATAGTTGTAGGTGACTCCCTTCTGAGGGGAACAGAGGGTCCATTACGCTGGACAGACCCTCCTCTTAGGGAAGTCTGCTGCCTCCCTGGGGCCTGGGTTAAGGACATCACTAAGAAACTTCCTAGTGTGGTACGGCCCTCGGACTATTACCCATTACTGCTCTTCCATGTGGATGGTGATGAAGCTGCAACGCGTAGTCCACGGGCTATCAAAAGAGACTTCAGGGCCTTGGGACGGTTGGTAAGGGAATCTGGAGCACAGGTTATTTTTTCCTCTCTCCTTCCAGTTGCAGACAGCGACATTGGAAGCAACAGATGCACTCAGTCTATTAATACATGGCTCCGTGGCTGGTGTCACCACCACACTTTTGAGTTTTTCCATAATGAGATGGCCTACGCAGCACCGGGCTTACTGGCATTGGATGGGATTCACCTTTCTCAAAGGGGGAAGAGGGTCTTTGCTCACCAGCTAGCAGGGCTCATTGACAGAGCTTTAAACTAGACTTGAAGGGGGAGGGGGGGGTTAACATCAGGCTTACCTGTGGCAAGCTGTGGGATGACACACCAAGGTTAGAGGGAGGGGATGCTAGCGAGGGCCCTCAGCCGGTTGCTCTGAGATGTGCTGGCTGCACTGGAGCACACTTGAAGTCTTATGGAGATGAGCCAGGGGCTCCTGAGGTAATAGGAGCCAAGAGGGAAACATCAGTGAAATACCTCAAAGGAATTAAGGGGTGTTCCTCTAAGAAGGTGACACGGCCGACAGCCCAGCTGAAGTGCCTCTACACCAATGCACACAGCATGGGCAACAAACAGGAGTTGGAAGCCACCGTGCTGCTAGAAAGCTACGACCTAGTTGCCAATACTGAAAGTTGGTGAGGCAAATCCCATGACTGGAGTGCGGCTATCAATGGCTACAAGGTGTTCAGAAGGGACAGGTGAGGAAGGCGGGGCAGAGGGTCGCCCTCTACATCAAGAAATGGATAGACTGTGAAGAGCTGTCTCTGAAGAATAGCCAGAAGCAGGTTGAAAGTTTGTGGGTAAGCATCAGAGACCGAGGCAACAAAGGGAACCTTGTGGTTGGTGTCTACTAAAGGCTGCCTGATCAAGGGGGCCTATTGATGAAGCCTTCTTACTCCAGCTACAGGAGGCATTGTGCTCGCAAGCTCTTGTCCTGCTGGGGACTTCAACCACCCCGACATGTGCTGGAAAAGTAGCATGGCGAGCTGTAGGCAATCCAGGAGACTCCTGAAATGCATTGAGGATAACTTCCTAAGCCAGGTAATAGACAGCCCTACCAGAGGGGATGCCATACTGGACCTGTGGGTCACCAATGCAAGTGAGCTAATCGGTGATGTCAAGATTGGAGGCAGCCTGGGTTGCAGTAATCATGCACTGGTGGAGTTTGCAGTCCTGAGGGACAGCGATCAGGCAAAGAGTAAAGTCAGGACCCTGCATTTTAGGAAAGCAAACTTCCAGCTGTTCCAGGAGTTAGTCAATAGGACTCCCTGGGAAACTGCCCTCAGGAACACGGGAGCAGAACAGAGCTGGCAGATCTTTAAGGGCACTTTCCATAGAGCACAAGAGCTCTCAATACCCAGGTGTAAGAAATCAGGCAAGGAAGGCAAGAGACCAGCATGGATGAGTCGAGACTTGCTGGTCAAACTAAAGGGCAAGAAGGATATGCACAGGCAGTGGAAGCAGGGACAGGTATCCTGGGAGGAGTATAGGGACGCTGCCCACTTGTGTAGGGATGGAGTCAGAAGGCCAAGGCACAGATGGAGCTGAACTGTGCAGGGGATGCAAAGAATAATAAGAAGGGCTTCTACAGGTATGTCAGCCAGAAAAGGTAGGTCAAAGAAAGTATACCCCCCCCAGATGAGCATTGCTGGCAAACTGGTAACAACTGTTGAGGAGAAGGCTGAGGTACTCAACAACTTCTTTGCCTCAGTCTTCACTGGCAACCTCTCTTCCCACACCTCTTGAGTGGATGGATCACAAGGCAGGGACTGGGGGAGCAAAGTCCCTCCCACTGTAAGAGACGATCAGGTTTGTGACCACCTGAGGAACCTGAAGATACATAAGTCTACGGGACCTGAGGAGATGCATCCCAGAGTCCTGAGGGAATTGGCTGATGTAGTTGCCAAACCACTCTCCATGATACTTGAAAAGTCATGGCAGTCAGGTGAAGTCCCTGGTGACTGGAAAAAGGGAAACATTGCACCCATTTTTAAAAAGGTAGAAAGGAGGACCCTGGGAACTACACTACTGACCTGTCAGCCTCACCTCTGTGCCTGGGAGGATCATGCAACAGATCCTCCTGGAAGCTATGTCAAGGCACATGGAGGACAGGGAGGTGATTTGAGACAGCCAATATGGCTTCACCAAGGGCAAGTCTTGCCTGACCAACCTAGTGGCCTTCTGTGATGGAGTGACTACACCAGTGGATAAGGGAAGAGCTCCACATGTCATCTGTCTGGACTTCTGTAAGGCCTTTGAAACAGTCCCCCAAAACCTCCTTTTCTCTATATTGGGGAAATATGGATTTGATGGATGGACTGTTCGGTGGATGAGGAATTGGCTGGATGGTCACATCTGGAGGTTAGTGGTCAGTGGCTCAATGTCCAGATGGAGATCAGTGACAACTGGTGTCCCTCAGGGGTCTGTACCGGGACCAGTGCGGTTCAATATTGTCATCAATGACATTGACAGTGAGATCGAGTGCACCCTCAGCAAGTTTGCAGATGACACCAAGCTGAGTGGTGCAGCTGACACTCCAGAAGGATGGGATGTCATCCAGAGGGACCTGGACAAGTTTGAGAAGTGGGCATGTGTGAACCTCATGAGGTTCAACAAGGCCAAGTGCAGGGTCCTGCACATGGGTAGGGGCAACCCCTGGTATCAATGCAGGCTGGGGGATGAAGGGATTGAGAGCAGCCCTGTGGAGAAAGACTTGGGGGTACTGGTGGATGAAAAGCTGGACATGAGCTGACAATGTGCGCTTGCAGCCCAGAAGGGCAACTGTATCCTGGGCTGCATCAAAAGAAGCATGGCCAGCTCGTTGAGGGAGGTGATTCTTCCCTCTACTCCACTCTGGTGAGACCCCACCTGGAGTACTGTGTCCAGCTCTAGAGCCTTCAGCACAGGCAAGACATGGACCTCATAGAGTGAGTCCAGAGGAGGGCCACAAAAATGATAAGAGGAAGGAACACCTCTCCTACAAGGACAGGCTGAGAGAGTTGGAGTTGTTCTGCCTGGAGAAGAGAAGGCTCTGGGGAGACCTTATTGCATCCAGCCTTTCAATACTTAAAGGGGGCTTATAAGAAAGATGGGGACAAACTTTTTAGCAAGGCCTGTTGTGACAGGACAAGTGGAAATGATTTTAAACTAAAAGAGGGTAGATTTAGACTAGATATAAAGAAGACATTTTTTACAGCGGGGGTGGTGAAAGACTGGAACAGGTTAGCCAGAGAGGTGGTAGGTGTCCCATCCCTGGAAACATTCAAGGTCAGGTTGAACAGGGCTCTGAGCAACCTGATCTGGTTGAAGATGTCCCTGCTCATTGCAGGGGGATTGGACTAGATGACCTTTAAAGGTCCCTTCCAACCCAAACTATTCTATGATTCTAAGAGATGTTTAGAAAAACATTGAACTACTGTAACAACTTTACGGCTTAAATCTAAAACAAGCATAGAAAATTTTCAGTATTACACAAAAGGCAATGAAATTATATGTACACAGGATTGTAAGGAATTTGTATCCAATATATCCCTTCTGACCTGTATGTTTCTGTAGTCTGTAAGAGCTAATCATATGTTTGAAGTCACTATTATGCACATTCATAAACAAGTATATATATGTATGCAAGTTTTTCTTTCCAGTTCATTACTTTCAGTTCTAATTTTTTTACATTGATGTTCTCTCCTCATGGTGAACAGAAAAGATATTTTCTACATGAAACTGTAGAGATTCAAAGTATTGTCTAGCTACTGTGTGAGCATGCAAGGCAGACAAAACATAAAGAGTTCTCGGGCAAAGCGCTGCAGTGCTGGATAATGAAGTTAACTGTAGAAGAATCTGGAGGTTGTTCACAATGTAAAATCAAGAAACTTTATGTATCTAAAATGGAAAAGAAATCAGACAGACACCAAGTAAACCATGTCTTCTACTGCTCAGACTGTAGGAGACAACTCTGACACAAACTTCACTTCTCTAACAGCAAGTGTGCAGAAAAAAAAGTTTTATTTTTAGCTGATTCAAAACAAAAGTTCTAAAATCACTTCCATAAAATGAAATATTCCATTTTGGAAATACTGCATAGGAAAAACAGATATATTTGCTTTCCCAGTGGAAAATAAAGTAAACAAAGTAAAATAAATAATAGTAATAATTAATAATAATAATAAAAAAATAAAAATCACCTGCAAAATTGGAATTTTCACAGAGAATATTTTAATTCTTGCTCAACTTTGTTTATTAGCACCTCACATTCTTCAATTATGGCACGTACGTTCTGGTTATCAAGAGAACTTGGAACCAAAAAAAAAAGCAGGTCAGCTGAACAGCTGAGAAGTCCATAGTGACCAGCCAAGCTTCTTAAACCGAAAGCTTGATTTATTTTCTTAGCAGGAATAAAGCGTTCAAATACCAGAGCTATTAAAACAACTAATATCTTCCACAACAGTCTGTCATATAAAAAATTGGGGATCAGTTCAGTTGCCTAAAAAAAGGCATCCAGTGCTGATTAAGAAGGTCAATAGTATCCAAAATATTCACAGAGCAGGTGGGTATGACACAAGAACTAATAGATACCTACACCTTTTTTGGACTGGCAATTGGAGATCAGGCAGCATACCCTCAATATAATACAATACAATACAATATTGTATTGTACCACAGTATCACCTGCAAAACTGAAATTTCCACAGGGAATATTTTGATTTTTGCTGATCATGGTTTTTTTAAAGTTCTTAAAGAACCTTAAATGTTCCCCTTCTGGAAAACACCTTTGGGGTGTCTCAAGTGACCACAGATGCCAGTCACTAAATTGGTCTCTTTTTATCTCTACATTACAGCTGAAATAACTTACAGTTTCCTACACACTCATTTTGGTTCCCTATGTCTCTGTGTTTCTGTCTTAACCAGTCATCGCCTCCATTACTTTTTCTCCCTGTCCTAGAAGATGTCTTGTAAAAAAGTATGCTTTTTCTGCGTAAATACTCTGCTGCATAAATAAATTACCCTCAGAAGGAGCATTGGAGAGCTGAATCCTGGATGGATGCAGGCCTGTGGCTTTTCCTCCTGGCTGTTTCTTAACTCACTCCCTGCTTAACTGATACTGCTGGGGTCCTCTGTACAGAAAATAAAAAGAACTGATCTCCTTCTTTGGTGATCAAAGTCAGTCTCCAAAAGCACCTAGCTCATCGGGAACCCTGTTTAGGCAATGTAGACCCAAGTTTTAGGCATCTAAATGCCAATTTATCTATATTAATACTGTAATAGCAACTGTAATGTGCACCAGGTTACTGTGTTTTGAATACATGAATTCAGTTCTTTGTGCATTTTGGTTTCCAGTCACTTTCAAAAGAATGTCTCCTGAGAGATAGCTAGTGTCCTGTTTTGTGTACATCTTGGCTTTATTTGAATCTATTAAAACCCTCCAGATTTTTTTTTTTTCCCCTCCTTCTTACGGATTTTTTCATGAGTTTTTAAAAGCCTCATAGTTACTCTTCAATAACGGGAAACAACTCAGGATTTCTAATTGGCTATTAAGGGAGACAAGAAATTCTTGTACTGCAAGGCAGTTCAGTTCCAAGGGAGATTATGTTATTACATTTTTTAATCTTTTTTTTTTTTTTGATTGTTACTTTTGCAAATCGGCAGATTTTTTGGAATAACATGGCTATAATTGTGCATCTGTTTTTTACTGGTGGTGATGTTCATCTCACAGTAGCCGAGAATACCAGCACTCAACAGCAAGATGTGTATAGGAAGCTGTGACGGTGAACAGAGCCTCAGGTAATAAGCTGTGTCAGATTTGTGTTGGTTCCACAAAGCTCATGTGTTTCTCCATCACCCTCCTGAGATTAGCAGGGATGGTTGAAGTCTAGGAGAAAACAAGGAAGCAGCAACAGCAGCAGTTCCAGAACAGGATGAGGAAGACGCAGCAGTGGCAGCAGCCATGGACTGCAGTGGGTTCAGGAGAAAGAGAAAGCAGCAGCAAAGGAATTAATCTATAAACACTTGCAACCCACCAACAGCCATGCTGGTCTTTCTGCACTCACATTAAGCCTCTGTTTTCAAAGGAGAGGAGAGATTATTGAAGGCCACTATTACACAGACACTTGAAAGTACCTCATCTTCAAAGGTGCTTCCTGATATTTGGAGGTTTCTCATCCAAAAATTCTGGTGTCAAAATTGCTGATCGCTTTTATATTGCACACTGTAGGATAGTGTAACAGTATAGCTGACTCCATGGGCTTGAGGTAAACTGGCTATTTTAAAGTACCAGTAACAAGAAGGAATCCTCACATCATCTGTCATGACATTGTTTTAGGAATATTTTCAGTGTTGCTGTTACATCTTGATAGTTGAGGGAGATGTGTTTAACCAGAGCCCCATGAAGGCCAGACTACGGGTGAAAGCAAACTGTATTACGTTCACCCTAGGGACACTGATTTTGAGTGCTTCAAGTAAAGTAGCAGAGGATTTTGTAGGTATGACATCCAAGATATATTAATCTCTTTTTAGTGAGGTTTGCAGACTTACAGTACTGTGAAATACTGGATCCCTTCTTGCATTGCAATTATTGACAAAATTAGGGCTACAGATCTTCAGTCTCAGATTATGCTGTTTCTAAGCCTTATAACATCCCAATTGCTAAGTAAAGCAGGGAAATGTGTGTGTAAAACAAACAAAAAAAAATCTAACTAAAATGTCTTTACAGACAGCATAAATTATGTTGTCTGGGCACTTCAAAATAGTTAATGGACTTTATCTTGACAAATTCACTGTGAAGTAGGGAAGTACTATTAAATTTTAAGGACAGAGATCTAAATTACAGAAAGGCAAAGGATCAACATTAAAAACAAACCAACCAATCAAAAAACCCACAAAAACAAACAAAAAACCCAACTAAAATAAATAGATCTCAGGCGCTGATCTTTCTGGACTGCTGCTCTGGTTTTTGTATCCTATGCTTAATATGTATGTTTGGGACATTTTGGAGAGCAAAAATGAGCTGGATAACTTACGGTCATGCTCTTTCTTGAATGTTATCCGAATTAGAAGAGAGTCCTAGCTCTCCTTGGCTTCAGGCACTAGATAGCTGATGTCTGATCCTGTACCTGAGTTGCATCGCTACAAATATTAATCATACTCTAGGTCTTTGAAGAAGGAACTGTTTATTATGCATTTGTATGGACCAAACATAATGAAATCCTATTCTTAGTGACTCAGCTTTCTTGACCCTAAAACTGTAGTAATAAAAGGACCTTCTGAACAACGTAACAGCTGCATAAATCAGAAGTATTTGTTATTAAAGAAAAAATGCACATAAACACAGGAACTTTGTGGGCTAACTAAATCCCTAGTCCATCCTGTCCAGGAAATGTTTCTGTGAAAGAGAAATGATACTTAAACACTGAGAAAGCAGACAGTCAATCTGATAATTTTTCTTTTTTCATCCTGAAGGTTTCATCCAGATTCCCAAGACTAAATCCTTGTATTTTAAATGTTTCTTCTCACACATATTTTGCATTCTAGCTTAAAATGTTTAATAATCTTATTGCTTGTTTGAACATCCATTTATTGCAAGGTTTTGGTTGTTTACTTTTTACATACAAAATACTTGGTTTTGATTGCACATATTTTAATATCTTTACACGCATAATTAAGATTTTAGCTAATATTCACACTTACAAAATTCACAGTGATGCATATGCATATACACAAGGAGGAAAAAGCATTCTTAAAGAAAAAAAAAATAAGTAACATTAGCTGCTATGGTGCATGAAAGTTACTGAAGTGCCGCCTTTCCTCTTGAGAAATCTTTTTTCTGAATATTATTGAAGTACCATGTCCAACATACATCTCAGCTACTGAGCATCCTATGACAGCACAGAGTCTCATTGATTTTGGTAGGATTTTTGTGAACTGTGGACCTGGATCCAGGTCCCAAATTGGAGCCAAAATCAGAATAGAGGGAACATTGATCCGTGATGGTATGGTGACTCCTGTGTTTCTGTGCTATTGAATCACATCACATTTGAAAGTCATTGAATCAAAATGAATATGCCTGCAAATAAACGTGAGGCTTTTTGCAAACCGCTGCACAAAGTATGTCAAATTGCTCTCTGAATGATTCAGCCAAAATTTCTAGATGACTCGGTCACACAATCCATAGAGTTTATAATTAAAAGTATGCAGGTGCATGAATATGGGTGCATTTTTCTCAGATGTGCTTCAGAGATCTATAAAAGCCTCAGACATTACTAAAGATGTGCCAAATTAACCACAAATAATTCACGTAGCCTGAGAACCTCTGCATCTGCTGTGTTGCAGAGAATCTGCATGTACTGTTATTAGTTTTCCTTCTACCCACTGCAATTATTTTTGAAACAGCTTCTTGCTATTTAAATGTACAGCAGGTATTTGAAAGAAAAGCTCTTACAAAAAAAAAAAAAATCCAGATGTGCTATGTTGAGTTTCTCCAAGATATGTCAATACATTATTTTGGGGTCACAGACTGATGTTATGTGACTCCAAATGTCAAACATGAGAAAAAAATAAATTACTTCTCAGCTTTGGATAGACAGTTCTGTTCTTATACGCAATATTCTATCTAAATTCTTGATTGCTTTATAGAAGATCATGCCCCTAATAAAAGTGCTTCTCCTTCTGCATTGTTCTATTTCTTTTTCTTTTCTCCCCTTCAGTAAAACACATTTGGTTCTCATATGCACTTAGTTATCCTAGAAGTATAATAACTGCAGGGAATTAGTTAAAATTAAAAAGTGCTAGCAAAACAGAGGAAGCTATTATAAATACAAAAGAAAAAAATAAAAATTGAAAGAGAAGCTGACTATTTTGAGCTGAGTTCAGCCATATGATCTATAGTCTCTTGAGTAGAGATGGGTGAAATGTTTTTTGACCTACATATTTCCGCTGAAAAATACAGAACCATGTCAATCATATAAGCCATCTAAAAGTAACATAAAATAATGCTTTTTATTTCAAGATTTTTAAAACAACAATAACATTTTTGTCTTAAATTATTTTTGTAAATGCACTTCTGAAAGTAATTTGAGACAAAAAAAAATTGCTTTTGTTCTTTTACAACGCTTGAAATAAAATGCATTTTTACTCAATGATAAAAAAATCCCTACTTTTGGGAAAAGCAACATAGTTCATTCAGTCCAAAACATTTTCTTCCAGAGCTGACACAAAAGCAAGAGTTAATTATTTGCTCAGCTCTACTCCTGAGTTTAGACAAGATCCCTAAGGGCTTTGTATAACCCAGATATCTTTTTGTCTCCTTTCGTATTTCCAGTGAGGAATGACATTTTTGTTAACTTATTGGGCTGTTACATATTTCAGGAGAGGAAGATAATCTTGAGATGATACTCTGCAGTAGTCTGCAGGTGATCTTTGCTCAAGTCCCAAGGTGGTTAAAGGTGATGTTGCATGTTTGTGGTTGTACAACACCCACCAAAATATGGCTTGTTCACTTGAATTATTGCACATCAACTGAGGGTTCCTGCCTTTCACAGGTCAGGTCAACCAGCTGAGGTTGGCAGGCCCACTCACAAACTCTTTTTTCAATGAGGTGGCAAAGGAGTCCCTGCTGCGAGGATGAATACGTACTCTGGCTTACTTCAAAGCACAAATAGAATGACACACTGCAGCCCCTAAGGAATAATTTTATTATCAACAGGTATACACTTCATCAAAATATGTTTACTATAAGTAAGCAAAACTGCAATTGAAGGAGATTTGGTCACTGTAGGGAAGACTAGGTTTCTGTGTTGCTTCTGGGTTCCCAGTGCTGCTCCTTAATGATGTTTTGGACCTCACTTTCCACTGTTTGTTTCTCTCTATCTCCAAACCCTATCACCACTCTGTTAAACTCTTATGTACTCTCCAGAATTAATTTATTTTATCCAGTTGGGGTGGGGAGGTTGCATGTCTGTCACGGGCCTCACGTCACATTCACTCCTACTTGCTGTGGTCTTCATAATGGCCTCTGCCCACTTCATGTTGTCATTACGTTAGGTGCAAGGCGAGTGACACATCTTTGTAAACAGGCCAGCTTTTCCTCAGTTCTTTGCTTGCCAACTTATTAGGCTAGGTAGTTCTTAAAGCCTCTGATACCACTGGAACAATGTTTTCCATTGACTCTGTAAAGCCCATTTATGAATCATATATTGCAAAAAACTTCTAGGAATATCCACTGAACTGCCAGGATGCTGCAAAGGTTGGTGACTCCACGGGAGCCAGGAGAGGAGGGGATCCTCGGGAGACTAGAGAGAGGTGTGGGGGTCAGTCGGGGCAGACCCCAGCCCAGAGCATCAGGCACCTCTGTGGGGATGTTGCAGCTACACAGAACAAAGTAATGCCATTTTATACCGGTTGAGAAGATCTGGTAATCTCTTTCCAAAGTCCTATATAAATAGGAAAAGGTCAAAAATTTACTTCTTTGGAAGAAACTGTTCTTCTTCCCTGACAGAAATATTTTCTGGAAGCTAAATCCATGAATCTGCTTAATCTAGGCAAAATAAACTGTTCTCCATTTTTCTCTATACTATAAAGTAGTTTTCATAGGATGTATTCTAGTCAACATCTCTTAGGCTGAGTTTCCCTTCACTATATAATAATCACTACTGTGATAAGTTTTTTAAACTTTTACACTTGCTCAACCGTTTTTTATATAAACTTAATTGCACATGTGTATAAATAAATACACGTTTCCAAAGATATATATTTATCTTTGAAAGCTTTAGGGTTTTGCAACATTATAAAGAAAATATAAAACATTATGAGTGAGATTTTATATGAGGGAATACATGACCTATCTGGAAAAGAAAAAAACCAAATGAATTATGGAACACAGAAGCCTTTAAAAAAAGGAAAGAGGCTACTGAATATGGAAATTTAAGGATTTTCAAGTTTCTAACTTGCAGCATCTTTATTTTGGTGAGCATTAATAGCAAAATTGCACTGGTAATGTAAATCCCAGCAGAACTTGCAAACCTTGAATCTGAATTCATTTCCGTTTGTCTTTGCTGTAATAATGAGTATATATGGAAATAAATCTCATATTTCTTCATTCCTGTCTTCTTGAAGTCTTTGAAGATTGGTGAGGCGGGAATTTTAGCTGGATAGCAGAGGTAATAACATGTGCAGCTCTGTAGTTCTACGTTGCAGATTAGCTATTTATATTATAAGGATGCATGCTGCAGTTAGGAGTCCACTGACTCACAGTAAGGCAGTTTTCAGATTCCAAAGTTATTACAGGATGGACAAAGCATGTGCAAACACAAATGCTAAGTCACTTGCCAAAGGTTACAGAACAAGTAGATGGCAAAGCTCAGGAAAGAACTCTTTTCACACCTAGGCAAAGGTCTTAACAACTTGACTGTGCTGATTTTCAACATCCCTTTTTGTAAGATTGTTGCTTCCATAAAATCCTTGATTTGAATGAAGCTATTCACATGGGGAATCCTAACCCATTAGGATTAGGCCCGGAGCCCAGACCTGAATGCTGTTTAGTGGCTTGCTGGTAGCGAACTGATGGGCCCTGTTACGAATGGACAGTCCTTTCTATGCTGAATGAAGCCTGTCTGTACATTGTACGTGTTTTTTCTCATATGTTTCAGTAACCCAAACACAATCAGCTCCCCTCAATGGTAGATCTAAATGTTAGCAAAATAGTAATAATACTACTACTATTACTATGTCGACATTTTCCTGTCGTTCCTGGGGAGGTGGGCAAAGAAACTAATAAGCTTGAACTATACTGACTCTTGAATAAATCATTCTCTCAAATTAGGTTGTACTCAAACCCATCTGTTATTGCTCCTCCAGTTCTGTGGAAAACAGGAGGATTAAATAATTTCAAGATTCCACTTGACTCCTTTCTGGGTACAGAATTTCAATACAATTTTTGGAAGAGAGGGTCAAAACCATAAAACTAAACTCTTCTCCCACATTTATGTACAACCTGAGAGGAAAATGAAAACATTAACCTGAGTATAGGCCTTTTGCACAGGAAAAACTAATAGGAATCACATTAATGTTATAATCACTGTCAAAGCATGAGATTTAGAGGTGAAGAAGAAAACAATTTAGATTTTAAAGAACTTTTCTGAAAGGGCTTACATTTTCCCAAGTAATATCTCCCATTAATTTAACAAGTTCATTGTTTTCCTACCCATAGCGATCAAATTATTCTTCCTTTTTTGCATATAGTGCTGATATCTACTGATGGATTAGATTGTTTACAAAGTCTGCAGCTCAACAGATTTTGAAAACTGCTGCAATTCAGAAGTTAATAGCTGGTTCTCTTGAAAGTGGAAGGTCAGAATTAAAACTCTGTGTTTTCCAGGAGCCTGTCACTGTGAGTATGGGTTTGCAAATGATCTCTGAGGCACAAACAGAATATACAACAGCAAAATTTATTGCATAACTTTTAAACACTTAGGAATATGTTTGAGATTGACTTGGATATGTAGGTATGTGAGACACTTAAAAAATGAAGCATTTTGGAGACCATTTTGACAAATGATACTTCCTCCAACAATTGGCCAGCAATGGAAGCTGTGTCACTTCTAAGTGCATCTAAATTGCCTAGTACTATTAAGAAGTCATTTAAGCTTCAGCAGTGTTTTGTCTGATTCCGAAACTGAGCACTTACAATGTATGCCTTGTCCAAACACATAACAAAAACATTATTTTTACATTCTTTTTAAGCCAGTCTTCCTCCACAAACACTTACACATCCCAGGCTAAAAAGAAATAAAATAGCAAATGATGATGACATGTTCTATCAAACTGTGCTTGTTTTGGTTGGGGTAGAGTTAATTTTCTTTATAGTAGCTAGTATGGGGCTATGTTTTGGATTTGTGCTGGAAACTGTGTTGATAATACAGGGATGTTTTAGATACTGCTGAGCAGTGCTTACACAGAGTCAAGGACTTTTCTGCTACTCACATCACCCCACCAGTGAGTAGGCTGGGGGTACACAAGAAGTTGGGAGGGGACACAGCTGGGACAGCTGACCCCAACTGACCAAAGGGATATTCCATACCATATGATGTCATGCTCAACATGTAAAGCTGGGGGAAGAAGAAGGAAGAAGAGGACGTTCAGAGTGACATGGCGTTTTGTCTTCCCAAGTAACCGTTACGCGTGATGGAGCCCTGCTTTCCTGGAGACGGCTGAACACCTGCCTGCCAATGGGAAGCAGGGAATGAATTCCTTGTTTTGCTTTGCTTGCATGCTCGGCTTTTACTTTATCTATTAAACTGTCTTCATCTCAACCCACAGGTTTTATTTTTTTTCCAATTCTCTCCCCCATCCCACTGGGGGGGGGTGGGAGGGTGAGCAAGCGGCTGTGTGGTGCTTGGTTGCTGACTGGGGTTAAACCACAATAGTCCTTTTTGGCACGTGGGGCACGAAGGGTTGAGATAACAACAGATCTGACCAAAGCATGTTAGAACAAATTTGTTATAAACATTCATTGATCACAATGTTGATTTATTTGCTATCAAAGTTGTTGTGCTTGTTCTCAGAATTGTGTTATGTAACACCTTACTTGCCGTATATACTGTTTATCAGTATTTATGTGCTGTTTATCACCTCTGGGAGGTGGATTAAGGTTATGGCTTTGCTGTACTGTGTAACACTGGCTTATGGTATGATAAAATTATTGGTCGTGAGATCAATCTGGTATTTGTACTAAGCATTTCCATTTCCTCTGTACTTTGGGAGCCACTATTGGAAATTATTAATAATTACACTTTTTATTTTTTGTCCTCGGAGAGCCAACCTATGGGGGAGACACCTTCCTCCATTTTTCCCTTCTCCTCCAGGCTAATTACAATAGCACTTGAGAATTTTGAATGTCCTTGGGATGTTCAAACCAGCGTGTTCCCACTGCTATATCTCCTGAATGTGTGTCAGGTATCGCTTGGGGTTAAACAACTATTTAAGAATACTGTGGCTACTCCAACCTTGGTGACAGGCACTGTTGCTACTCAAACCCCAGTGATAGGCATTGCGGCTACTCCAGCCCCCGTGACAGGCATTGCAGCTACTCAAGCTCAGGCGACAGGCACTGTGACTACTCCAGCCCCAGCAACAGGCGCTGCAGCTGAACCACAGAACCAACCTGTGCCAGTATCAGTCACCCCTATATACAAGAAAAAATCTTGAAAACGAAAGTCAGCTCGTTTAGTAAGGGGTGAAGAACCTCCTCCAAAGACAGAGCAGGAGGAAGAAGCATACTGCCCTGCCAGCGAGGAGGCAGACTACTCTCAAGCAGGGCCATCACGAGAACAGGACGAGGAAGAGGAAGAATTTCCTGCATCCCTCTGAGAAAGAACTCAGCGGGAGGGTTCCTCCTCTTCCTTGGAGGGCAAGAAAGAACTCATAGATGAGACAGTAACCACCTGACCCTGATCGCTGAGTGAGCTGCGAGGTATGTGAAAAGATTTCAGCTGTTGTCCAGGTGAGCACATTGTCACCTGGTTGCTCTGATGCTGGGATAACAGGGCCAGTAGCCTGGAATCAGAGGGTAGGGAAGCCAAGCAGCTGGGATCCCTTTCTAGGGAAGGGAGCATTGACACAGAGATTGGAAAAGGGGCACAAGCCCTCAGCCTCTGGACGTGACACCTGTCAGGCGTGAAGGAAAGGTATACCTTCAAGGAAGATATTATATGTCACCCAGGCAAGTGGACCACTGTGGAGAGAGGTATCCAGTACCTGAGGGAATTAGCCATGCTAGAGGTGATTTATGATGACCTGGACAACAAACAGTTATCCAAAGATCCAGATGAAGTCAAATGCACACAACCCATGTGGCGGAAGTTGGTATGTAGTGCACCATTGTCATATGCCAACTCACTGGCAGTAATGACTTGGAAACACAGAGAGGAACAAACGGTGGATGAATTGGCTGGACAACTCTGGCTATATGAAGAAAGTCTCTCTTCCTCCCTACGGGCCTGTGTCTCCTGTGGAGAAACTGCCAGACATGCTAGCTGAGAAACTGTCCCAGGAGTTCCAGTGATTCAAAGAGGATATGTCCTGCTCCCCACCTGTATGGACCAGTATCTCAGATATTAAGATTAAGCATTCCTCTGCTTAAGAAAGAGGATACAGTGGATATACACCACGGGGCACCCTATGGTTTTACTTCTGTGACCACGGAGAGGACACGAAGAAGTGGAATGGAAAATCTACCTTGACCCTAGAGGCACGGGTACGTGCATTGCAAGGAAAAACAATCACAAAAGGGGGTTCTTCCAGGAAAATAATTGCTGCTCCAGTCTCCAGTGGACAGTTCCCCAGACAGAGTAGAAGGCGTGATCCTACTTCTGATCTTAATAAAGGGACTTATGATTCATATTTACAAGAAGCCAGTAACGACTACTATAAGCAGGACTAGAGGGGACCTGCCTCCAGCCAGGTGGAGGAAAGGGACAACCGAGTTTACTGCACTGTGTGGATTCAGTGGCCTTGCACATCAGACCCACAGGAGTGTAAGGCTTAGTGGACACCTGTGCACAGTGTACCCTAATGCCATCAAGCTATACAGGGGAAGAGCCCATCTGTATTTCTGGAGTGACAGGGGGATCCCAACAGCTAACTGTATTGGAAGCCAAAGTGAGCCTAACTGGGAATGAGTGGCAAAAGCACCCTGTTGTGACTGGCCCAGAGGCTCCGTGCATCCTTGGCATAGACTATCTCAGGAGAGGGTATTTCAAGAACCCAAAAGTGTACCGATGGGCTTCTGGTATAGCTGCCTTGGAGATGGAGGACATTAAACAGCTGTCTACCTTGCCTGGTCTCTCAGAGGACCCTCCTGTTGTGGGGTTGTTCAGGGTCAAAAAACAACGGGTGCTAATTGCTACCACAACAGTGCACCGGAGGCAATATCACACCAAGCGAGACTCCCTGATTCCCATCCATAAGCTGATTCGTTGACTGGAGAGCCAAGGAGTGATCAGCAAGAGTCGCTCACCCTTTACACAGTCCCATATGGCCAGTGCGACAGTCTAATGAAGAGTGGAGACTAACAGTAGACTTTCATGGCCTGAATGAAGTCACACCGCTGCTGAGTGCTGCCGTGCTGGACATGCTAGAACTTCAATATGAACTGGAGTCAAAGGCAGCCAAGTAGTGTGCCACAACTAGTATTGCTAATGCGTTTTTCTCAATCCCTTTGGCAGCAGAGTGCAGGCCACAGTTTGCTTTCGCTTCTGGGGCAGACAGTACACCTCGGGGGCAGACAAGGGCAGACAGTACACCTGGAATCGACTGCCCCAGGGGTGGAAACACAGCCCTACCGTTGGCTGTGGACTGATCCAGATGGCACTGGAACAGGGTGAAGCTCCGGAACATCTGCAATATATTGATGACATCATCATGTGGGGCAATACAGCAGAAGTTTTTGAGAAAGGGAAAAAAATAGTCCAAATCCTCCTGAAAGCTGGTTTTGTCATAAAACAAAGTAAGGTCAAGGGACCTGCACAGGAGATTCAGGTTTTAGGAATCAAATGGCAAGATGGATGTCGTCAGATCCCAATGGATGACTAACAAAATAACAGCCATATCTCCACTAACTAGCAAAAAGGAAACACAAGCTTTCTTAGGCATTGTGGGGTTTTGGAGAATGTATATTCCAAATTACAATCTGATCGTAAGCCCTCTCTACCAAGTGACCCGGAAGAAGAATGATTTCAAATTGGGTCCTGAGGAACGACAAGCCTTTGAACAAATTAAACAGGAGATAGTTCATGCAGTAGCCCTTGGGCCAGTCCGGGCAGGACAAGATGTAAAAAATGTGCTCTACACCGCAGCTGGGGAGAATGGCCCTACCTGGAGCCTCTGGCAGAAAGCACCAGCAGAGATTTGAGGTCGACCCCTAGGGTTTTGGAGTTGGGGATACAGAGGATCCAAGGCCCGCTATACTCCAGCTGAGAAAGAGGTATTGGCAGCATATGAAGGGGTTCGAGCTGCTTCGGAAGTGGTTGGTACTGAAGCACAGCTCCTCCTGGCACCCCGGCTGCTGGTGCTGGGCTGGATGTTCAAAGGGAGGGTCCCCTGTACACATGATGCAGCTGATGCTACGTAGAGTAAGTGGGTCACACTGATCACACAACGGGCTCGAATAGGAAACCTCAGTTGCCCGGCAATCTTCGAATTGATCATGGGCTGGCCAGAAGGCAAAGATTTTGGAATATCGCCAGAGGAGGAGGTGAGGCGTGCTGAAGAGGTCCCACTGTATAATAAACTACCAGAAAATGAGAAGCAATATGCCCTGTTCACTGATGGGTCCTGTCATCTTGTGGGAAAGCATCGGATGTGGAAGGCTGCTGTATGGCGTCCTTTATGAGAAGTTCTAGAAACTCGTGAAGGAGAAGGTGAATTGAGTCGATTTGCAGAGGTGAAAGCCATTCAGCTGGCTTTCGATATTGCTGAATGAGAAAAGTCGCCAGTGCTCTATCTCTATAGCTGTATCTGTGGGCAAACTTATTCCACAGTATGGGCTTCTAGGCAGTACAGAACTTGAAATATATATCATAAACAAAGTGGTGAATAAGCATTTCACTCACTTTAATAAGTATTTCATAAGTGAGTGAATCCTCGTGCATTGATGATAACTTGTAGAAGAGTAGGAATGTTCAGAAAGTAGCGTGATGGCATGGAAATTGGCACGGCAGCAGCTGTGTTCCCAAGATTGAAGACTTTGTCATTAGAAATCTACAGCTATGAAGGTACAACTCCAGAACTATCTTTGTTTTACCATATGCAATCACTGAAGGCACAAGAAATCAAAAAATTTGCATTACTTTAGTGGAGAGAGGAAGGTAGAAAAGAAAATGTTCCTTCCCACACAGAGGTCCAGAATTCAGCAGTGATTTCATATTCAAATCAATTACAGTTCCTCACATCCCTATCTGAGGACTTAAATTCATTGTTATATGCTTTCCTGGATCAAAATCTTTGCCTTTGAGATGCTAGCATAGTAAAAAGAAAGACACTGCCTAAACTCAGTAGCAGATAAGTAACTTGCCCTTGTTTTCCTGACCACTTGGTTGTGGCCTTTCAATATGCCTTTTCTAGCAGTCTTCTTGACAGCATACCTCCTAGGGAGAGACTTATAATACAAAATATAAATTTTGAAAATCTGGGGGAAAAAAGGTATTTCAATAAGCCATTTTCTTAAGCTACAAGAGCTCTTTTTGATATATATCAGAGAACATTGTTTTTAACAATAATATCTGATGCAATGCAATCCAGTTTGAAATAAAAGCATTGTTTATACTGAATTACAGTGAAACTGAGAACCTATCCCTAATTATCCTTTGAAATAAAAACTACATGTTGTACTGTAAAGGGGATTGCATATTAAATGAAGACTTATCACTGTATTGTTGGACAGTAATTTTATCTATGTCCAACTTATTTATTTAGTAGATAAATTTAGAAGTGGATTCTTTTCAGAAGGTTTCAGTACCTGATCAGCTCTAAAGTACATTAGCAGCGCAATGAATACAGTAAGACAATATGCTTTCACCACAGTAATAAGTGAAATTCAGCACTGACATGCAAACAGGTTCAACTGAGTGTCCCTTACTTCAGCTTCATTAGAGTTCAGCTTACTAATTGATAACTGAGTCAGCCATTGCTGCAGGCAGTCTGAGGAGATGAAAGTGAGAAAAAATACTGTTCTTGGAAGTATCATTTCCAGGGGATATTAGCTCAAGGGTTCACAGTTACATGCTACTAAAGCACTGACTCAGCCGCTGATCTAAAATGTCAGTGGGAGAATTTATCCCTTGGAGCAACTGGAAATTTCCAACTATCTACAGACATTGTTCTGGACAGAGTTTTAATTCAAAAATGCTCACTGTGGACAGGAATATGAGAAATATTGGATTCAGATAAATCAATAACTTATCTAAGAATCCATCTGTACTGTAGGCATATGCTTGTGAATCATTCCGATTCACCCCACAAAAGAAAATAAAAATTATACCAGTCCCACATATGCACCATTAGAGTCAGCTGATTGGTCAATCATCCCCCAAATTACAAAAAATTCTCTGGCATTTGACATAATATCTCCAGTTCTGCTATTGTGATACAAACTGGGTAAGGAAAAAGGAAAACAGAATTTGGGTTTGTATTTCTGTATTTGTTTCCTTTAGTTTGTCATTGCAACACACTTGCAGGAAATCATAAAATCTGGGTAGCAGTTTAAAATAACCTAATTACATCTTTAAAAACTCTCACAAAAGGGTCTACCAAGCTTGCTTACTCTTTTTTAGAAGTAGCAGATGCTTAAAGTACTTACCTGAGAGCCTGAACTAGTAGCTTTGAAGTGGCAATCATGGAAACAGCAATTCTCGTCTATGGTTTTGACTGATGTTCACTACTGTATGACTTCTGGCACTCTTCCCTGCACTCGGCCTGCATTGCAGCCTCATCCTGCTTTTGCAAGGGTCATACTGTTTGGTGTGTTGCAAAAAGTTCCTGCAAATCTGCAAGAATATTCATAGCTTTTTAGCAAAGAAATTAAGTACTATTTTGGTAGTTTGGTAGTACTACAAATAGTACTATTTGGTAGCAAACTACCAAAATAGTAATAGTACAAACTACCAAAGAAGAAAACTGGGAGTAATACCTTGAGTCCTCCTAACATTTCCAAGATGAGACCCTTGCACATCTATTTCATGTTGTTTCTTAAAGAAGTGGTGCTTGTGCAATGATGCATATTTGTGTATAAGTCTACCCTAAATATCTCTTAAACACAATTTTCATTTCCAGCCAAAAAGACCTTTGACAGAGGTCTTAAGGTTCCTTAAGTGAACCTTAGGGTTTCTTAAGTAGCACCTAATAGGTGCTTCAAAGAGAAGAGAGACTATTAACACATCTTCCCCTTCCATAATATCATATGAAAGGACGTGACGGAAGTCAGGCTTTGCTAGATGTCAAAAAAAACCACTCTGGAGAGAGATGTTATGGATTCCACCACTGTGACATGAAAACCCCTCCGACCTCATGATGTGTCAGGCATTGGAGAGTCCAATAGCACTACCCATTCACAAGAGAACAAGGCTTCAGTATTACTGTGTTCCATGAGACAATCATTAGTTTGTGGATGCAGAGGCTTGTCTCATTGCTTTTGGCCATGGTGTAAAGCACAATGCAGAGGAACCCTGCCCAGCAAATTGGTATAACACTCCTTTTCAGAAGCACAAACACGCCTAATTTGAACATCTTCATCAAAAATAAAAGGGTCTATTGAGGCAACGTTGTAAGATAATTAACTATCATAATTTAAGCAACAGGGAGACTATTTATTTTAAAATTGAGTTATTTATAAATGAAGGTTGATCATTTATGACGTTTGTGGTATAACTCCAGAAGCGTCAGGACACTATGGGGGCTGGCAGTTTCCTGGGGCCAGGGGCCATGGAGACTCTCCCAGGGTGGCAGGGCCAGTCCCAACACCCCAGCCAGGAACAGGGCAGCCCAGGGGGCACCAGGGGCAGCAAGGGGCAGCGCCAGCCCTGGGCTCTGGCACCTCCCTGGGGACGGGGACACGGCGAGGCCAGGACAGAACATTGGCTTATTGATGGGACTGGCCTGGTGGGTTCCACGGCCAGACAGGTCAGGGGTCTGGCAGAGCTGGAGAACAATGTCCTACGGTGTCACTGAGACAGGGACTGACAGCCCCGGGGGGCTGAAATGGGCGCCAGAGCCATGGGCAGAGATGGGGAAGAAGAGAGGCCCTAGGTGCAACCTGTGAGTGCCCTCAGAGCCCTGACAAAAAATCCATAGAGTCTAGATTTTGTGCTAGTCTTCGCAATATTTATTTGTAATCCATATGTAGACTAACAGTATGGAATGCCACAATATTTAATATGTTTACCCTACAATACCATTGCAGGGTATAGAAATGATATCATCTTATTTTATAGACAGAAACCTGAGACAGAGCTATTCCAGAAGATCATGAGAGGAAAGAGATTTTAATCACTATGTTCCCTGCCATAAAGAAATAGCCAACCATGAGATTATAATTTTGGGCTGAGATAAACTGCTGTGGTGCTATTGGTAGGCTGAGGATTGCAGGGCTAACATTCATCAGCACCTACTACAGCACTGACTCCATTAATTTAATGGGGAAACACTTGTTGCAGCACAGGTTTTTTGGAGGAAAGAAGTCCACAGGGCTTTTGTGCTCACCATTCTTTAATACTGCAAAATATGTGAGATTGTGCTAATTTCATATACGTTCTAGTTCTATTTCCAAGTGGTCAAGTCCTTTTGAGTTTTGTGGGGTAAAAGCACATGCTTAAACCGATACTGGTTTGATGGTCCTTCCCTCCTCAGGATGAGCTAGGGCACAAAATCAATGCAGATGCATGAGTTCTTTCCTGGATCTGGACCATATTTCCCAATTCTGGGATGCATGGAGTCCCTCATTCATTGAATTATCTGTTAGATCTGGAAAAAATTGAGAGGAAATTTTAATTGAGAGGAAATATTAATCAGATGAAGTCAAATCAACCAAGGCATCATTTCAGGATCAGGCTAAAAAGATAGGTTGTTCATTATACTTGGCCCAACTATTTGTCTTTGCTTGTTCTGTGGATTTTTTTTCCCCCTAGAAGCCAATCATTGTCACCTGTCTGCTTCTTGTTATCACATGCTATGACTAAACAGAATAGTAGAAATCACACTTTAATATGACAGACCATTCCCCTTTTGCAATGCTCTTCCATGTAGTGGCTGTTAGAGTTTAGCAATATGAGGAAACATAACACAGAATGTAACTGGGGTTTTTATTTCATTTTCATAGTTAAAGAAAGTTTCTTGAAATTGGTTTTCATTGTTTATCTTGTTCTCACTTAAAAAAAGACAGGACCACCTGCATATAGATAAAGGGAAGGGAAATGAGTTTTTGTATCTTCCATTTTAAGTACAAGGATTGCTCTTTATAGTCAAAATCTTCTAAGGGATTGATGGTATCTTGACTGTATTTGTTTTACTTCTCCTCAATTTAATTTACAGAAAATGCCCTAGTGCAACAAGCAACAGAGTAAATACAGCGATGCACAGTATAACAGCATTAAGTTTCTCTCATTTTGCTCACTTGCCAACGTTCCACCTGAGTATGAAATGAAGACTCCAATATCTCAACAATTCAGCCTCAGAATTTTGTGATTTGTAGAAAATAAATTAAAAACAGTCAGCAATGCTGGGACAGAGAATGATGGAAGGGGACTTGTTTTGTGTCATTTGTGGGATTAATCCAACAGAGAAATGAATATTCTTGGATAGCTATAAAAAAGTATGGCTTCTCATATAAACTTTCAGTATAATTGTAATGTAGAGCAGACACGTTACATAATACCCCAGTAATCCAAGTCTCCCCATAATCTTGTCTGGGAGACCTGTAGGTTGGCCTCTATGTCCATGCTTCGCTAGTATGAAAATCATATCATAAAAGAGGGAAGAGGGGAAAGGAGGTAGATGGCCGGCATTCACACATCATTTTGCTATAGAGCTGGGATATTAGTCAGGACACACACTCCCTTGAGCTAGAAGGCATTCCTGTTGTCATGGTATATACTTACCTTTGTCATCTAAAAGTAACATTTGTACTGTAATGCAGCTGTGATCTAAAAACAACTTTAGTGATCTAAAATCACTTCTCAAAGTCTCTTCTTGCTTAGCTTGAAATTTTGTTCTGTGTCTGGAAAGTATGTCTCTGAACAAGCCCAGAGCTGTTTTGTTAATGATTAGATACATCTCACTTCTGTCTTAGTCCCATTGGAACCATGGTACCTAGGCATATTCTGCAAGGATTCTGCAATCTCCTCCTGAAGTTGATGTTGAGACATCATACAAAAAGGGATCATGATAAAGTATTCAACTTTCTAGGCAACTTAGTAGCTGGGACACTCAGCCTGGGTTTTGGTCTTGGATCCAGAGATGACATCTGCTTTCTGGCCCAAGAACTCTTTAATGTGAACAGTGTAATACTGAAGGAACAAGATCCAAAACTCAGAATTTCCCGTACACATTAATGGCCTTAGCACTAAGCATAGAGTTCTTCCTGGGATTTTTTGTGTGCTGCTTATTCTTTCACTCTGTACCTGTGAATGTAGCATGTCCTTTCTGCTAAGAGGTGTGTCTACAGCAAGAAGAGTAAAAAGAAACTAACTCTTTGGATGCTCAAGTTATTCTGCTACTAAAATTAAGGACATACCTAATAATGTCTCTTGTGTACATTTTCACTGGAATATGAACTAATATCATGCTAAATTTTGCTTTAGACAGGTTCAAGACTTATAGAATCTTAATATACTTTTAGACTTTCTTTTACACTGGATTACCTTAATTCATCCTGGAGAGGAAGTGAAGAAATTGAGATCCTCCCTGAGAAGAGATATTACCACATGTTTCCCAACAATTTTATGAACAGCTAAGAATCTTCTACAATCATTAACAAAACAAGCACTAAAACATGTTATCTTCTGTACATGACTTCAAGTACATTGGGACTGCAGATGTTAGCGGGTTCTGCTTCTCTTGTCTCTTCTTTGCTCTCATACAGTACATTTGCTATGAAATAATAACAGAAGGATGGTTTTTATTTTTTAATCAATAACAATTCATTGTTTTGTTTTTCATTTCTCTTTTCAAACTTTTAAATTTTATTTGAATTCCTGCAGTGCTAGATAAAGGGATCTAACTGTGGGATAGTAAGTTCTTAATTAGACATTCTGGTGACATTAAAGGTAGCCTTAAATGGCTAACTTTGGGTATAAGTTCTCCAACATGACTGATCTCTGCCTTTTGAAAGTCCAATTAACTTTTGCTCATGTACCACATTGGATTTAGAGAAACTTAGCAGCCTGAGAAACTTGGCACCTATTTACTTTTTTCCAGCTCTAATCTTCAAGTGCTCTACACACAGATACAGGTGAGATGTTACTACATCATGTTCCTGCATAAATTGTAGTAAAAAAGAAAACTGACTAGCAAATCTGTCACTAGGTGTGAAGACAAAAATAACATTGGGGATCCACGTTCATTTGAAATCAGCACTTCCTTTTCCACTGGCCACTACCGGGTAACTACTTTACTTGAACTGCAGACTTAGCCTAAATTAAACCAATGACTTAGTGTGAAATCTCCATGTCCCATTAGCCGAAATCCCTGACTCATAAAGTCCTGGTTGTTCCTAAATGAAAAGTCAGGGGTTTTATTTCATTGACTGGGTTTATGGCAATGAAATACAGTTACATCAGGAAAACTTCTGACCTTTTGCTGTATCTTTTTGAGAACTGCCCTACTAATGACCATTCATATTAATTGGATATCTGAAAAACAGATGTTTCAGTACAATTCTTTGTTCCCTGATGTTCAGTCACCCTGCTAATAGTACTTACTGCCACCCATCAAGAGATAATAGACTCAATATAGTGTAACAAGATTAAACTGAATATTTGACTAACATCAGTGTCTGTTCTCTGCCAGTGCCAGATAACTCACTGGAACATTTTAAGTTTTACTTTGTTGACTCTGTTAAAACACACATTGAACCTGACCCTCTTAAAATGCCTATGATAATACCTAGTCCTAATAAACTGATGTGTGAACATAGGAATTGAAGACTTAGTACTTATTCAGTTCTACCATGCCTGCTGTCATGACAGCAACCTTTCTTTGAAGCCCAGGATAGACAGAGTAATAACTCCCAAGAGAACCTCCATATATTTAATCTGATTTGTCAACATTTTTCATAACTGTAAATCAGAGTAATTCAGTTGTGGAGATGATGTGAAGCAGTTCAGTTAGCTTTTGGTTTTCACTGTTTGCTTTTGTCCCGTTCAAAATCTGAAATTATAATTACTAAATGTAAAATCACGCACCATAAAAGTTGTGGAGAAACACATCTTTCAAATACTGTTTTTGATAGGATGTTCAAAATATATTCCTATTTATTTCTAGTTTATTTTTAAATTTGAACAGCTTGAGGTGGATCCCAGACAAAATCCTGGAACCATGTTCTTTTTAGATCAGTTTCAGAAAATGTGTAGTACCTTTACTGTGGTTAATAAAGTGTAGTTCCCTCTTTGTTCCTTTTTTCATCCCATGGGTGTTTGGATCTAATGAGGCTGACCTTTCTTTTCAGGGATACAAACTCGTGTTCAAAACTAAAAGGGGTGGGGTCTTGCTGTCCAAACAGTTGAACATTTCTATATTTTTCATTGATTGATGGATTAACAGAAGGATAATATAAAACCAAAGCTAACTGGTAATATAAACACAAAGCTAACTCAAGATAATATAGATAATTTTAAGACTAAATTAAAATCTAAATTAAAATTCAGTTCCATCTACAAATATGGAAGCTATGAGTGTGAGCCTGTGACTATAAAAGCCCTCATGTATATACCGGAGTTTTACTGTAAGAACTACTATTGCTAAGGGTGGAAGACGTAATAACGATTGCCCTGACAAATTGCCTCCCTGAATGTATAAATAGCACACTCTTTACAATATTAATTAAAGAAAGATCCAGGAATAGTAAATACACATTTTATTCTATAAATCAGTTTGGCATACTATGGCTTACTTGAGACATATCCATCAGTGATGATCAAAAAATTAATTAATATAAGAGGAAGGAAATGAGAAGAGAAGACAACCTGGAAGATTGTTCAGATTTCCAAAGGAGCTTATTAACAAAGATATATTCCTGTTGTCAAAACCCTTTTTTCAGCCATCTTTCTTCAGGGTTTGTGCATGGTACCTATGAATAGAACCACAGCCATTTACAGGAGGGCTGAAGACATACGGCAAATCTCTTACCAGAATGTCTCTCTAACTTCACTGTGAGATTGCACATATTTCCATAACTTTCTAGGCCATAAATCTTTAGATCAGGAAAAGAACTTGAAGATCCTTGAAGGTTTATATAAGACTCTACTGCTTCTTATATACTGTGTGATATCTCTCTTAAAGCGCTTTTCATGTGACCTTAATTGAGGGAGAAGCCCTGCCAGCCAAACTGGTGTCGCCTGGGGGAAAAGAGGTTTCAGAAAGAGCAAAGGCAGCACAAGCAGAGGAGGAAGCCAAGGCGGGAGCAGCAGCAGAGGGACCCTGAGGCCGGAGGAGGAGGAGGGCAGGAGGTGCTGCAGGCCCGCAGCAGGGATCCCCTGCAGCCCTGGAGAGACCCCGCTGGAGCAGAGACCCACCCTGCAGCCCGGGGAGGGCCCCAGGCCGCAGCAGGGGGATATTTCCTGCAGGAGCTGCGGCCGTGGAGAGCCCGGGCGGGAGCAGGTTGTCCCTGAAGGACTGCAGCCCGGGGCAGGGCCCGCGCTGGAGCAGGAGACGGGTGAGGAGGGAGGAGCGGCCAAGAGGGGCTGGGATGGACTGACTGAACCCCTATCCCCACCTCCACTGTCCCTCGAGGGGAGAGGAGTTGGGAGTGAAGGGGTGAAGGTGGGCGTGGGAAAGGGAAGAGGAAAATGTTGTTTTAAAGTTTGCCTTTTGTTTCCCACTACTCAAATTAGTAACTACATTTTTATTGTAATTGGCAATAAATTAAATGAATTTTACCCAGGTAAACCTGTTTTGCCCATGTCGGTAACTGGTAAGTGGTCTCCCTGTTTTTTATCTTGACCCACAAACTATTCCATCCTATTTTCTCCCCTATCCTGTTGAGGAGGAGGAGTGAGAGAGCAGCTGGGTGGGAGTTTGGCCCTTAGCCAAAGTTAACCTTCTATGTGCCTGTTGACTTCTAGATGCTGTGCAAGTTTAAGGGTCTCATAAGAGAAAAGGAAAAAGGCAGTGCCCAGTTTAGTGACACCTTCTGTGAAGACTATTTTACCACTCGGACTGTCTGATACTCATGAGCTTACCTAAGGTGGCTTAGATTTATGAACTACAGTCTTTACATCTGTAGATTTGGCCTTGTGCCAATCAATAAATAACATTAAGAGCAGGATGAAGAGCATTCACGACTGCCAGAATCCCTCTCTTTCTGTGCTCAGCAACTTCAGATCAGATTCTCCTGCTGAGTTATAACTCTTAGCAAGTAAGCTGTTGCCTTCTTCATTAGCTCCTGGTTTACATTGCAGATCCATACAAAGCCCATTGTGCTCTCTTTTTGAACAACTACATCACATGGATCTCGGCAGCACCCGTAACATCTGAAATTGTAAAAACCACTTACCAGAAAGAAGTGAAAAAAGTTGCACTGACCGTCTCCAAATGTGACTAAAAGCATCTGCATAACTAACAGGCTCCATTAATCTGTAAACAGTAATTATTACCCATTCATATAACAGAATGTTAATTGCAAGAATGAATGTTAATGTAATATATAATTAAACTAACAGGATTCTAAAAACACATACATTAGGAAGGTAAGAATAAGTCATTCATGCCTTTAATTATCTATGTGTATTTGGGTTGTTTTCAGTGAGACAGAAGCATAGATTATAAGACCCAGAAGAACCTTCCATTTTCTCTAGTCTCTTCAGCAACAAGCTATATATTTGGGTTAATGTGGGAAAAGAAATTACTTGCCTACAGCAGAAAATGACCCTCAGAGGTATAACTCTGGTATCAGAGTCCTGTTACTAGTCAACAAGAGCTCTGTTTACATTACTTGAGGATGTAACCAGTATTTACACTACTATAACTAAAAGGTTTTGTTCATTTTGACAAATTTTAGCTGCAGAAAAAGTAGCTATCTAGCATAAACTGGGTTGTGAAAGAAGAATAGCCATGATAAAACAGTGTCTCTAATCGCGATAGGCTGTGTACAGACACTACAGCTCTCAGGGGGTTTTTATAGAAAATTCCTACACCTGTCAACAGGAATTGTGTGGATGTATCTACAGCAGAATATGGCCTCATTGCTATTAGAAAGAGTTAGATTATGAAGAGAAATATTAAAGCAAAGTTTGAACCATTTTATTGTGGAGAAGGAATGATCATACCAGCCCTGCATGAGGAACAACTTACAAGACCAGGAGTCTTTTGCTTGGAAAACAACAGCTGGAAGCAGGGGGAGAAGGGGCACAGAAAAAATGCAATAGAGGTCTGTAAAATCAGCTCTGGCATGGAGAAGGTGAATAGGGAAAAAATGGAAAATTTGGGCAAGATAAATTTCAGCATTAATGGATTTCTAAGATAAGGAACTTTTTGACAGGGATTAGACAAATGAATGATAAAAATATCTATCACAGGCTAATAAATATGAAGAAAACTCTTCTGGTTAAGGAAGCCTTTGAACAACCAATCATGGTGCTGGGAAAATATTCTAGAAATTATTGCAAGATTCTTGTCCTATTCTTGTACCTTTTTTATACACCACTCAGTGGTGGTCAATGCTACAGACTCGATATGGGGCTATATAAGCCTTTAATCAAATACAGAACCATTTGTTTCAGGGAAAAAAAAAAGTTTTTTTATCAATAACATGGAGTGTCTCCTCTACATGCATCATAACAAAAACAATCATTCTGTTGTTTTCAGTGAGCATCGCAATAGATCATGTTAACACTAGAATCCTCTTGAGTACTGAAATCTATCCTAGTTTACCTTTCTTTTTAAGAACTATTGCCAGTTAGCACTAATGGTTATGACGTATAATGCAAAACCAGGGAGACTTCTGCATTAGGAAAGATTTCCTAATTTTTTTTTTTTTCTGTTTCCAGTTTTTAAAAGTTGCTTGATTCCTAAGAAGTCTTATATAGAAATGTGTCTGGAATATTCTCAGAGATTATTGTCAGAGTGAGTAAAGGTCAGGCAAAAGAAGTGCACTATTAAGTCTTTGAGGAGATGACAAGAGTGTTCAGCAGATACAGGCTGATTAAATTATGCTAATCTGCTTTTACTTACAAACGTACGATTCCCCCAGATGGGTTTGAATGAAGTGTATTTTAAACAGGATAAACAGCAAAGATTATATTTCCATAGAGAAGCTTCTAGCAATGATTTCTTACTGAATTGTGTGGACAACTCTGTGTAAATGTGTGTGTGTACGTTCATGCAGGGATGTACAGAACACTGATCCAACGTGGTGAGAACAGAGTATTGTCTGCCCAGCCAGAATCACACCAGGACTTATGGCACGCATCAGAGAGTAAAAGCTTTTTAACGCTCTTACCCAGACCCATTAAATATACACACTCATTTACTCACATTCACACACTCCTTTGATTATATGCTAATTTCTCCCTTTTTAGTATTGCAAAGGGCTGCGATTATATCCATTTTAACCAGAAAGAAAAAGGATTTTCCATTAGCAACCAAGCCAGGGACATGCTCCCAAACTTCAGGCCCTGATTGGCAGGTCCTGCTTCTCCCGATTTCTGGAAATGGATTATCAGAGTGGCTGAAAAAGTCAATTATTGACATTGAAGGAGATAGTCCACCCACTTAATCTTATTTCTTAATAGTATCTTTGATGTAGTTTAATTTTCAATTAAATGCCAGCATAAGCAGAATCAACATTTTGATCTATGTGTTTTAATAGTTAAAAAGCCTTGTATCTTTGAAAGTTCTGTGACTGTTTTATTACATTTTTTAGTCAGTCCAATGAGAAAAATCCTCTACAATTCTATTTGTCACATTATTCTTTTGAAACTATCAAAATCTTTTATATAGCTAGCAATATAAAACAAACATTGTTCATATTAAAATCGATACTCATTGACTTTTCAATGCAAAACAGTTTCTACCTCAAGAGTTTTGGTTTACTTTACTTTTTGTGTTGTATCGTGAAACAACGCTTTAGCTAGCAATCCATATCTTTACTAATAACACTTATCCAGCACATTTTCACTTCAATTTATTTAGTGCTGATCATTCAAGCATAAGAAAACACTTTGCAAACAGTGTCTAACTAAAAAATGAAGAATGTCAGTAAAAATAACACCTTTCTTCATAGTTTTTCTCCTTGTGTGTTTTCAGAGCCAGGTCTGCTAAGTTGACTGGCAGTTGCGTGTTTTTCTTATTTTTACTCATATTTTTCTTGCAGAAGTCACACAAGGGTGTGAAGGTATCACTGCAGGATCTTCACTGCTACAGTGACTCTAGCTTTACTCAGTGCTTCTGATCTGAATCTCCAGGTCTGCGAGGGAAAAAAAAAAAAAAAGAAAAAAAAATACACACCAGAAACCCAAATTGATCTCAGGACCTTGTTTTATTAGACATTATAGAACCATAGTGTAAGGATGGGATTCATCTCCTAGCTTTATAGATGAGAGTGCTGAAGTAATAAACAGTTACTCTTACTATTACTGAGGATGACAAAGCTCTCACAAAGGCCCTTTAAGCAGGTAATACTATAACGTTCCTGTGAAAATAACTCATAATTACTGGTAAAGAGACATGTACTGTTAAGAATTCATTTCTATTGTTTACCATAGGTAAGTGGTACTGCAGATCCTAAAAATCCTATTTTTTTTTCTAAAATGGCAGTATATCGACATGCATGTCTTACTTCCTCATATTTTACTTTCAGATATATCGTCACCTGTTCCATTTGCATTATCTTTTATTATGTTATAAAATGTAGAACAAATTGAAAAAGACAATACATGAAATATTTTGGTTGCTGGGCAAGATTTTGTTTTGTCTTTTTATGTAATAAACATTGTTTTTTTCCAAAGTCAGTATCAATGTTTATTGTCCTTTAAGGTAATTCGTAATTTTGTTTTCAGCTTAGATCAATATTTGTAATGTTAAGTCAATATATCATGACAAACTATTTGAATTTTATTGGTATGGCTTCCACAACATTTTATATTCTGTGTAAGGTAGTGTCCTGGACAGCACACACAAAGTCTAGACTTGTCTGTACAGTTTGGAAAATCCAGAAATGGTCAATGCTTAGCAAAACTTCACAGTTCTTTTCCATTCCATGTTGCCCATGTCTTCTCCTTGTGACTCAAGCCAGGTTTCCGTGATAACCCTGCTTATTCTCTTTCTCACTTGCAGGTCTTTATTTTGTTTTTGTTTTCTGCTAAACTTGAATTCCCTACAGCTCAGTTCATCTCCAGAAAAACTTGGAAACTTCACTTTCTCTCTCTCATCTGCCTACTTGTTAACTTCCTCTTTTGATCCATTCCACAATCTTTTATAGGTGAAGATTAACTCTGTAAATTTTTATTCCCCATTTGTTAAAAATAATTATTCAATTCCCTCAATTCTTTTCTATTTTGATTTTAAATTTCCGTGCATGGAGCGGTCTTCCACTTAATGTTTGTCTAGGAACCAACACAGTGGAACTCACCTTTTTAAATTGGATCTACTAGTTGGATCCTACTGTAGCACAAGCAGTAACTAGGGCTGTAAATCATAGCTTTTGAGGTATTTTATGATCTCTTTTACCAAGGCGACAATAACTAATGAAATATTTACTCTCTGTGTCTTTCTTCCTGTGTCCTGCATATAGAACACTTCTAAGGCTCTTGATCTCCTGTTTCCTTAGGGGAACAAAGCACAACAATACAGGCTGGTATTTGTACTAGCAGTTAGTACTGAATGTCTATTGTATTGAACCCTCAACAAGTGTAGACATAATCCACGCCTGAGAAAAAAGACTAGCAACAAAATGCCTCACACTCCACACTGGAAGACAGATAGGATCAAGCAGAATAAGAAAATAGTGGTTTTCAGGACTGAACCATGAAGTATCAGCAATCAAAGGATAAATATTCTTCTAAGGGGAGGTAGAAATCAAACACCATGCTCTTTCAAAAGGAAACTCAATATTTTCCTTGATGGAAAGCCCAAGTAAATGAAAATGGGCTTCCCTGGTTATGACAATGAAGGCGAAAACTGCCATTAAGGTTTCCTGCCCTCGAGAAGAATATGGGTCAGGGAGAAAAGATGCACAAGCACTGGCTAGTAAATGCCAAGCTCACAATCACTATGACCCAAGCCCCGGAAACCATAAGGCTCTTCTAAAACTTTTTTGGTTTGTTTCTTTCTTTCTTTAATTCAGTTTCTCTTCTTTCTCCAGGCACAAAAGCCTGAAAACTACTTTGCAAGAGCACTTGGATCTCCAGCACGCTACAAGGATTTTTGCTATGACTTTTTCTTTGTTTCTGTAGGTCTTAAGTGGCTTTGAAGATGACTATGCCTCAGAATTTTTCCTCACACCACAAATTTAATATTTTCTCACAGTGTATAGATAATGCCATTTCAAAGGCAAGTCCTAACTAGGATGCTTGAGAATGATTTCATGAAACATCTTTTTTTGCTACTTTGAAATCATGGGTTTATTGCAATGGAGAGAGTTTACAAGATTAAAGTATTGATGAAACCCATGTTAGAAAAAGTTTCTTGGGCTGCAAAATTTCTTCACAACACAGCAGAGATATGTCAACCTCTGAAAAACTCAGTGAGAAGGCCAGTCAGGCAGACTGCAGGGGAGGAGAAAGAGACGAAACTGTCACTAGATTGACATCCAAAATGAGTTCCCACAACTGTACACTGGTGGAAGGGCCTCCCACTTTCACTTCCACCTCACCCACACCTTGAAATAAAGCTTCCCTTACCCCAGGACACTTACCAAGTGATAATTTTTCTCACAGCTTAAGGAGGCCTCCACATTCCTCTTTTTACTACTCTTACCTAATTTATCTGCTTTTTGTGTGATTCCTGTAGTTTACATGCTAGGATTTCCAGAGCATCCACTCCAGAAATGCATGAGTTTAATAGGCCTCCTGTATCATATCTGCCAGAGCCATGGATATATATTGTGGATACCCTAAAACATCCTAAGTGTCAATAGGTGTCTGTATGTGGGCAACTGAACGGAATCCTTAGAGCAGTAACACAGGAGTTCAGAGGAACATTCAGCTGACTTGCCAGTAAGTGTTAAATTTAGAATAATTTTCTCTCTAGTCTCAAAGTACTCACAATTCCATTGATTAAAATGGGAAATTAGGTGCTGATTGCATATGAAGACACCTGTATTCACCTGCCTTAACCGAGAGCTGAAGTCCCAACTTAAAATTCAGATCTGTTTTAGACTTCCTATGTGATCTCTGGTAAGTCACCAATAGTTTTGTACCAAATATTCTCAAATTAACATTTATTTTCTGGGGAAAGGCATTGTGAAGGTATATGCCATTCTTAAAATTGAGTGACATAATCAACCTAGATGGATATATTTCTCAGAAGTACCACTTAGCTGCAAGGTATAGCTTATGGAAATATTATGCGCAAACTCTCTTTGTCATAGATGACAAATACTGTGCAATTTTAGGATGTAGTGAATAAGCATACATTACTATGAAGCTGATGATCTGCAGTGCTGCTCTTGGACAAATAATAGTTCTATTCAGCTTTGAGACCGGTATGCAGCATACGGGATCCTAACCTATGTGTAGTCAAAATATGAGCCTGCAAATCCACTACCAAAGCGAAGTATTATTCCACATAATTCAGTGAAGTTCTTGTCATTAGACATTTCCAACAAACAAACAAACAAACAAAAACCAAAAAACAGTTAAGACTTTTACACAATTTGGTAGCCAGCACAGCAGGTGCTATTCATCTTACTGAATGTGTGATATCAGCCAGAACTTAACTAGCTGTACTAGACCACTGCTATACCTAGTGGAGAGAAATGGATGTTTTCACTGGCAAGACATTTGGCCCATTTTAGGCCCTTACTTTAGGAAAAAATGTGCTCTTTCTTAAAAGTGTCTTTTACAATCCGTTTTCCTGTAATGACCAATAAAGGATTATAGACAACTAGCTCAAAGCATATATTTTTAATGCTCAACAAGGTAAAATTATCTCCACATAAGTGGTGCCATTTTGAGCACTGTGGGGTAACCTCCATCTGGGGCTGGAGAAGAGTGTGGCTCTCCTAAGTTCTGTATAGCATTTGCCACTTAAGTGCAGATGTCTTCAGTACCCCAGAGCATCTCTAATGATCCTAAATGCTCATTTTTAATCAACTTGATTTACCCTGGTGAAGTCTACCTTAGTCAGATGAATGTCACCTCTCTTTTGCTTAACCCACCTGGAGCAGCTATTTATCATTCAGATGTGTTACTTTAAGCCTTTTTCTACATTGCACCTGGAACAAAATAGGACTGCAAGCCAGGAATGAGAAAAAAACCCAACAAACTATTTCAGATCATTTACTATACAAAAAATATCAGTGAAAAAGATAATCTTGGAACAGAAGAAGACAAAAAGAATTTCAGTTTGGTCCACCAAAATAGTTCATTCAATCTGAACGGAACTATTAAAAAAAAAAATCCTTAGTGGAATCAGATTACAGCTTTACATTTAAAAAATTAAATATATGCAAATATACATTAAATTATATACTATAATTAAAACTCATGTTACTTTCTTACATTTTCAAAAAATAGAAATCATCCCTTACACGATTGTTTTGATTGCTACATTAGTTGCCTGTTGAAAGAGAAAAACTAAAAAAGGCCGTAATTAATAGACTCTACATATTTCCTGCTATTCAAAAGTATAAAAATATTATATTCAAAACCTTGTTGTGGGCAAAAGGAAACATACCTGATATGTAAAGACAAGAATGTCTTAGGAGTGTAATTGAAATCTTAACAGCCTACTCAAAGAATTGTTACTAGTTTAGACAAAAGTAATACAGGATAAAATACATATTACATTTTATACATTTTCAGTGGTGCTTCACACCTGCTTTTTTTCTGCTGTGCTCTGCTACTCCATGCTAGCATTGAACTTAATGTATGTGAAGTGTCTTCACAAGATATTTGCTCTGTTTGCTCATTGCTACCCCTAAAACCAGTTTTCCCTCCTCCCTGGTCTGCATTTCTCTAATTGATAGTTGGTGGGTTGTTTATAACCTTGGGATTTTCAGCGTCATGTTGCATCCCCTCCTTTTGTCTATAGTCTTCTGCAGTGCATCCTGTGTCCCAACTTTTGAGGACTCTGCTATTATCCCATGACCATACCTCTCTACACTAGGGTCATAAGTAGTTCTCTACACAGAACAAATACTTTTTACCACTATCTATGTGAAAATTATGGTTGTACCACATGATTATACAAAAATAAGCAAAATTAAAATTAGGCAATAGCTACCTGGTTATTAGAAATTGCTGCTACAGATAAAGAAGCTTAAATAAAGCTCCAGGTAGGGCACGTCAAGTTGAAACAAAAACTGACAAGTCCTGAGGTCTTGCAGAGTTAATTTGAAGCCCGTGGTCTGCCCCAAGTGCTGTCAGGCAGCCATGAAAAGCAAAGCGCATTGTGACTCTGATGCCCTGGCTACTTTATTCTGTGAGGAACATCAGTAAGACAAATTCTGCATGCCTTGTGCCTCTGGAGCAATGTTAGAATGTGTCCCAGTGAAATCATTAGGCTTGCACCATTTTTTAACATTAGCATCACTATCAGAACACAGCCCTTTTGCTTCTTTTTTCTATTTTTATTTTTATTTTTATTTTTATTTATTTTTATTTTTATTTTTATTTTTATTTTTATTTTTATTTTTATTTTTATTTTTCTCTCTTTCTCTTTCTCTTTTTCTTTCTCTTTTTTCTTTTTCCTTTTTCTTTTTCTTTTTCTCTTTTTATTTCCCTTTTTCTTTCTCTTTTTCTTTCTCTTTTTCTTTTTCTTTCTCTTCTTCTTTCTCTGTTTCTTTTTTCTTTTTCTTTCTCTTTTTCTTTTCTATTTTTCTTTCTCTTTCTCTTTTTCTCCTTCTTCCTCTCCCTCTCTTTTTCCCTTTTCTTTTCCCTTTCCCTTTCCCTTTCCCTTTCCCTTTCCCTTTCCCTTTCCCTTTCCCTTTCCTTTTCCCTTTTACTATTATTGTTCAAGCCTTCCTCAAGTAAAACTCACATTGAAGTCAGAGTGGGGAAAAGGACCACAAGAACACCAGGTACCAAACAGGACTTGTCACAATACAAGAATACCAGAAAGATGCAAGGAAATTCCTGGGATTTCCTCCACTGATGGCTTTCAGCAAAGATAATTCAGGTATTTGCCCAGGAAGGGCATACTGTCAGAGACGCAGAACTGCCACCATGAGGAGCATCCCTACTTTGCTCATACTACAGCTCAGGACTGACTGTTTTGCTGGTTTTGTGTGGCAATGGAGGAATGATGACAAACGGGACAATCAGTCCCAAAGTTCTGGAAGGACAGTGGCTCGTCCTGCAGCACAGTGTCCACAAGTGACATTTTGCCCTAACATATTTTCCAGAGGAGCTGGTGCTAGGGAAAAAAAACAAAAAAACAAAAAAAACCCAACCAGACCAGAACATAGTTCTGGTTCTCACCAGCATACATTCCCCATTTTTGAGCAAGAAAGGCTCTGTTCTGCTTATTGAGCACAGTTGGTTTAGTTGGTTTAGGGGAACATAAACGTACACAGTGCATCTGGCCTGAGAATCCTAATGCACACAATCATGACCTCCAACTAATGCTAATCTAGTAGGGAATTAGACAACACAAATGCTTAAAAATGTGCCTAATCTTTTTACACACGAGATCGTAGTCATGCCACAGACACTGGGCTTTCAGTTCCGCCAGGAGATGCGTTACCAATTCAAGTGCATAAACAATGTACTGCAGAGCAATTATCTGCCTATATAGGTTGCTGAGCTGTTACAGATTTAAAGTGTCAAAAGTAATTGCATGGATCTGTGATGTGTGGAGATTTTTCAACACAATCTGTGTTGTTACATTGATTAAACTATTTCAGTTATCTGGGTCATCAGACCACAATGCCAAGTCATTGATTCATTGCACAAGGGTGGAGGAAACAAGGTAAGGATTTGTTTTCACTGGTTTTATCCCCTTATCACTGCAATTGAATTAATATATTATTTTTACATTTGTAAGACACAAAGACCTTTATTTTTCACACAAATGCAGAGGGAAGGAGCTGGTTATTTAATGGCTGAAGATCTTTATTCAGCTCAAAAACATGGAACTGCAAGATTTCAAGTACCTTTGGGGTACTGATACATCCTGCATTTTTCTGCTGATCAGTGGAATCAGAAAACTGAAAAAAATCTCATATGTGATTGTGTTTTCAGTGATTGGACAGAACTTCAATATATCAGCAGAGATGTAAACGAAAAGAAAAAAGAGTAAAGCTTATTAGAATGAGAAATCTAATGATGTTTTAAGTTTTGACAGAAAAACATAGATAATGTGTACCTAAGTGAAGTAGTGTAATTGAGTGTAAAAGTTTAGAACAATCTAGGGAAAAATTGAGATCCTTTTAATCTGTTTTCTTCCTTTTTAATGTCTGAGAACATAAGACCTTACATACATACAATGTGAGACCCCAGAGTTAGAGGGAATGATTACATGCAGAAACAGGGCTCCAATCTATTGCCTTTGAAGAGTGTGGCAAAATTGCCATTAATTGATAAAACCACAGGCACTAAGATGCCTTGGTGTTTGGTCTGGCCTGCTGAGAGTTAGGATTTCATAGATTCAGCTTTGTAAGGAGATGAGCCAATATAATCAGATCATCAAATATCTGCTTTCAAAAAGAGTAATAAAAATGAAATTCTTGAATAAAACAATGGCAATTTACACCAACAAAAAATACAGCTTTACCTACCTGTTAAGTTTAAATCTGGTTTAGGTGTGTAAATCCTTTCTTTCAAAAAGTTGAGGAAGTACGAATTTCATCTTCAAAGGATGGACAATGTAGGGTCTCCCTTTTCAAACTCATTTCTTATTGCTTTATCTTTTCAGAGAAACACAGCCTAATCACTGGACTGTGTGTATGAGAGTGGGGAGGGCACTATCAAACAGAAGCCTTACATTTTGCAGAGACATGGTGCCTGGTGGTTAAGGAAATGGTGCAGGAAGTGAGAAGCTTGGTTCCAGTCCCCACACCTTTTCCTTCTGTATTTAAGACAGTGAAAAGGACTCTTGTTCCATGGTGGATCCTGAATACACAGTTACTTGTGCCTCTTCACATTGCACAGCAATTAGGTGAAAAAGGCCATGCCTCCTTGGCTCACCCAGCTACGTGCTTTCTTTATCTTCTTTATGGGAGAGGTATTTTTGGCCGCAGAGTTTCAAAATCTATGCCTCGTCCTTCTGCTGTACTGATTAGTCTATGCTTTGGTGGTTAGAGGGGTAGAAAACCTCTGCTCTGGGCTGGGAGGTAGATACAGGTCTCTTGCTTTCTGAACAAGTGTGCTGACATCATACAAATGGTGGGTTGTCACCTCCTTCTCTGACTCCATTTCCAAATATCTTCTTTGAGCCTGCTGTTTGACCTGTTGTCCTGGTTTCAGCTGGGATAGAGTTAATTTTCTTCCTAGTAGCTGGTATAGTGCTGTGTTTTGGATTCAGGATGAGAATAATGTTGATAACACACTGATGTTTTAGTTGTTGCTGAGCAGTGCTTACTCTAAGTCGAGGCCTTTTCAGCTTCCCATGCTCTGCCAGGTGCACAAGAAGCTGGGAGGGGGCATAGCCAAGATAGTTGATCCAAACTGGCCAAAGAGATATTCCATACCATATGATGTCATGCTCAGTATAGAAACTGGGGGGAGCTGGCCGGGGGGCAGTGATTGCTGCTCGGAAACTGGCTGGGCATTGGTCGGGGGGTGGTGAGCAGTTGCTTCATTTGTTTTTTTTCTTAGGTTTTGTTCCTCTCTCTCTCTCTCTCATTGTTTTCCTTTTCATTACAATTATTATTATTGTTGTTATTATTGTTGTTGTTATTATTGTTCTTGTTATTATTATTATTTCCATTATTAAACTGTCTTTATCTCAACCCACATGTGTTCTTACTTTTATTCTTCCAATTCTCTCCCCCATCCCACCAGGGGGAGAGCGAGCCAGCAGCTGTGCGGTGCTTGGTTGCCGACTGGGGCTAAACCAGGATACCTGTACACTTCTGATACAAAAAGCCATAGGTTCTTCACAGTCTTTTGCAGGAAAAAATTGCCTTACCACTCACACTGGAGCACTTTGGAACCAACTCTGATGTTCAAGTGTGGATGAAACTTTGTGTTCCAAATTAGAGAAACTGATTAAAATTCAGGTTCAGGTAGTCCTAGAAAAGTGGCCTAAATCCTACCAGAGTCCTGCCTAACACAGAAAGCAAGGTATGCAAGCTTAACATTCAGATACAACAGCTGTGCGGAAATCAGATTGTAAGAAAAAGGGTGATTTCCCACTGGCCTGGACTGTTATTTAAAACAGGAAACGCTGAAAGTATCATCCAACAACATCATGCAGTTTCACCAGCAAAGACAGCACAACTGGAGAGCTCTAGCAACTAATTATTCACCAGCTATTGACAAAATAAAAGCAATAGTCTTGCTGGAAAATAACAAGAGACTTAGATAATTTGTCAATTTCTTTTTGGCCAGAAGAAGGAAAATGTTCTTCAGAAATTATTTCTTACAAATGACTTCCTCCATTCTATTTTGAATCTTTACTCTTCAGAAAGAAACTTATGCCTTTTAAGGTTTACACTCTTTGCTGTACCCATTCCTTATGTTTACCAAACTTTGTATGAGTCACTGATTAGTTACTTCAGTACTTAAATTTGTAGCTGTCTATTCTCTTGGCGTCCTACATAGAATAAGACCTATAACGATAATCTGAGATGATCACCGTATTTCAAATAAGGGAGGTAGAAAAGAAAGAGGAAAGGTTAACTGACATACACAATTTCCTTTTTTCTTAATGTTTTCCTGTCTTCTGACAGTGCCAACAGATGAAATTATTGTCTTTTTGGGGCTCTCAACTCTCTTACCATCATTGCTTTGCAGCCTCAGGTGTTTTTCATCAATACCTGCCTGTATGTAGCTTCATATGTACTTCTAGATCTTAAAGTGCATCCTTCAGCCAACAAACTTTACTGTTCCATCATTCGTCATTGACTCATCAGTGACACATTTGTTATAAACATTCACCAGTCCTGCTGTATCTGCCTAGTGTTTTGTGAAAAAAAATTTGTGGAGTAAAAAGGACTCTATCAGCTATATTTTCTCCAGGATTTTATTCTTCAGTTAAATTCTACTATCTGTTATTCTCGCTGAGCTAGAATATCTCTCCTACTGGAGTACTCTCCTGCAAACTACTGGGACATTTATTTCAGGAAACAATTTATCATAATCCCATATTCACCTCTTTAGCCTTTTAGATACTTTTCAGATGCAACCATACATTAGTTTCAGCATTCATCCAAAAGGATTTTAAAAAGTGAAATATTTAGTACCTTGATACACAGCTTCCTTTAGATGTATTGTTCTTCAAAGGTTATATTATATAGAAAATCTGTCATTTTTAAGACTTCAAGATCTCCTTCTCTATCACTTAATCTCTATCAGATTTATTTAAGATGACAAAGTATTAGAGTAGAATTAAAAAAAAAAAATTCTAGACAGTGGTTGCGCTCTTTTTCTTTTTCTTTTTCTCTCTTTTTTTTTTTTTTTTCCTTTCTCCTATGGCTTGACAGCTGTATCTGTTTATATAACGTGGTTCTAATCTGAAAAGAATATGCCGAGATCTTATTTGAAATATAAAATAGAAACCAAATAATGGAAAGATTAAGTAGGCTGCTTAGTCCTCCCAACCAGAGTAGGTCTGTCTCAGGTCACAGAGCCCTAAGTTTTGTTCAGCTTTAAGTAACACTTATCCACTCAGAACATGTTATTGACACAGAGTAGTTCATTGCTGACTAAGTACTTAGAGGGAAGTCCCGATTAGTATGCAGAAAAAAGATTATAGAAAAGCTTTCATGGATATCTCTGACTATATTTCATGTTCACAGGGGGATGCACTGGGTGTCCATGCCCAGGTGCTGGCAGTGGGGCTGCAGGGCGGCCTCTGTGAGGAGAGGCCAGGGCTGCCCCGTGCCAGACACAGCCGGTTCCAGCCGGTCCCAGCCGGCTCCAAGGGCCCCACCGCAGGACACAGCTGAGCCCCTCAGCCAAGCCGGGGGTGCCTGGGGGAAAAGAGGTTTCCGAAAGGGCACAAGGCGGCAGAGGCAGAGGAGGAGGAAGCCAAGGCGGGAGCAGCGGCAGAGGGAGCCCGAGGCCGGAGGAGGAGGAGGGCAGGAGGTGCTGCAGGCCCGCAGCAGGGATCCCCTGCAGCCCTGGAGAGACCCCGCTGGAGCAGAGACCCACCCTGCAGCCCGGGGAGGGCCCCAGGCCGCAGCAGGGGGATATTTCCTGCAGGAGCTGCGGCCGTGGAGAGCCCGGGCGGGAGCAGGTTGTCCCTGAAGGACTGCAGCCCGGGGCAGGGCCCGCGCTGGAGCAGGAGACGGGTGAGGAGGGAGGAGCGGCCGGGAGGGGCTGGGATGGACTGACCGAACCCCCATCCCCACCCCCTGTGGGCCTCAGGGGGAGAGAGGCATCAGGAGTGAAGGGGTGAAGGTGGGACTGGGGAGAGGGGGAGAAGAAAGCTTTGTTTTAAAGTTTGCCTTTTGTTTCCCACTACTCAAATTATTAATTACATTTTTATTGGAATTGGCAATAAATGATTTTTCCCCATGTAATCCTGCTTTGCCTGTGACGGTAATTGGTAAATGGTCTCCCTGTCTTTTTCTCAACCTATGAGCTTTTCCATCCTATTTTCTACCCGTGTCCTGTTGAGGGGGTGTGAGAGAGCAGTTGGGTGGCCTTCTGGTAGCTGGCCAAGGTCAACTGACCACAGAGTAAAAATATTTTTTATGTTTGATTAAGAAAAAGATGCTTGTCATCATCAGAGCACTTTAGGAAGCCTTTGAAGGACTTTTAATGTGAAAAGAAATAAGCAAAAAAATCATAGGAGGTTGTTAAGATGATGCAAGATGAAGTTTTAGATAAGCTAATGCACACATATATGCATTCTACACTGTAGATTCATTTATTTGTTGCTGTCAATCTTGTATAACTATCTGTGCTGTTTCATAGGAATCTCTGTCCCTGAATCATTTAAACAAATGTTTTCTTTTTATGACCCCTTGAAGGAGAAATACATTGTTCTTTAAGCATTTTTAATGTTCTTTAAACATTTTTAAATATGGGTAAATTTTATTGGATCAAAAGTATTTGTTTTCTGAATAAATACAAAACTAAAATAATAATGGTAGTATTTTATAAAATAATTTAGAACCAGATTCTGTCTTGCTAGAAGTAGAAAGTGCAAGTTTGTGATGTTCCTGTCACTTAAAGATTTGCTCATGTTTTACATTAAAAAATGAAAATAGAAATATATGCCATCAAGAGGTAACATTTGGGACATAAAAACAGACATGTCTACAGTTGTAGAACAGCCTTTCCAATATTTGCAACATCTTATTTCAGTCTCGCAAATTAGCTGCTTCCCTCAGGTAGACATTCTTAGTGCTTTCTTGAGGGACTCATCCAACCAACAAGATCTATAATGCAGACCCACTTTTGTCATTGACCTGTTCTGAGGTTGGGCAAGTCAATCGCCCTGTTTGCCTTTCCTCAACCTTGGTCAGCTTTACGTGAAGGAAAATACACTATAAACTCATGGGGATGCTTCTCATGTGATGCCTGATGTAAACCAGTCTAGATAGCAACTTAAGCCTTTCACTTATGCGGTCATACCACAGCTGTACACATGTGCACACCCACAGATAAGCAAAACATATGTAAAATACATGCACACATGTTCTACCTGCCTGAAGTCAAGCCAGCGAGCCCAATCCTGAAATTATGTCTAGTTTGCAAGAGAAACATTTCACATAATTGGAATTTTAAAAATAGCAAACAAATTAATGAATGGACTTTACTAGAATTATGCCTGTTAATATTCTAATAGAATTCAGTAGAAACCAAAATGTTTATATTTAGTTGATTCAAATAAACTGCTTCAGAATCACATGACATGTTTTGAGAGTTTTTCCTTTTAGCTCAAATTAAAGGCAACAGATTACATAGCATGCTTAAAGTATCAGTCAAAATGTTCCAAAACTTCTCCTAACAAACTGATCTGGACTGAAAGCCTTTCTTTTTCCTCCTTACACTGAGGTTTAGCAACATGCTTTTATAAAAATTACAAGGTAATAACATCACAAGAATTAGGGGTTTTTCTCTATTTGAGCTTATTTCCAGCAAGAATGAATTGACTTACCATGTGTGTGTAATGGTGAAAAAAATAGCCCTTAGAAATCTATTTTGTCTCATTAATTTTGACATAAAATTTAAGACTGTGGAGTCATAAAGCATGAATTAGGTAAGTGTCACCCTGCATCGATCCTTTAAAGAAAAGGAAGTTGATCATTCTTGGTTTATTTCACTAGGAAATTATTTGCCTGGATTACTTCAATGTTTAATTAAATTGTTGTATAACACATATAAAATATCAAATAAAATAGTCTTTTGCTGTGCCACTACATTAATTTTCTGTCATCAAAAGTGTTTATCTTGTTAGCTGCCTAACTTAAACTTGCTCAGCACCAATTAAGTGTTATATCCAAATACATTTAGAATATTTAAATTTCTTCTTTTATTGCACTCTTGTTAAACTTTTAATTTTCTTTTTGTTGTAATTAGCATTTGGGGAGTTCAATTTCTTTAATAGGTTCTCTGTAATTTACATTTTATATTACTCTACAACGTTTGTCATGAGATCAGTGGAGCAACTCCAGATTTGTTTAGTGGAAAAATATTGCAGGAATACTATACTATGTATGAAAGATTTCATTAGCTTTATTTCCTAAGGAAGAAAGGCTTATGCATTAGCTTTTTGGACTTCCTGTCTTCTGACTCCCCACACCACTTATGTCTGAAAGCAATATTCAGTGTTATCCGAATCTGATAGAAAGGGATAGATTTGAATGATAATTAAATTGCAACCAACAGTGCCTAGAATATTTTCTGCCCATGGCAGCATGTGTCCTCACAGAGGATACCTAGTCACAGCACAGAAGTTAGAACAAGTTGAGGACTGTTTGCAATACACAGTTTGTTGCTACTGTTTTGGAGACTGGGAAAGTTTAGCAGTACTAGCTAGTACAGTCTAAAACAGACTTTCACGGCCAGCCAAAGAGTCCCAGGCATATTTCATGTATTCTTCATGTCCAAGTATGCCTGAAATATTACCTGAAATGCGAGCTCAGAGTCCAGTCACTTGGATAAAGGCAAGAATGAAGCAGGATATGACATGTCTAAGTGGCTCGTATTTCAGGGCAGCACAGAAATAAATGTGGAGACTTCATGGGTGTGTGGCTGTAAGAGGTCAATCTCCAGACCAGAGTACGTTCCAGGTTCTCTCTGTCTCCCAAATATACAGACAGCCCAGGTCACACTATTCCTTGGTGCCAGACATGGTGTGTTTTCAGGGGCATCCCAGCCTTGCCAGAAGTCATCCTCCTCTGTAATGAAGTCTTGAGTCTGGTACCCTTTAAAGGTGTAAAGTTAGATTATGTGATTAAGATCAATCTTATTATTCCCTCTCCTCAAGTAATAACTCTTTGGAAAAAATTGTGAAGCTTGATATTTCTAGCATACTTTGAGATCATTGGCTTTAACTGGTGTTATCATTGCAGAGGCAATACTATGAATACATGGCTGTATTTTTCAAAAACAGGAACAGGTCCAATGCTTTAAATTAACCCAAGAGCCAAAGCACTTTGATCTACTCTCTGCTTGTTCTAATTTACTAGGTAAACATCCAGAGAAACTTGGTCATTTTCTCTCCATCCAGAACTAAGCTAAACTAGAAATCTTCCTTTAGTCGTTGTCACTCATGAATTCTGTCCAGGCATTTAGGATGAAAAGTTATTGAGAAGGGTTGGGATTTTTTCCCCTTTTTTTTTTTTTTTTAAATGACTTATCTCTCTTCCCCCCCCAGTCACCATTAGCCAAAGTAAGCGCTATTAATTTGAAATTAATGGGAGGATAATGATGCAGCATAGGTTGCAGAGCATCACAAGGAGCTTGATTGTGCTGGAATACCAGTTTCTTTTTCTCATTGCTTGGTGGCTAACACCTGGCTGACAAGAAGCCCATTATGGTTTGCTTATATAACACCCAAAGTTGTAGAGAGGAATTCTGCTGGTTACGACAACAAATTAAAATTTCTTGCCTTTGATTACCCTTTGAATTGCCTTTGATTCATTAAGAGGTTGGTGTAATAGGAAGCGAAACAGTGGAAGTATCCGTCCTCGTGACTGAGGGGCTGTGAATCAGCTGACCACATAAAAATGCATATTTCAGGGTGAACTGAATAGCTCTCCAGAGTACAATGAGGTTCATTACTCTAATGAAAAACAAGACACCTGCCTCACATGGGATATCTACACATAGAGGTCTAGATTTTAGGTGTCTTAAAGTAAACCCCACCCCTACAGTCCAAAGCTGAATCCCACCCATCCCCACCCATTCAATGAAACATGCACTTCAGGGAGGTGAGATCTTGATCCCCCCTTGGTCCTGAACCATGTACCCTTGCAGTTTCGAGCTGTTTGCAGTGTGACAATTGTAGCAAATTGTTATTGACCTTGGTAACCAACATCCATCTCAACCTCTTCAAACCAACAGAAACACTTCCCACATGGCATGTTTCAAACAAAAATGCCAAGTAGCATAGAGTAAAACAGCACCTTATTACCATGCTAGCTATGCAATACCAGCATGTGAGTAAAAGACACTGATACTCCAGCAGTATAAGTGGGATACATAACGATGTGGGGCACAAGTAAGTGTGTTGATGGTATTTTTTAGGAACTAGAAAATCCTACTAGAAGAATAGGCCAAAAATGCGATTTTTTTTGTTCCCAAATTCTGAATGATTTATCCTGAGATGGGACTCATTTTAATTGTGCTTCAACGCGTTCATAACATTTTAAGTTTGACATCATGAATGGAAGCTTCCCCATGTTGTGGCATAAAAACTGCAAGCACCGAAGAGAAAATGCAAGCTCTGGACTCTCAGAAAAACAGAGGCTTCCATCTCTTCCATAATATCCCTCTGGTAACGGGAAACTTTCAACCACTGCACCTCTATATACATATGACACATTTTTCTCCTGAGAATGTCTTACGCTGAGTGTGCAGAAAATGGTGCTAACACCTATGGCACACACTGTACACCTTGTTTCTACCTCAGACTTCTGAAACATTAACTATAACTCAGCATCCTTGGGTCACCTTTCAAGAGATAAAAAATATGCAAGTCTTTGTTCGCAGCTAGAAGCTTTCAATACTCAGCTACGCTAAAGAATTTTGGTTTGGGTTTCTTTTCCTTTTTTATTCCAGACTCTTTTAAAAGCATACGCTGCCAAGACCTTCTGCTGGCGCTTTAGTAAGAATTATTTTACTTACACTTGATTATAAGCATAGTTTGGGACCCAGAATTGTGAAAGCATAGTGTTTCAGGGGAAAAAAAAAAAAGACAAAAAAGGAGGGTCAGTTATGGGCACAACTTGATTCAGCAAGCAGCAAAACCACTGAGGTGTCTTAAAGCCAGTCCCCTACCCAGGGAATCCTCCAACAGTCTGTTCCACCAGAGCAGGCCTGTCGTGGTGTAACCCCAGCCAGCAACTAAGCCCCACGCATCCGCTCGCTCACTCCCCCCTGGTGGGATGGGGGAGAGAATTGGAAGAGTAAAAGTGAGAACACTCATGGGTTGAGATAAAGACAGTTTAATAGGCAAAGCAAAAGCCACGCACACAAGCAAAGCAAAACAAGGAATTCGTTCACTGTTTCCCATGGGCAGGCAGGTGTTCAGCCATCTCCAGGAAAGCAGGGCTCCATCACGCGTAATGGTTACTTGGGAAGACAAATGCCATAACCCCCCCCCTTCCTTCTTCATCCCCCAGCTTTATATGCTGAGCATGATGCCATATGGTATGGAATAGCCCTTTGGTCAGTTGGGCTCAGCTGTCCCGTCCGTGTCCCCTCCCAACTTCTTGTGCACCCCCAGCCTACTCGCTGGTGGGGTGGGGTGAGAAGCAGGAAAGGCCTTGACTCTGTGTAAGCACCGCTCAGCAGTAACTAACACATCCCTGTATTATCAACACTGTTTTCAACACAAATCTGAAACATAGCCCCTTACCAGCTACTATAAAGAAAATTAACTCTATCCCAGCCAAAACCAGCACAAGACCTTATCCAAGCAGGAAGTTCTTTTTAAATACATTGAATAACCTCCCTCCCCCTGTCTAAAGAGGCTTATTGGTAGCTCTGAGATGGCAGGATCAGGGTCCAGTAAATATTTCTGTCATTGTTGCAACCCAGCTGCAAAGGTTTAATATAACTAATGGCAGCGGGTGGTTTCTAATACACAAAGGTCACTGAGTCACAGGAAGCCACCTGGCCCTACGGTATCTTTGCAGCTCACAATTATTATTATCTATTATTGTTCTCTATTTATAACAAATACATCAAAATCTTGAAAAAAAAAGAATCCATCCAGAGATGTAGGAATCCTTGCCAGAAATAAAACATGAAATTTAAATTAGAACCAGCAGCTGCTCCTAATCAGCAAGCCAAAAAGTAATAGCCAAACACAATAAAATGAAGTCCATACCAAGCCTACATTTCATGCAAATTTCAGACCTTAATGTGTCATTTCCTGAAATACTGGCTAAAAAGACAGACCGCAAACAATTCCTTGGAGTCCCTCATATTTAATCTGACCTCCACTACCAACTTTCTCTTCTGTTTTATAAGGACGCTTTTTCTTTTACTGCCAGATTGCATTCTGGGTCACCTTTAAGATGTAGTTTAACATGCCATTCCCTGCAGTGTTCTAGTCCCAAGGGCACAAGAGAACAGAATATAGCAACTAAATCTGCTTTCTTTCCAAAGCTGACTTCTTGGATATTGCTGTTGTGAGATTATTGAACAGCAGCTGGGGATTCAACAAAAACCCCAGAGGTCAAATTTCAGTAGCTAACGCAGGTGCTAAATTCAGGCAGGTACTTTGGTCTCCACTATATATTCAGTTAAGCAGGGCCAGCTGATCTTTACGTGTGTCCTTTGCGTGACTGGTTTGATTGTTTCAGGTAAGGGAGGTACATATATAAACCTGGGTACCAGAAGGATGACAGCATTACAATCCAATGTCTGCTTTCTGACCAGTGGCTTCTTATTTATGCTGAACAGAAGACAATGTGGTACCATTTTGGAATGTGTACAGAAATGTCCTTTGGGATGAAGAGAAATTGTACAGATCTGGTCTCTGGGAATGATGAGCCAAAAAAGACTGCAATCCATACTGACAGCTGTAGCACTTTCTGTTCCAGTCTGGTCAACCCTTGGTCAACCCTTACTACTATCAAAGGAAATAGAAGAAATGTAACAATATCAATATGGAAATCCAGTTTTAATTCATAACTGTGTTTACTTTAATCATTCATACATGAGTACAAAGCACAAGTCCAACAAGTGCTGATAATTTGTGCTAACAAGTTTCACAAAATACATCTGTGTTACATGAAATTCTTTTAATCACTTTTTCAGTTTGCTTGCTGTTGAGTTTGCTGAGTTTCTCTTTGTTTTTATATTATGTCAAAGTAGAGGAACTGCTTTCTGTGCTACTTACTCTATGTCTCTTCCTTGTATTTACCCTCTGAATTACCACAACACTTAAGCTCTGTTTTGAATACTTACACATGAATATAACAAACAGAGCGTTCTTAAATAATTTTTCAGGAAATTTTCAAGGTTCACAAACCTGCTCTGAAGTAACTGTAAGGGGGTTGTGTACTCAACAGTGTATCGGATAGAAATTGCAGAAATATTATTAAAAGAAAATAAAAAGCTGCAGTGGAATTCCTACCTTATCACTGAGGTGTATTAGAAAATTTCCCGCAGTTTTTAGTTCAAGAAAACTGCTCATTTATGAAAGCTGTTCCAGAATGTTTTCACTATCTTCAGTGGTCTTTATGAGAAGGGTTGGCTTTATAACATTTCTTTTTTTTTATGACATTCAACACTGTGAAGTCTTGATCTCACTTCTGGCATTTAGGCACTACTTTAATAAACAAAACAAATCATCCAAGGAAGGAAAATTGCAGTTTTGGTAACCTTTTCCACTGAATGCTAAAAAGTGTCCAAATGCATCAAGGTCAACACTCCCATATGTGTTTCCTTACTAAACCAATATAAAACTTAACAGTTCTTTCCTAGTATCATCCTCTTTCCACAACATATTGTTGTTGCTTCAGACTTTGTAACTGTATGAAGCCATCTCAGCTCCAAATGTCTTTTAACATATAGTCTATGCCGGTTCTATTTAGTTGTTCCTCTAACACCTCATAATTTTAATAATGTTCTTTGGCCACCTCTGCTTTAGAGAAAACGCTACTTCCTGTTCTGTTTTCATTTTGAAATAATTCTTCCAGAAAAAGAGAAAGTGCCAGTGAAAACAGTTTATAAACTGCATGTGCCAATCGGAGATGAACATCAAATGGATGGCGTTAACAGAGCCTAGAGGTGCAACATTTCAGCAACAGAATGAGGCACTCAACCAGCTGCTGGCAGAATAACTCCTGATATAAAGGTATTCCAAATGTACCCTTTTCGTTTGCTGAGATCATCTGAATGTCAACCTCAAATTTTGCACCAGCACTTCTCCAAATTTCTGAAAGGAATAAATGGTTATTGGGGATTTTTTTAAGCTTTTCATTCCTCTTGATAGGGCAAAGTTCATTGAATGGCAATGTGATATTATCTTAGCTAGATTTAAATAATCAAGTTTCTTCCTTTTTGTTTTGTTTTGTTTTTTAATAAGTGATTTCAAAATTAAACAATTCTGATGTTGGAAAACTATTATTTCTCCTCATTTTGGATTTTAACATTTAGTGTGCTGCAATTACATTAAAGAAAACCCCAAATGCCTGAAAATATTTGCTGATATAGATGCACATGACAGAAATTTGAACATCCTTCTGATTTTTACCTCTCAGTGAGGAATTTTTATTTGTTTCTTATTTACCCTTCTTCAATCTTAGTTTTTAACAAGTACTTGCACTTTCAGTACATCTACTCTTCATTGCTACAGGTAGTTTACTGCAGATGGAAGCACACTCAGATCTGTTCCTGGGAAGCTGTTGACACAATCTCTGTTTACCTTACCACCAGCAGGACTTGCTTGTACTGAGTGAATATTGATTTATATTCAATCCCAGCATAAGCCTTAATTTTAAAAGGCGCTGAACATTCACAATTTAAGTCAAGGATTCAAGCTACCACAAGAAATAATAGTATAAAAAAAATGCAGTTAGCAAATACTTTGCAGTGGTAGAGATTCATCAGTCAGTGATGTGAATTATGCTTTTGCAGCTGAAATGGGTGAGATACTAGTAATCAAAGTGCATAACAGGATATTTTACAGGTTAGAAAAAGAGGCATCGAAGTTAACACAAAGCAACACAAAGATTTGTCCCTGTGTTTGTTTTCTGCATTTAATAAAGATTTGAACAAAGCCAGGACAGGCAAGATCATTGAAAAGATAAACACATTAAGTTACTAAGGGAAGTTGTTCTTTTATAAGGCAATTCGGTAAAAAATCCCTTTACGGGATAGCCCTGACAGTCTAGATGAAGGTGCCCAGAGCTACAATATGAAATTTAATGTCCCATGACATAGATTTAGCTACGTCAGGGATGAATTTAGGTGAACAGAATGCATTAAGAAAAAATAATTCCCAAAGTAAGGTCAATCAAACTGGTATCAATAAATTAACACAAACGGACAAACTTGATATTCTGACAGGCTCAGTGTTTGTGCTAGTGGAGAAATAATAGTCCTGAAAAAGGCTAGTAGGAAGTTTGAAAGGAACAGGGTCCATTTGTAAGAATAAGCATGGTTTGATATAGCCAATTAAGATAGTGTGCAGAAGACAATGCTCAGTTTCAGATAACTCATCACATTTAAGAAATCAAGTGGATAGCTCCATAAGGTCTATATTCCTGCCCTACCCCCACCCCCCTGTTTTTCCCCTGAAGAAATAAAAAAGAATTTTTCAGGAGCTGTTCATGGGAAATCACTCCTATGATTTACCCTGCACAGTCAAGACTTTCTGTGTCCACCTGGGACAAAGGGAATACTTAGAGGCGCATGTTACCCATCACGTGGCTATACATGGATATGCAGAGCTAACATTGCTGCTGTCCATGCCTTCATGGCCTATAGGTGAAAGAAAATTGTGAAAGTTGGATCTGGCTCCCAGCACTGCTGACTAGATCATTTGGTCTTATTAGAAGAAACCTGGATTTTCTAAAGACCATTGAATACAGCATAACAGGAATGAAATGAGAAAACACTCAGAGTTTTTGGTAGCCAAAGTCACATATTAAAAATCATTATTAAATAAGTTCTGGAATAAGAGACTCTAAAGAATCTGGCAGAACCTTGTTATGGCTGACAGGACAAGCTTCTTACATGTCAGCTCCTGGAAATCTGTCCTGTGGGTTTGCCTGTCCCTAACCTATATAAACGATTTGTTTTTAATACCATAAAGCCAAATTTTTAGGAATATTCCAACTCAGCTAAGATGAAGGAGAATATGGAAAGAGTTGTTTTCTTTCACTTTTTTCCTTCTTTCTCCCATGTGAAATTTGTAAACAACTTAGTGCATTTACCTATTTAGGAATTTTAATGTAGAAAGCCATTAGAACAGTGACAAGAAGGAACGCAATGAGGACACAATGGTGCCTTTTGTACCATGTTTGAAAAGTGTACAGTTAGGACAAGCAGTTTAATTCAGGTTTGGTCCAATCAAGGTTTTGTGCGGTTTCAGGTCATTTAAAGCTAATGCCATTTTTTAAGTCTTATTTCCCCTTTCCGTCCTTTGTAATATTGGGTATGTGTTAGCAAAAGGAAGGTTTAGGCAGTTTCAGTGTAAGAAAGTTCTGTGACAGGATGAAACAAGACTTAAAGAACAGAGCACAGTAACTTAACAACTAATTTTGTTCCCCAAAAAACACACAAAAAACCCAAGGTGTATCACAAAAATAATTTCAGGGAATTGCTGTTGTAACCAGTTTCCTTCCTGTTAAATGAAGATCCAGAGATACACTCTCTACTGGTTGGATTTATTCATAATCATATCCATTTCTGTAATTATCCCAGAGGAGAAGATAGGAGGAATTATAGTGCTTGATTTATCACAGCAGCCGTTCTCATGCACCTTCCTTTATGAGAAGGATACACTTCCTTTATGAGAATGACAAAAAGTTGGTCAGGAATTTTTCATCAAAATGTTTTTCCCACAAGAAGGAAAGTTTGCAAAAAAATGCCAACAAACCAACCCAAAATTTAATTCTAGAAAAATTAGGTTTTATTATTTTGGAACAAAATAATAATAATAAAAAAAAATTACTCACAAAAAAAAAAAATTACTCCTTATGACCCAGGGTTTCACCTCTGTGTGATGTACTTAACACATCTAGGCATTGTATTTCACACAGAAGTCCTAGTCTACAGAAAAAAAGTAGGGTGATGCTTTCCATATTGTATAATGACTACTTCAATATGTTTTAAAAAATTGTGTGCGACACCATGAGAAAAAATATTTCTGCTTTAGCATGTTGAAGATTTTCTTTATTGAAGACATCAAACTCTTCTTTCATACAAAAACAGAGAAATCTTTCTTAATGAAAAATTCTGAGTTTTCTGTTTTCTACACAGTTTTAGGAGGAACATAAATATTGAAATATGAAAGTTTTAAAGTATGCTGGAGTATAAAAGAGAGTATCATAAGAAGGTTTGTATTTACTCCAGCACAAAAGCCCCATCCTGTAGGCTAAAAACTTTTTTTAACTTCTAAACTTGACAAGTCAGAAATTTCCACTGTCACTAAATTTACAGGAAATTGAGAAGCAATGAAAGATTTCCATTTCCTGATTTTGAATTTACACTACAGTTGTATATTGTATTTATTTAGTCATCATCTGGCTAACATTAAAGAGACTATATTTATTTCAGAAGTGTTATCAATTAATCCTTATGCAACAGTATGGGATTTCAGAATTTCTCAGAGAAGTGGCAACTTTCTTTTTTAGGAAACAATTCCTCTAGAAAGTGGTTTCAGGTATGAAAAATGCACTCAGGAAATTTGCCAGCCATTAATTTTATGTAATTTATTTGTGAAATGTGTCACCGGAACATTATCTTCATGAAAGATGTCAATACATTTGAGAGTTTGAAAATTCCTAATAGAAAGCTAAATACTGTCTACAGGAAGCTATGCAACATTTGAGATATCAGAGTAAGTCTATAAATAAATGAAAATTCATGTTTAGAATGACTTGACATTTTAGAAATGTCTATTTGTCACCGTCAACTTTCCTTTAAGACTTTCCAAGTACTACAAATTGCAAAGAGCAGCCAGGAAGTAGTTCAATATCTCTTCATTGCCATCAAACAAATGACTGTATTTTTATTTGAAAAAAAACCGCTTGTCAGTTTTATTCCAGTTTAAGAATGATAAAACAGTATGCCTGTAGACTGTTTTCATTAAAATTGCCTTTTTTTCCAGACTCTCTGCTGTGTGTCCAGTTGAAAAGTTGATGAAGATGACTCTTGGGTTTCTTGGAGTCTAGCATGAGTGGAATTTTTCGTAACACCTTGATGACACCTTAAAATTAACGTCTCCAAAGCTTTCTCAGTGTGAAACTGCAGCACAGTGAGGAATATATATTACATTGCAGAGATTCCTCCTGACCCTCCTCCAAGGCAAACATAGGGCTATGAGCAATGTAGTTAGAAATTGGGCATTAGTCATCTCCCTAAGCATAAGTCATCTCATTCATACTGGACATCCTAGAGTATCCCAGATTTATGTGTGTGCTAGTAGACATAACACATGACCTATATGAGACCTGTATGCTGCAAGATCAGCAGATGAAAGCCACACAAGATGACATAAACATCTCAAACATCATCAAACATCTCAAACTGGATGTTTCTGTTCAGACAACTTCATCACACCCTGTGCGTCAAGCAAGATGGCAGAAAATGCATTCGAATAGAAGGGAGGAATAAGTTATGAAAATAGACGTTTTTCTATCACTATACATTTTTTTTTTGGTAGATTTGAGAGAGTAGTATAGTCATTCATATCTGAACTGGAAGTCAAGAAGCAAAAAATAATTTGTGAAGGCATTTGCTCCCCATTAGGGAGCAAATCTCAGTGGTGAATTTGAATCTTTTTGAGAGAACGTCAAATCCAAAGAAATGTTAGAGCATGAGCAATCAGATTGTGAACTACTGCACAAAATATCCAGAACTGCTGCTTGCATTGTCACCTCAAGTGGAGAGATACTGAAGTGCCTACATTTTCTCCTTGACCTTAGAACCAAATCAGGCTTTCATTGTGCTGCATTTGCACAGACACTTACCGAGAGTGAGCACTTGCAACAAAAGTACCCAAAAAGTTTACCACCTAAGGCTCTGATGCTGCTAATATGCAAGTATGTACTGATTCCTGCACATGAATAGCCCCATTGAATTAGGGTATGATTATCTGCAAGAAAGGAGGTCTGAGATTTTGGAGGACATGTAATAAGTGGTGTGACAAAAGCACTCAAATGTTGCAGAGGAAAGCAGAAGCACTTTTATACATCCATCAATGTAAAGGGCAAACCAAGCAGTTGTTCATTTAATCACAATAATCTTGCCACCACAGTCCTATTTATTTCTTCTCCTTCCCAAGCATACTTGCTACATCAGTCAGTCTGATGTAGCACAACCGTGTTCCCCATCTTTGTATTTTTTGTCACATGGGAATGCTGGCATTCATGCCAGGTGACTATCTTTGCAGCAGTGAACTGTGTGTATGTCTTCACTTGTAGAGGAATGTCTACTGTATAAGCCAAATGCCACTTAGAAACCCAGGATGGCTTTTAAACAAATTATCAAAGTATTTTGTCAATTTGGAGAAAGCTTTTATTCTGAGCTCTCCCATTTTCACATAGGTTGACTGCATGAATTCTAATGTAAAGTAGCACTTTAAAAAGCTTCCTTGCTTCCAGAAGACTTTAGAAAAGTAGTGGGGTTTTTTTTGTTCTCTCCATTTCATTTTTGCTTGCTGCGGTGTGTTTCCTCCTATTTATATTCTTTTCTCTTTAAAGAGGTTTGCAGGTCATACAGAAACAAGAGTGGATCAGAGGAGAGAAACCCAGCTACAAGAAATCTCTGCACTGATTCTTCCACATGCTTTTCATACAAGTTCTAACATTCTCCAAAGTCTTTTTTCTCTTTTTTTTCTTTTTCTTTTTCTTTTTCTTTTTCTTTTTCTTTTTCTTTTTCTTTTTCTTTTTCTTTTTCTTTTTCTTTTCCTTTTCCTTTTCCTTTTTCTTTTTCTTTTTCTTTTTCTTTTTCTTTTTCTTTTTCTTTTTCTTTTTCTTTTTCTTTTTCTTTTCCTTTTTCTTTTCCTTTTACTTTTTCTTTTTCTTTTCCTTTTTCTCTCTTTCTTTTTCTCTTTTTCTCTCTCTTTCTCCTTTTCTTTCTCCTTTTCTTTTCCTTTTCCTTTTCCTTTTCCTTTTCCTTTTCCTTTTCCTTTTCCTTTTCCTTTTTCTTTTCCTTTTTCTTTTTCTTTTTCTCTCTTTCTTTTTCTCTTTTTCTCTTTTTCTCTCTCTTTTTCTTTTTCTTTTTCTTTTTCTTTTTCTTTTTCTTTTTCTTTTTCTTTTCCTTTTCCTTTTCCTTTTTCTTTTTCTTTTTCTTTTTCTTTTTCTTTTTCTTTTTCTTTTTCTTTTTCTTTTTCTTTTCCTTTTTCTTTTCCTTTTTCTTTTCCTTTTTCTTTTCCTTTTTCTTTTTCTTTTCCTTTTTCTTTTCCTTTTTCTTTTCCTTTTTCTCTCTTTCTTTTTCTCTTTTTCTCTCTCTTTCTCCTTTTCTTTTCCTTTTCCTTTTCCTTTTCCTTTTCCTTTTCCTTTTCCTTTTTCTTTCCCTTTTTCTTTCCTTTTCCTTTTCCTTTTCCTTTTTTTCTTCTTTTTCATTTTGTTTTTCCCAGTGTGAATAAACAGTGCGCAAGTTCATTTATGTATCTCTGCCTTTTTCTCCCTTTTTTTTTTTTCTCCCCCACAGGACCCTCCAAGGAGCGTAATTAAACCTGAAACAGCATCTTTTTTTTAAACAGAATGCATCTCTTAAAAATCTACATGGGAGAAGTATGTCTTATTGAAGCATCAGTGCACAAATGGGACTGTGGGACTAAGTTATTTTTGCTACTCAAACTCTCACTGAAATGTCTGTTTGCATCTTCTGGCTTTGAAAATTGTAGCATGTTTGAATGAAAGGTATATTAGAGCCACCAAAAATGAGAATGAGGTCACTTTTTTGCTGTTACCATGCATTTGTAAACTGCTGAGAAATGATGATTTTTCGTTAATATGAGGTGTAGTGCTGGACACTCTGGATAAGGTATTTGCTTATACCCAATCTTATAGTGAAAGCATTGATAAACCTATGAGAAAGCCCAAAAAGGCAGCACTGTCATTTTATAGCAATCATTGCTTTACACTTATCACTAATTACCTGGCACCCCACACATACAGCACTGGCTTGGAAAAGTGAAAAGCTGAATGGATAAATTTGCTTTGTTGGAGAATTGTGAAAGATGTAGAAAGCAATGAACAGACTACCTTAATTCATTTCTACAGTATAGCAATAAAAGCTCAGAAAATTTAAATGCTTCATGTTAGGAACAAAAATAAAAATAAAACATATCTTAATTTAAGTTGAATTTTGGGTGATTGTCTTGGCTTGGTTCATTCCTTTTGCCTATCTAAAAAGAAACAAAGTTAGATAATTTCAAGAGCACTTCCCCCTGCTCTAAAAACAGAAATAAAAACTGCTCATTGTTCAGAGAAAGACATCTTTGCTAACTACACGGCCCTACAACAAATGGAAAAAGCACAGGTTGGCCATTTTACACCAACTTCTCATAATCTCCTAGGAAAAAGTAGATGGGAAACCAGTAAGTAGTAACTGGAGACTTAGTTTCAGGGAGTCAGCAGAGTGGCTAAACAGTTACTTATGGTTTAAGCTGCATTCAGTTACAGCTTTGAGAAGCAATAATGGAAGAAGCTACAGGAGATTTTTCATGAACATGATGCAGTCTAATTGAACGAGATGGAAAATACAGTTTTCATCATATGGGAACTGCTGAGATTTCAACATCTGGGTTTGTTGGAAACAGTGAAATCTCAGGTTTCTTTCTCCATTGTAAAACATTGCAAACTACTGATATTTTACTTTATATGATTAGAAACAGAAGTAATAAAATCATAAGAGAAAGATCTGAATAATCATTAAAAGTGCAACAAAGTAAGTTGGGTTTTGTTTGGTTGGTTGGTTGCTTGCTTGCATTTTAAATGGACATGTTGCAGAATAAACCCAAGACATGGAAAATTTTCAACTAGTTTTGTCTTTCAGGACTGCTTCTGTGTTGGCAGAGTTTAGATGCCATCCCATGCATAGACTACTGACTAGTGTAAGAACATTCCTCAGCAAATGTAATCAAAGCACTTACTTTGTGAGGGAAACCAACCAATGGCACAAGGAAAGTAAAAATTAGAGAAGGAAATATTGTTTAACCCCACGTAAAGGACATTGTTTTTAAAAGCAACACTTCAGAGTACATGAAATTAGTACACAAGACAAATTCTTCTTGGCCAGTAACTCTACTGAAGTTTAAAACATACTTGCTTTTATAGTCAATATTCTAAGATTTTAAAAAATATTAGTGCTAGTCTAGAGAATACGGATACTATATTTTTAAAGGTTGCCAACAATAATTGGAAACTTGCTGGAAATATACTAGAAACTTGCTATGTGTCTATATTAATGTATTTTTAAAAATTATTCATTATTAGAAATGAGTGTCCTGAATATTATGTTAATGCAAATAGTAGGTGGTAATAAATATATGTAATACAAGACCACAGAAATATTGACGTTTCCAGAATTTGAAATTTCTTTTAGGAGAAATTTAATCAGAGTGTCTGTCTACAGACCATGATGCTCACCTGTACTGAGAAATAATTTTAATTATATTTGTTCCTTCTTGCCTCAATTGGTTTAGCATAGAAAGAGAGAGAAAGCAGAAATACTCATGTATTAGCAAAGAACCAACAAAATGTATGTGTATACACATATATGTATACACACACAATAATGCTTATATATGATATGAACACATAGGCAGATGGACAGACAGACAGACAGATAGATTTAATCACAGTGGGGGATATAGTCTCGTATCATGCATTCCAGTGCTATGAGAGGAAGTTTAAATCAGAGTTTAATGCTCAGACACAAAATCCTTCTAGCACAATTGTGACTGATTAATTGGGCTCCTTAAGGAACTCTAATAAGAAGGTTTAAACAATGCAGTTTAAACAACATTCTTCCTCTGCCCCCTTTTCAACTAGAACCAACCTCTGATCTTTTCCCCTTTTCCCTGAGCTCCAAATCAAACTTTTTTTTTACCAAAGATGAAATTGTAGCCCTTCTGAAGTTAAGGTGAATTCCACTCCTCTTCAGTAGGGGCAGCATTTCACAGAATCACAGAATCACAGAATCATATAGGTTGGAAAACACCTTTAAGATCATCAAGTCCAACTGTAAACCTAACACTGCCAAGACCACCACTACACCATGTCCCTAAGCACCTCATCCAAACGTCCTTTAAATACCTCCAGGGATGGCGACTCAACCACTTCCCTGGGCAGCCTGTTCCAATGCTTGATAACCCTTTCAGTGAAGAAAAATTTCCTAATATCCAGTCTAAACCTCCCCTGGTGCAACTTGAGGCCATTTCCTCTTGTCCTGTCACTTGTTACCTGGGAGAAGAGACCGACCCCCACCTCTCTACAACCTCCTTTCAGGTAGTTGTAGAGAATGATAAGGTCTTCCCTCAGCCTCCTTTTCTCCAGGCTAAACAACCCCAGCTCCCTCAGCCGCTCCTCATAAGACTTCTGCTCCAGACCCTTCACCAGCTTCGTTGCCCTTCTCTGGACATGCTCCAGCACCTCAATGTCTCTCTTGTAGTGGGGGGCCCAAAACTGAACACAGTATTCGAGGTGCGGCCTCACCAGTGCCGAGTACAGGGGCACGATCACTTCCCTAGTCCTGCTGGCCACACTATTGCTGATACAAGCCAGGATGCCATTGGCTTTCTTGGCCACCTGGGCACACTGCTGGCTCATATTCAGGCGGCTGTCAACAAACACCCCCAGGTCCTTTTCCACGGGGCAGCTTTCCAGCCACTCTTCCCCAAGCCTGTAGCGTTGCATGGGGTTGCTGTGGCCCAAGTGCAGGACCTTGCACTTGGCCTTGTTAAACCTCATACAATTGACCTCGGCCCATCGATCCAGCCTGTCCAGGTCCCTCTGCAGAGCCTGCCTACCCTCCAGCAGATCAACACTCCCACACAACTTGGTGTCGTCTGCAAACTTACTGAGGGTGCACTCGATCCCTTCGTCCAGATCATTGATAAAGATGTTAAACAGGACTGGCCCCAACACAGAGCCCTGAGGAACACCGCTTGTGACCGGCCGCCAACTGGATTTACCTCCATTCACCACCACTCTTTGGGCCTGGCCATCCAGCCAGTTCTTAACCCAGCAAATTTATCGCAGTGATTTTATCCTAATCAAGTTACGTTTCAGTCTTACTGTAAGCTTTGGGGACCAAACCAAAACTAATCAGTAAGAGATCATTGGCTGCAATGGCTTTAGGTTGCTTTCCCATTTCAGGCACTCAACACCAGCATCTGGGAGAAGTACAGAATAAGATTGTGCTTTCAACCTCTGTTTGCATCTGTACCTGCAGAAAGTGCAATATTTGACATTTTCCTAATGAGGACTTCATTTCTAAATCCATTTAAACTGTCTGTTGCCTAATACATCATTTAGCCTACTATTAATCTTTTTAAAGTGCAGTGTTCTCATGTCTTCTTGAAAGGTTTTTAACTCTTGGCCACATACTGGTCAGTATAGTTCCGTAGCCTCTGAAAGCACTCAAGGTTTCTTATTTTTCCCTTTTTAAAATTTGTAGGTCATGTTCCTTTTTGAAATTCAGTATGAATAAAATTTTCTCATTATATTAGCCAGATTCAGGTCACCACCCTCCTCAATCTGAAAATTAGTTTAGATGTGTGTCAGAATTTTCTCAGCCCCCCGCCCTACCCCCAAAAAGCATGTGGTCTTACCTTCCTTTTTTTCCCTGTCTGTAAAGATGAAGAACAACACTGAAAAATCTGCTGGAAATTTTTGTTAAATTTGTTGACTGTAATAATGACTAATAAAAATGATGAGTAGGTTTTTAGTCTCATTTTCCTGGGTTTTTTTGTTTGTTTCTTTGGGGTTTTTATTACCATTTTGGTTTTATTCATTTTTGTATTAATTTCCAGTGGCAAGAAAGATTCCATTTCTAAAGCATGATAAAAATCCCACCAATAGCTTTAATAACAAATGAAGGTGCTCAGTATCTCTGATAAAAGAAGAAATAAGAGCATAAGATACTCCCAGAGGGATATAGGGCAGCGAGACACAGGAATCTTCTCTCTCAGTAGTCCATTCAGGGTATTTTAGTATTTCTTTCCTCAGTCATAACTCCCTCCTGTCTATGGTTATTACAGAAGTCTGCACTTATTAAAGAAAGTTCCTTTTTGTCTGCTGACTGATATTTTTGCTGATATGTTACTTCCGACAGGAATTTCTCCTTTGTCCCCAAATTCAATGGCTACAAGACAAATTTCTTCCACATGTCCCTCCTTTTATTCTATTAAATTTTACCTCCTCAGTAATTCAAGATCACAGCCAAGCTATGGGTTTGCTTTTCTGTCTAGGGCCAGCTCTGCAGTGCAAATAAAACATTATCAAATCCCTTTTCTTCTTGTTACATACAGTGATTACACTAAATCCGCTAAATCATTCAGATGAGGAATGTTAACAGAGGAGATGTAATGTAAATATATGCACAAAGCAATCACAGAATTGACTGTTCTCTCAAGCAGTCATACAAGCAGGAATTGGGGACAGAACTGTCCTTGTCCTTTTTTTTGTTTTTTAATTCAAACCCTCAAAGCCAAATCACAGTAAAGGTATACAATAAACGTAGTCTGCAAGAGGGTTACTCTTCCTCTGTTCATTGTGAATCTCCACCATCCTCCATCAGCCAACACTGCTCTAAGTGTCCCCTGGCATGTTGTGTCTTATTTAAAGTAAAAGCTCTTTGGGATAAAAATGTCCAGAGTAGAAGTGACATGCTTATGGTACCACATAAATAACAATAACATGTCTTCAATGCATTGAATTACAATCCATTCAACCATTTCAACAGATGTGAGAACACTTCAGTCAGACTGTGCAAATCATAGAAATTCACAGGAAAAAAAACCCTGTAAGTCCTTTAATTTCTGCTATTACAATACATCTTTCACTTCCACTTAATAGCAATGGGAATGGTTTCATTAGGATAGTAATAAACTACACTGTGAAGATTTCTCACCTCGATGGGGAAAAAAATGACTCTTTTGCACGTGTTCTGTGACCTCAGTTACATGAGCTGTTGATGCCTTTTCACTGTCTGTAATTTAAAATACAGATGTGTTGGCATCTGGCCCTGAGGTCTCAGCTACTACTGCCATAACCCCTTTCATAAATCTCTAAGGTTTTTATTTCCAAAGTGTATGGATAACATGTTCAGCTATAACATTGCTGTTGCCTAACCATGGCAACACGTCTACAGGGATGTGGACTGAAACCACCAATTTAAGTCACACAGGCCACAGAGCTTTCAGAAGGGAGACTCCTTTGTTATTATTCACTTGAACTGGTATTGAGCTATGTTACTCAGAGATTAAAAGCCTGCTACTGATAACCAGAGCCCCATGAGACATTTTGTGCTAGCATTTATTTGTACAACAGCTAGTTCCCCGTGTTTTTATAGTAATTTAAAGGGTGGCACTGAAACTTGTGCTATCTGCAGCTATGCATCTAAGCAATGGCTTCTTTATTTCCTGGTTTTATAATGTATATTAGAAATACGAAGCTGTATTCACCACAACCAGCTCTGGAATTAGAAAAAAATACACCAGCTGGGAGAGTGAGTAGCATGAAGCAGGCATTTTACGGGGTAGTACATGTATTCTCTATCACTTTCATAGGCACTTTCCATATATTGTCAAATGATATAAACATGTTTTCTAAGCCTGGTTGTATTTCTGACTTTCAGTCACCATCATCTTATTAGCATTCTTCTGGTCATTCTTTCCAATTTTTCTGTGATAGAGAAAGACAGGGAAGTTTCCTTCTCATACCTTTGAGGTGCTTTTAAATCTCTGTCTACAGGTAACATGTCCCCCCAGTGATGTGTGTGTGGTTGTCTCTGCAGGTGGGTCTTTATCTAACCCTTTTTTATGCCTCCCTTACTCACAGCATGCTTTTACCACTTTTTTCTTTTGGGCAATCACATTTAGTTTCTCTCCTTACCTTGCACATATTAGCCTTTCTCTAACTCAGTGTCATGGTTTAACCCCAGCCAGCAACTAAGCACAACACAGCTGTTTGCTCACTCCCCCTGCCCAGTGGGATGGGGGAGAGAATCGGAAGAATAAAAGTGAGAAAACTCATGGGTTGAGATAAAAACAGTTTAATAATTGAGATAAAATAAAGTAAAATAGTAATACTAATAAGAATAAGAAAGAATAAGAATAAGAATAAGAATAAGAATAAGAATAAGAATAAGAATAAGAATATACAAAGCAAGTGATGCACAATGCAATTGCTCACCACCCGCTGACCAATGCCCAGCCAGTCCCCGAGCAGCAATCACTGCCCCCTGGCCAGCTTCCCCCAGTTTCTATACTGAGCATGACGCCATACGGTATGGAATAGCCCTTTGGCCAGTTTGAATCAACTGTCTTGGCTATGACCCCTCCCAGCTTCTTGTGCACCTGGCAGAGCATGGGAAGCTGAAAAGTGCTTGACTAGTGTAAACACCGTGTAGCAACAGCCAAAACATCAGTGTGTTATCAATATTATTCTCATACTAAATCCAAAACACAGCACTATACCAGCTACTAGGAAGAAAATTAACTCTATTCCAGCTGAAACCAGGACACCCAGTTTCTTTAACTTACATATCTGCTTCATTGGTTTTTTTTTCTCTGTATGTATTTCAATTTTTCTGCCTTTTTCCCCAACCAATTTTATTAGTTTCATTCTCTTTTTTATTCTCTCTCCCCTCCTATAGGCTTCTGTAGTTGTGACTTACTGAGGGCAGAAAGGTGTGCAGAAATATACACAACATTTCTCTGTCTATTCCTATTTTTCTCAGCAATCATACAACCTTCTTGAAGATGAATCCTGAATATTGTGAGTGAAGATGTACTCAGTCCCCCTGGATTTTCCAGAGGGGCCAGAGCCAACCCACAGGATTTGTCAGCTTGGATACAGACACTTACTGCAATCCACTTTACCTGAATACTGGATCATGATCCAAACTGTATCAGAGAGGGAAAGAAACACTTTCTGGATGACTCTTTTAGTCATATAGTTTAGATTTAGGTAGTTCTGCAAGGAGTAGGGAGTTGAACTCAATGATCCTTATGGGTCTCTTCCAACTTGAGATATTCTATGATTCTATAACTGCATTTTGGTCCTCAAGGCTTCACCTCCCAGTTTCTCCACACACTTCAATACTGTTGTGTTCAAATGCCTTATTCTTTTCATAGCTCCTTCTTTTTTTTTCTTCATTGGAATAGTTTGCAAAGAGTATACTTCCTTGGGGTATAAATAACCATGTCAAAATCCATGTCACAGACTTGTAATCTAACTTTAAGGAGCAAGCTGTGCAATTTCATTTCTCTTTATCATAAGTCACTTCTCCAGTTTCAAGATTGAAATATTCTGTATCCAAAGATCTTATGCATGCAATTTTTAAAATATCTCAGCACTGAAATCTGAGAAACATTCTCAGCTGAGCTTTGTCCTTATTGAGGTATTAGAAAAGAACTGAGCAGATTCAAATCAAACTAAACATCCTAATAAGCTCAGGCTACACATTTACAGAAAAGGTCTTTAAAAAGTAGATCCACTTTTTAGCTACTAAACATCTGCACATCTAGCTCTGTGGAGGCTCTTTCAAGTATTGGTGACTTCTTAATCCTTAGTATTTAGGGCCAGAGGGATCCCATTACAAGTCAAAGAACTCTGTTCATTCACCCTGTATTCAGCCTCCAAATCTGAATTTTACTAAAGCATATTTTCCAGTAAGTTGTAGCTTTGAATATATAAAAATTGGTGAATTTTCTGTCTCTCTTACTAGTGGTTTTTTTCATTTTTTTTCATTTGATTTGAATAAAAGTAGATTTAAAATATTTTGTGTATCCATATACCAATATATCCAGTACTTCAGTGAAAGCAGTGTAGGAGAAAGTCAAGTCACATCATAGCAGCCCACTAGAGAGAGTATATGTGACAGTACAAATGAAAGTACAAATGAAAAAATCCACATAAATACATAATAGTTTCCTTAAGCAGTGATTTTTGAATGTTCATTATGTCTGATTCTAGTTAAACATGGGTACAGACAGTTTGTGCTCCTCTCAACCTGCAATTAAGAGACCCACTTAACAAACTTGAAATTGCACGAAGATATATTATTTTGTCAAATGTTCACAAAGCCAATTTCTTCATAAATTAAAATGGTTAAAGCAGCATTACCTGCTTTGTCATTGAGATGCCGCAGTGTGTTCTTCCTGGACCTAATTATCCTTTTGATAAATAATTATCTGTTCTCCCATTTCTATAATTTAGACAATTTGTTATATAAAAAGAATAGGTCTGTTTCTCAATTACATCAAGGTATACTTAACCCCCTCACCTCCTTGAAATGTAATGGAGACATTAAAGAGAAAAAGACCCACTAAGAATGACCCTGTGGCTTGCAGATGATTATGGGGGTAAAGATTTTACACCAGACTCATGCTGTCAGCCCTGGGAGAGCTGTGGATTCTCGTCAAAGTTCAGTGTTAAAATTCTACAGACCAGGAACATAAAAAGCAGAGAAAATACAGTAAGATTTAGTCTGGTCTAACTTTAAGCAGGAGCTGAGCAAGGTCCTGACCAGCACCAGAATACTCTGCTTAAAACTCTTCTGCTTCCCTGCTACTTTGAGCATCTCCCAATTCAGCAGGAGCCAAAACCTGACTTTTCAAGTGAAGACATTTATGTATGGGCTGATGAAGGTGAAAAGCTGCTTTTCTTAGTGCATTACAGTGTTTCAGAACAGTGAAGTTAGCTAAAAGCAGTCTGACCGATGTTCCCAGGCAGGATAGGGTTTGAGTCCTTTCAGTATTTGGTCCAGTCCAGTTGTTAGATACTTCTTAGGTAACATGGTTTGGTTTTGTTTTGAATTTTGGGGATTTTTTTCTGGTTTGTTGGTTGGTTTGGTTTGGTTTGGTTTGGTTTGGTTTTGGAGGGTGTTTGTTTGTTTGTTTGTTTTTAATATTACACTGAGTAAAACAGTAATAATTTTGGGATGGAATTCATCTTCTCCACCCTTTGCCATCCCAATGTTGTAATGGCTCAGGATGCAGGACCTACAGGAGACCCACATCCTTCTGGACCAGTTGTTAGAGATCAAGCAAAATATCCTAGAACAGTTAAAATAGCACTAAATGCCTAAGATGAGGCACGTACATTAAGCATCTGAGTCACACCCTAAGACTTCATACATTACAAACACTTGAATGAAGTGAAAATCAGATATACTTAGGCAATCGAAAGGGGACATTTACACTGGTAAGCAGAAATTTCTGGGCTGGGATTCATCTGATTTGAATCTGAAGGGAAGCAATTCAGCTCCACACTCAGACACCTATGTGTAGGGGTCTACCTCTGAGCTAGATGTAAAGGAGTTGATTATGATCAGGGACAGCTTAGTGGTTGAACCCTGGAAGAGGAGATTTTGGTCATCTTTCTCTGCGGTGCCCCTCTCACTAGACTATAGGACACAGAAGATGCTTTTCCAATACACCTTCATGGAAGGGCCCTTGTAAACCTTGCCAGAGAAACAGAAACACTGTAGAGGAGTTGAAACACTCTGGTAGAACACAACATTTCTTATACGTTCCTCCCTTTTTTAAAATTTTTGGCTGAAAGAACATTTGTCAATTCTTGAGTTATTTGGGCTATTCTGAAAAAGGCACTTTTTGTTGAAAAAAAAAATCTCTTACATTCCCTTATTTTAATTTTTTTGGTTGGTCGGTTGGTTTGGGGTTTAAGGTTTCTTTTTGCCTTTTTCTATCACAACTTCAGCTGTTGTTGCAGGGGAAATACAGAAAGATTCAATAGCAGTTTCTAGCCCTTAGTCAACAAGAAGTTAACTTCAGTTCTACTTTGTTTCTCCTTTGGTGGCTCATATGAAAGAAATGAAGTTGGCTGCATTAGTGAAAGAAGGGAGAGATAATAACTTTGGGAAGGGCAGGATTTATCTCACATTTAGGTGGGCTACACTGTAAATAGGATTCCTTTGCTTCCTTGCTATAAGCAATATCCCCTGAAGAAAAGATCCTGCTAGATGCTCTTTTTAATTTTTCTTTGCAATTTCTTGTTTAATCACCTTAAAGGTTAGACTGATTTGCAGATTGAATTAGTACCAAAAAAAAATCACACACACACACACAAAGTCTCTGTACTTTATTTTGCTTATATACAACATTACTGAAGACACATTTTAGCCAAATATATTTTTACCTTCAATGGACTGTTTTGGCTAAAAGCTTGCCCACCAAAAAAAGTGTATCATACAGAAAGCTTAGCTCCTAACATGTCTTTTGACAGCTGCATGTAAAGCAGAGGTCTAGGGATGTGGAAATGATGAACAGAGAATCCTCTTAAATTCATGACAACCTGAAAAAATTGTATGCTGAGAAGAGTTTTGAAGTCAGTGAAGTTGCCACTAAAATCCTCTGTAGATATGCTTCTTAAAAGTTACACTGATATGTTGCACAGTTATGTTGCCTGTTTGAACTAAAAATTACTATGATGGCTGAAACTATAAAAGGAAAAAAAGTAAGATCTGAATCTGTATTTTTCAAAGGGAAAATAACCTGATATGTCACTCATAAAGGCAGCTGAAGCTTTTTTGTCAGCAGCCTCCTCCAGTGGTCTAGTAATTTCATGGCTTTCACAAAACAAAGCTGTGCCAGCATTGGGAACTCTAAACAATTTTCTGATGTAGTGAAAAAAAAAAAAAATAAGGCGCACTCTTGTTTTTCTGTAGTTTATTTGTTGTCTGACTTTTCAGGAAGCTCTTATTAATTCTCAGCTTTTACCTTCTGTTCTGAAATGGTCATTTGTGACATTTATTCATAAATATGATAGTCGAAGTCAGAATCTCAAAAAGGTGAAGCATCAATATATGATGACATCCTCTGCATTCATTAATTTAACTCAGGGATTTTAAAACACTTTGCAAGCTATATACAATAGAGAATTTTTTTTTTTCCCAGATGGTCTGCAGCACAGTCCAGGTGTAGAACATGAAATATTTTAAAAATGGATAGTAACACTATCCAGCAATGGAAGGATGAAAATGAAAAATAGTGTTTCCACATTGCTTAAGGAACAGAATTTGAACCAGAACCACAGAAACCCCACCCCTAATGGCAATGAAATGCGAGGAAGACTTTCTAATAATTTATTAATTATTTTTAATAATTTCTTATTAAATTAATTTTTTAATTTAATAATTTCTTAAATATTTTATATTTGTCTTGTCTTGTTCTTTTTTGCCCATTGCCCAGTTTCATTTTATGGTCATTACTCTGCAGATTGTTTCTTTGTCCTGCTAAGTAAGCAGCGGCACAAGAGTATAACTGGATGGGACCAAGAATCCACCGAGGCTGATGGCGAGTGTTAGCTGATGTTTAATAGTGAGTATAAGGGTAAGGAAAAGATTTCGTTATGACCCTCACAGTTTCTGGCAAGCGGTAGCTTAGGGATTTGTTGAACTGGAACCTTATTCAGTCTTTGGTAGCCTTAGATAAATGTATGTCCTTTTGTTTGTCTGTTTTTGTTAATTCATGTTCTTTCACAAGCCACAATACCCAGTCCTAGTAAGTTCTGCCATTAAGCATGTGGTATAAGAAAAATTTTTTCTAGTTTTTAATGTATCTACTGACAATGTCTTGTTCCAGTATTATAAATGCAGTGGATAAGTATTCTTTTTTATTTTTATTTTCTTTCTCAACCTCTCCTCTCCCCCTTCCCAGAATGTCCGTGTTTTCACAGTGACCAGAAATGGACCATTATCTTGGATGACTTCTGAAATGCTTTCTTTTCTCAGGTTCTATAAAAAAATGAAAATGCAGAAATGTACAGAGAGATTTCAATAAATCAAGAAGCAGCTAAAACAATACATATCCTTCTCAGTGGGCATTAGCCATTAGTCCTCTCTGGTCATTAGCACAGGAGAGCTGACTGTGCATGAATTCATACAGAAGAATTAATGGGCCACATCTGAAAAGATAATAGCTGAGCTATTAAAGCCAAAAAAGAACCTAAAGGAAGAACAGGGAATGCTGAGGAAAGATTAGATGAGGAAAATACTGCACAATTGTGTATATAAATATATAGTCATATACAGTGTTATATACAATGTGGTTGGTTCCATTTCTTCTGCTTGCTCAGTTTCAGAATTTCAGAGCACTTGTGAGTAAAAAACACACCAGCATCAGACCACCAGGTTTGTTCATGCCACCATCAAAGCAGAGGGTGCCCATCAGCAGCCTACAGCAACCTTGTGTGACTGTCAGAAGGGTTCTGCCAGCACTTAGTTAAAAGTCAACTGTACGGAGGTCACTATTAAAAAAAACCCAACCAAACAAACCAAAAAAATAACCAACCAACCAAAAAAAACCCAAAACACAATCCTAGCACTGTTATACTAAACCTTCCAATGCTCAAGTGAGCATATTTTCCCTTTTCACCAAATGTGAATCAGGTGGCCAATAAACATTTTTTTTTTTAGTTAAGGAGAGGAAAAGAAAACAAGGTAGATAAACAAGCAAACAGCCTGTTTATATAACTAAGTCTTAAATTAAAATTATACCAGTAGTAATCTGCTAGGCCAACCAGCCACTTTCTCTTTCCTGCAGTAGTTTTCATGCACTATTTTAAATGTTAAAGTCACAAAAGCCAAACTGAAGCTGAACTGACCTTTCGATGTTTGACCGTACTAGCTGTGCCTTGCTTTGCTGTCTCACCATAACTGAGGTTTTGTACCAGTACTTTCCTCTAGCTGCTCCCCTCTGGAATAGGTGCTTTAGCTAACTTAACAGCTTTGCACAGTATTTTTGCACAGTGTTGGAAACTAAGCACAGATGATCTATAGCATCTACTCGTGTCACAGCTCTCAAGGGACACCTTGAAAAAAGATCAAATTTTTCTATCTCTCATCCTGCACAAAAACATTAAATAAAAATTTTGTTTTCCTTCTTTCTTTTTTTCTAGTAAAAAAGTTTTCTAGTTTCCTTCTTTTCTTTTTTTCTGTAATCTTTGCCCTCTGTGCTGGAAACCATTGTTTAAGTTCATGGTAACTGTTCACTTCCTCCTGGATGCATTTCACAGAGTTCAGTGGCTTGGACTTCTGTATTGTGTTATCATAACGAATCTTCTTTGCTTTATAACATAACTGGTTTTTTATAAAGAAGCAATTGTCAAAAGAAATAATGCGGCATATGAAAACTATTCTTTGAGCATGTGCATTAGTCCTTTCTATTTATCTACACTTTGCTTCACCAGTTGTTCGCAGAGCATCCCTTCTCTGGTGGACTCCCTTCCCAAGCAGCTCTTGAAGTGAAGAAATAGGAAGAGAGGCAGCACTTTCATCATGGCCCTTTGCTATCAGATTTACTTGGACAAGGTAGTTAAGACAGCAATGCAACACCTTGAATGTGGTGAGTTAGATAAAATCTGATTTTTCTCCCACTTATTTTGTGTACTACAAATTTTAAAGAGAGAGGAAATATCCACTCACAATATAAAGGTGCCATGTAGTTCCCAGAAAGCATACAGGCAGTACAGCAATGAGGGAGTGATGTGAGGATCCGAACATAGCAGACATTAATAATGTGCTAAGGTTGTGATGTTAAAACAAGCCAGTTTTCCTTTAGAACTAGTTGTAAGGGAAGAAAACTATTTCCGTACCAAAACAGTGGACAAATATTCTCAGCATCTCACATAGCCTTCTGTGGTCAAAGACAAACGCTTCCAGAGGGCAATTCATTGTGTCCTAAAATGGGTCCCCAGGGTGAGATAAATCAGCTTCCAGAAGAGCTGACTTTTGTCTCTGACTTCAGAGACAACCTAGGTGGGGTTTTTTTGGCTGTATGCCTACTTCCCTGACTTTTAAGCCTCTCGACATCTAGCACTATGTCAAATACCTTGGGGTGTACAGGAGAAGCATAGGAGATTGGTGGGTAGCCTACAGGACTGCTGGGAGACCTTTGCTCTTCTGGACAGGCAGAGGAAGGGTACCTCAGAGCATCTCAAATGATTATAGGTACTTGTGTGTGTGCAAATTACTCAATATGTTAATAACATGGAAGACAAATACCACCCTAATTGCAGCACTACAAATGAATAAAAATACAGGTATTCAATAATACTATGTTTTGTAAGACAACAAATATGGATGCAGTATACAGCTGAGATTCAGTATTATAATAATGGATTTATTTATTTGATACAAATACAATTTTATTTCAGATTTATTTACATTTTAATTTATTCATATGCAAGTGGATGAAGAAATTGAGTAGATTTTACTTACATCCTTCATTATACCCACTTTACATTTTGAGGAGTGGAGAATTACTGAACACTATGCTGTGGGAGTTTGACCTAAGTATAAACTGCCTGATTTTACACTATGTAAATAGCAGTTTAATCCTCTCTGGGTGACCTTTGTCTGATTCAGTAAAAAAGCATTTAGACAGATGAGAAAAGTTATGCATTCACTTAAATTCTTCCCTGAAAAGAGATTAGCCCGTGGTTATGCATTTTCTTGGTTCCTAGGCTACTGAAGTGGCTTTTACATCATAGTCATTGGTGTTTATTTTTCCATATGTATTTGTATTTTGTAAATAATTCACTAGCAAAAATAATTCTAGCTTTATGGCCATCATGGAAACTGCCTCATGTGAGAAATGGGAAAAAAAAGCCTATAAGCCTAGTACAAAGGAAAGAATTAATGAATTCCAGCAGAAGAAAGAAAACACTAAAATACCTTTACAAGATTGCAGGCTGTTTTTTAACCTGAAATGGGGGAATGGGGCTGGAGACAGGCTTAAGATCGCAAAGCTTTCTAGCTTCTGTCTTTTTACTGGCCACAGAAATAGAAAATATTTTTAAGGAATCTTTATAACTTGCGTCACTGAACTCACTGAACTTCTCGTTCACATTGTCTACATGACATAGACTATGACAAGTTATAATAGTAAGTGAAGATTTAGAAATAAATGTCCCCTGTTCTTTGTTTTTCCAAATGTTTCCTGCTGTGCTGTGGTTTGCTCTGTCCCAGCTTTACGAAACATAAGCAATGAACTGTCTCTATTCTTTTACCTTTTGTCTCAAAGTTACAGCAAGTGAAAGTCTTGTTATGTGACCTACAGCAAAATAAATGGGGCTAGATTTTCAAGTGTTCAGCACCCTATATTCCATTACAGCCTTTTACACGCTTTCAAAAAAAGCAAAAAGGTGTGATCCATGAATAACTTATCAATATGTGTATGATGGAAAGTTGTCTTTTTAGGAAAAACTTTAAGAAAATTACTTGAAAATAAATTTGCAGGTTACTGAAAGGTTTGAGCTGGAGAGAGACTTGCAACAAAAATGTAGTCCTTGTGGAGTTGCACACGTTCCCCATGGACTCATTAGTGTCAGCTGGAGAGATCACTAGATAGGTTATATGTCCCACAGCCCCAATTTTTTGCTTGTTGGTGTTTTTGAAGATGGAAAGTTGTACAGCAAGAGTTTCCTAACTGTGATACATAATGGCAGGTATACTTCACTTAAGGTCATGGCCTATCAAAAGTGAAGGTACAAGGAATGAGCTGTCTTCTCCAGGAGCTTCCGCAACTTCCTTTTGAATAAAAATCATTCCCTTACTTCATGGTTTTGTGGGGGGAAATAAATAAATAGTAATTTCCAATGGAAACAAAAATGCTCTTGACTTTCCTGATCCATAACTATGTTATTGAGTGCTGATGAAAACCATAGCCATAAGTTCTGCATGCCTACAGAAAACTTGGAATTAGCTGGGCAATGCAAGTGCAGAAATTCCTGCCCACCCCTCTATTGCTTATTTTTCTTCCCACCTGCTTGTGCACAATTCTTGTCATTTGCCTGTCCTGGTTTCGGCTGGGATAGAGTTAATTTTCTTCCTAGTAGCTGGTATAGTGCTGTGGTTTGGATTTATTATGAGAATAATATTGATAACATGCTGATGTTTTGGCTGTTGCTACGCGGTGTTTACACTGGTCAAGGACTTTTCAGCTCCCCATGCTCTACCAGGTGCACAAGAAGCTGGGAGGGGGCACAGCCAGGATAGTTGATCCAAACTGGCCAAAGGGCTATTTGAAACCTAAGGTTTCACGAGATGCATCTGAATTGGCTGGGGGGTAGCGGTCGCTGCTCGCGGACTGGCTGGGCGTCGGTTGGTGGGTGGTGAGTAGTTGTATCACTGGGTTTTTTTCTCCTTTGGGTTTTGTTCCTCTCTCTCTCTTGTTGTTTTCCTTCTCATTACAATTTATTATTATTATTACTATTATTTTCTTCCAATTATTAAACTGTTCTTATGTCAACCCACGAGTTTTCTTACTTTTGCTCTTCCGATTCTCTCCCCCCCACCGCGGGGGGGAGGGTGAGCGAGCAGCTGTGTGGTGCCTAATTGCCGACTGGGGCTAAACCACAACAGTCTTATACTCAGATTGTACACACAGCTTGCAGGGACCACAGAGCTTACAGGGCATCTAGAACTGTAGGGACTGCTCTACGATCGTGGACACTATGGACTACACTAATAGGAAAAGCACAAAATAATTTAGCAAGCTGTGAAACGTGTACAGTCAAACATATCTGTCCCCATGGCACACTACAAGAATTAATGTATGTATTCCCTTCAGCGTGTTCAGAGCTGCTCTGATAAAAAGTGCTACATAAGACCTAAGAATTATTCATTTATTATTTATTAGTCATGTTACCTTGGTTTATTATACGTGGAGAGAAAACAGACAGTGAAAGCCCGATTCTCTAAGCTTAGCATTGCTCAGTTTGCACTTGAGAGAGCTTTTGCAGCTTCCCTGGGTTTATTTGTAGGCACAAAGAAATTGTCACCTAGGAACAGATCAATGGACTAGCTGGAGCAAGTCCCTGTCTCTAACAGTTGTCAGTGCAGCTGCTTCAGAAAAGAGTGCAAAATTATTATAGTGAATCTGATTGTATGGTGTGATATGTTACAGGACGATTTTGTCTACCCTCAGTGGGTCACACTATACTTTATAAATAGGATTGGATACCTCTCATAGTTGTAGTCTTGCTGTTGTATCACCATTGTTATTTGTGTTTATGGCACGATCCAGCTGTATTCTTAAATCTACAAAGCTACCCAGTGGTATTGACACACCACCTTCCTGTAGCAATGAATTACAATCATGAGTTACCCAGTTTTCAATGAAAGACATTACTCTCTGAGCAATTTTTAAAAAAGGATATGCCTTTGAATTGAATTGCATGCCTCCTCTCCCTGAATTTTGTTTTGTTTACTTTCAGTAAAGGGAGAAGGGAACATCTCAATGTGTCTTGCTGTAACATCTTCTGTGCACATTTTTCTGCAGGAGCCTCCTGACTCTAAGATCACTAAGTTTCTCCCACATGTCCCTGCTAACACTCAGAAATTCAGCAGCAAGGAGTCCCTTTGATCCTGAACACAACTTTCTAATTGCCCTGAACTATTGTAATGCAGAACACTTGAATGAAGACAAACTGACTGGAGGAAGGGGTTTGCAATGCCAAACTCATTTTATCTGAGCCAGATGTGAAGTTGGATCTCCTGGGCTGTAGCTTGAATGCATTAACTTGGTCTTAAGAGAATCCAATGTTTTGCATCCCTGGAATATTCTTCACAGCCATCATTTTAATATACTCTGAATTTTCTCATAGTACTTCTTGCTGTTGACTTTGCTAAGGCTACTGCACCAGAGGTAAGCAGTACCCACATGCTTTCTGAGGCCCCATGACAAGCCCATTTAATTTGTCTTTTAAGTGACTTCCTATGTATTTCCTGGTAAGTGCGCTTTATGTTCCACAAAGCCTGGCACATGCTCTGCCTCATGTTTCTCCCTAGCCCATGCCACTACACCTTTTATTTCCCCATACTCCCTTGCATGTGACAGAGAGAGAGGCCACTGCTGTTACAGTTCGTCTGTCTAAAGATGTATTACTTGAGTGTGTCATCAAGAAAAGTCACTTTAACAGCATAACACAGCAATACATTATCAGAGGAATGGTATTTTGATGATGTATCGCTGTGGTGCGTCAGAGAAATGCAAAATGGCAGAAAGGCTGTACATATGGTCACCCTTATGAATGTAAACTAACAGAGCCATGTCTTCAGCTAGCTGAAATCTGGGAACCTCAGCTGGTTTTATCAAGATTAATGAACTATCTTTTTATGGACATCTATATGCACCCATATAGAGACATTCCCTTTTGTACTCTTTCCCTACCTGGTCCCATTTGTGTGTTATATTCTTCATGACAATTATTGTAGAGTCTAGGTTCTCCCTACTAAAACTCAGAGACTTCTGTTTGTGGGATCATACTAATTTCTTTAGGAATGCCTGATGAAGACTCAAACAAGCTAAGGGAGCAAACTCCTCTGATGATTGCACAGCTAAGCCCCATGGATTTCTGCCTGATGGAGACCTTGATAACCAAGAGGGATATTAGTCATTACATGCTGAAAAGGAGGAAATTGTATGGATGCATGATCAGCTTTAGATTGTCCACATCTTTCTTGCATGTCAAGTCTGGCTTGTTGCTTTCAGAGGAAAAGAACAGCAGGGACTGGCTGCCTCTGGTGCAGAGACCTCACTTGTCCATCATTCTCCCTCTCTGGTCTCCCCATGGGTCCTCCACCTCACCCTTCTCACTCTTCTCTCTGCCCTTCCTAGTCCCGTGACAGACACAGCACCATCCTCACCCTCAACATAGCTATATCCCATTGAACCCCCACTTCTGAAATAGCTAAGGTGGCTCTGTGCAACTGCCTGGAACATCAGAGGACCAGATCAGTCACTCCAGTCATCGTCTCCAGTTCTGTGTTCACATAGTTACAGGAGGAAAGACAGTAGAGAGATTCCTCTAACTGCAAATAAAGTCTTTGGACTTATGCCAGTGTCATTCATGCTTGAAGGAAAAGAAGAACAAAATAAATAAGAACAGCTAATTTTCAAAGCTGATTTTTAATGCACAGTGTTTTTCAAAGTTTTTTCTTTCCAGTAAAGGAGTATAGAGTTTCGTTGTAGGACAAGTTCTTCTTCTACTGCTAGATAGGAAGCCTCTATTTTCTATAGGTAGTTTTGGCACCCAGACTGCCACACTGAACCCCTTGCTTAGTACAAAATAACACCTTCTATGAAACAGGAGGCATGATTCATTGCATTATAAAAATAGTCTTTTCGCCCAAAACTCCACACTAAGTATGTTTTCTTGTAGTCAGATATTGTAAAGCGTGAGGAAAAGGCACTCTGACTCACAGAGTGGAATCAAAATCGGCCCTATTTTTCTAGTAATATTTGAAAGACTTTATGCGATTATTCCCTACTGCTGTCCTGCAATTTATGAGAAATAATGTCTCTGTCACTTTGCCCTTACAATGCCTGTTTTGAGTTACTCTTACATGGTGTAAATCCAGCACATTGCCACTGAAGTCAGTGGAAGTACACCGAAGTAAAATGAAAGGGAAGTAAGAACTAGATCTACTATATGTTAATTCCACGTAATTTTAGAAAGGCTCCCGTGATTCAAAATATTCTGCCTCATTTATGCATAGATATTTTTTCAAAGCTTATTACAGGATAACTGTTGAATCTGTTCAACCAGCTTCCACAGCATCAGGAGGTACACTTTGATGTAGTTCTTTGATGTTCAAAAAGAAGAGCTTTACCTTTTTATGAGACACCATGATTGGGTTTCAACAAGCTTTGCATTCATGCAAAATCCCTCAGCTGATATCCTCGCAATTTTGCACCTTTCCTGCACATGTTAAAAAAAAAATAGTTACTGTTGCAGTGCTTACACAAACAGGTGTGAAGGTTAATAGCATACATACAAATACAATAACAAGCAGTCTGCTGTTTTCAGGGCTCTGTCTCTCTCTTTACATTTGTGAAAATCCCAGCACATCTTCTTCCAACACCTGTTAAATCAGCTCCTCTGCTGACGTAAATTGGTCTTACTCTATTGACTTCAATGGGACTATGCCAATATACACTGGCAGAGAGTCTTCCATCATGTCTACGTCTATAATTAATTCCGACTATTGCTTTTTCACTCTCCTATATTACTTTTTCAGAGCTTAAGGTCAACAGAACACCCTTTTTTTAATACATTACACATAATAATAAATAAGCCAATGAGATAATAGTACTTCCAAAACACTGATAAGAGATTATAATAAACTAGTGGGTTATGAAGATGTTTGAATCCATCATTTGAGATGCTAGCAAAACAACAAGTTCAAAAGATGAGTACATTTTATGCAGTTTAAGTATTCTGCTATCATGAATCACCAAGTTAAATATTACAGCTCAAAACCCTTTTTAGCTTGTTCCCAAGAAATATTCATCATTTTTTAACTGCACTTTTTCATTTTTTATGGAATGGATTAGCCCTGAAAAAGATCTCTCCATTCTAATTATGGGTATCTATCTAAAAGCAAATAGCATCACAAAAATGCTGGTTATCTGTTAACAAGTTCCTCTTAGAAGGTTACATTTGCTTAAAGATAGATCTGTTTATCTAGTATATACTCTCCTCCCACTGGCAGAGAAAAATCAATTTTGAACAAATTGTGGTTGATAAGGTTTTGAGCAGCATCACCACTAACATTTGCCTGGGAGAGATTATCGTGCTAGGGCACCAAGCTGAGTTTGGGTGGGTGGGCTGGTGTACCTTCAGAATCAGAGAATCTAGCTGGTCCACTCCCCTCTCACCATGGGCAAGCACTGAATTTCATTGTGGGAGGAAGGTCAGTGGTCTTGCCATACCAGAGTTCCCATTGGTCTTCTTAAAAAAGAAGAACAAATGTGTGGGAGGGTGTCTCCAGCTCAGTTACCCAACAAGCACAAACATTTGCTCCCTTGAAGCTCTACTCTGCTACTGTGAACTTCAGAGCACCTCAGAAACGCCGGGCAGGAGTAACCAAAGGCATTAGTCAGACTTCAAATTTGCTTTCTCTTCCCAAAATGCCATTAGTGGCCATTCGTAATTCAAGCAGGTACATCTGTATTTTTGATTTATTTATACTTAACATAATATTGCATTACCTGTCAAGAGGGCAACATAATACTTCATCGTAAATGGATCGGCAAGAAAAATGTTTTTACAATGTCATGAATTGTTGATGGCTTCCTCTGCCAAAGCTGACATCTGGAAGTTTAATATAGCAGTATGTTACCAACAGCGTTGGCACTCCATAATGACCTTTTTTCAATTTGAGAACCAGTAGGCCATATTAAGATTAGCTACATCATGGTGCCCAAGGGAAAAAAATCCTAATTTGAAGAGAAAGCAATGAATTTAAGGTGGCTGTTGTTGCCTGTGCAAAGATCCCCGATACTCTATTTTATTTTTAAAATGTATGGATTAAGTCATCTTGGTTACCAGAAGTGCCAATAAGACAGAGGAAGATACTTGGAGAAACATACATTGATGAGCTAAATATATCAGTGTGCAATAGCACCTATTACACTGGAGTGGATAGGTTGCATATACTATGTGACTGAACACGTGCAAATTCTCAGGTAAGTAAAAGGCTGGTAGCTCTTCCTGCCTACATGAGGAGATACACTATAAAGAGAATCAAAGCAGAAGGAGCAGATTTCATCAGCAGTTGCTGAAGAAAATCAGTTTCTAAAAGCGATATATTGAACTGGCTGACAGCATCCAGCCAACCATCCAGACCTTAACTGTGGGTAAAATTCACCTGATTAAACTTACTTGCCTACAGCAGAGATATCTATACTTGAGTCACTTCTGATTTCCTTTACAAGCAAAGGAGAGCAAATCAGCTTGGTTACTAGGTACAATTTTCCTCATCTTAACGAGCAGTAGAAAAGTTCTCCGCATGACAGGATAGAGTTGCTACCTTAATTTCTCCATATGAGAACCAGCTATAGAGACTACAAGAAATGTTCAAAGCTAGAGAGTTTTCATATAGTTCAATGTAGAATTAAACCCCCATCTTTCTGAAGTCTAATTCAGAGGCCATTGACAAGGCTATCTCACCAGACAGCTCAGGGGAGAGAAGATTCATCTGCTTGCTGAAGGGTTGGATACTGAACACAGCAGAATGAAATATCCTGGCTGAGCAAATAGATATTCTGGTGTTTTTAATGGCTTCCAAATACTTTTGTGTATCCACTTGAATTTAACTTTTAAGAAAACCAGGCAAAAGAAATGTTCTGTCTTTGTGTCATTTTTCTCTTTCTTCTAAAGTATGTTTAAAAAGGAAAAAGATTTCTGACGGCAGCTATACATTCATCCTAGTTTGTCTTAAAAGATCACTTCTTCCCTGAACCAGGAGAATTAAATGCATAAACCCTTTCATAGCAAGATATGCTGGAGATTAAAGAAATAACTATCTCTCATAATTCACATATAGCAGGGGTGAAAAATAATCTGTTATTATCTAGAGCAAAGAAAGTAATTTATATCCAGACATGAATACTTAATCATTAGACCAAGTGATGTTACCCATATTAATACAGACAAAATAAATCAGCCTTCAAATCTACTGCAGCCCTTAAAATAAAAGGAAGATAAATCAGTTGTTTGCCACTGTAAAAAAGATCTTTTACAGAATGAGTATGCAGTGACTATCCCCCAAAATAGCACAGGAACAACACTAGAAGGGAGGATCAGTTTGATTATCACAAGACAAATTAATTATGCAAGTTTTCCTGATACCTGCTAGTCTACCATGGTAGATCATGTCTACCAGAACATGATAGAAGGTAATATTTCTTCGTTTTGGGGGGAGAAGGGCTTGGCTTTGTTTTGGGTCTTTTTTTTTAAAAAAAAACAAAATGTCCTGGAGTGATGTGACAAAACATTATTTTCTGAGGTCTCAAAGTCCTGTTCAGTGCTGTTGTTAATGAGGTAGCTTATCAGTGTCTACCACAGTAAAGGGCTTGCAGTAGTCTTAAAGTCAAAATCAGATAAAAGATGCCTTATTCTGGCACACACTGGCAAATGCGCAGGCTCTGTCAAGAAATAGCATTGTTCAGGAAGCAATTATAATCAAGGAAACTATTAGTTAAATATTAGACATGTGTCCTGGTTTTGGCTGGGATAGAGTTAATTTTCTTCCTAGTAGCTGGTAGAGTGCTGTGTTTTGGATTTAGGATGAGAATAATCTTGATAACATGCTGATGTTTCAGTTGTTGCTGAGCAGTGCTTACCCTAAGTCAAGGACTATTCAACTTCTCACACTGCCCTGCCAGTGAGGAGGCTGGAGGTGCACAAGAAGCTGGGAGGGGACACAGCCGGGACAGCTGACCCAAACTGGCCAAAGGCATATTCCATACCATATCACATCATGCTGAACAAAAAGAAACAGGGGGAGTTAGCCGTGGGGCGTCGTGGCCGCTGCTTGGGAACTGGCTGGGCATCGGTCAGCGGGTCGTGAGCAATTGCATTGTGCATCACTTGTTTTGTGTATTCTTTTATCATTATTATTTTTCTTTATTTTTCTGTTCCATTAAATTGTCTTTATCTCAACCCATGGGTTTTACCTTTTTTTTCCCAATTCTCTCCCCCATCCCACTGGGGGTGAGTGAGCAAACAGCTGTGTGGTGTTTAGCTGCCTGCTGGGTTAAACCACAACATGATAGCCACCTCATTCACCAGCAGACAGCCTGGGTAAAGTGATGGATTCAGCAGGCACACAGATGAATAAGAATGTGCTTTTTAAAAAAAAAAATAAATCCATATTCATAGTGTTCCAAATTACCAGATGGAGGGGATCAGGAATCCACTGGAAAAGAGATTTCATGGAATTGTCCTGCTTTGACCTAGCTGTGAGTCATGCAACAGAAATAATAATGTTTTGGAAACATTATTCTTGAAATGCTTGTGTAACCAAATGAGATTTTATGTTGGTACCTACAGTTCATGCTCCCAAGTACTCAGAATAATTATTATATATTCTTGCTGTATTATATATTCTTGCTTTGTTCTTAAATCTGGACTTTGGGCTGCTGGGGACACATTGCAAGCTTCCCAGATATCTCTTCCAGATATAGACTGTGAGCCTCCATGCACACTTAGTTATTTACATATACAGAGTCTGTTACAGCCTGTGGCCAAATACAATACATTTTTTTTCCTCTGTGTTCTTTGCCAGGCATAGTCCGATCAGACTGGAGAGTATAACTTAAGTGATCAGTGAACGTCTACTGGTTGATTTGAATCACGTCAGATGCTTATAATTTTCAGCAACCAGATCCATCTATATTAGTAGAAAGTTTGGCTCCAGATCATGATGATACACAGACAGATACACACACACAACAGAGGATTGTGTGAAGCTTAAATCAATTGCATGTTTTATCTCATCTTATTTAAAAAGATAAACACATAAAATTAATCTTAGTGGAAGGAGATGGACTGATCTCCAGAAAGTAAATAGAGCTACTACATTTATAGCGAAGGCTGCAGTGTAACTCATGTACAAAAGTTAACAATAACAGTGCAGAGCTTCCCTCATATTATGTTAATATATCTTAATCATGATGAAGAGGGATGAAAGTTCATGGGAATGTGAAATACTTGATGTATAACTACTCAGTAATGTGCTGAGGGCCACAGATAAGATAATGCTAATTTTGTGCCTGTCTTTGTAGAACATTTTATCTGTGTTTGTAAAGTACCTGCAACAGTGGCTCCTTGTCTGTGCTCTTAATAAACAAGAGCCTGACAGTACAAGATAATGCTGGGAAATTGGAGACAGCCCATGATGAAGGTTCAGACTGGACATGAGGAAACATTTCCTTTACATAAATACCATTTGATTAAATAATGTGATGCAGTGGGAAGGAAAGTCCATAGACTTAATAAAAAAGATGGTCGTGAAGATGAAGTCCACAAAATTTTCTTATTTGATTATTTTCTTATTTGAAATTGTAAACTTTAAAGTCAAATACTTCTAGTGAAAATGTCTTTTGAGATCAAATTGCCAAAAGATTAGGAAAATCTTTAGAAAAATTTCATTTTTCTAATAAAAACTTTAGATTTTCATTAGATGAACACTGTCATATGGATGAGATCCAATATTATGTGCATACATGCTTGTTTATGTATATGAAATCATTAGCAATTGTACCATATTATCTATTTTATGCATACACTGCATAAAACTAGTGCTTCTGCAGTATTTTGATAATGTGCGACAAAATAATGGGTTCACAGAGCACAACGGACCAGAGTTTTATTGAGATAATTTCTGAATTTAAGCATTTTTATAGTACTAAAAAAGCCAAACACAGCCTACTGCAAGTGTACAAAAATCAGAAAGAGGATCTTATTGCATGAAGGTTATGTCTGCTTACAATACCCAAACTAAGCTTGCAATGCCTACGTATGGAAGGAAAAAAGAGATACCATTAGAAAAGAGAGAAGGAGCATTAAAGAAAAGCAGAGAGCCAAAGAAGGGTTCATACCACAAATAATTTCACTATTAAGCCTTGTATGGGGTTTGCATGGCAAGGTTTTGGTAGTGGGGGGGCTACAGGGGTGGCTTCTGTGAGAAGCTGCCAGAAGCTTCCCCTATGTCTGATAGAGCCAATGCCAGCTGGCTCCAAGATGGACCTGCCGCTGGCCAAGGCCGAGCCAGTCAGTGACAGTGGTAGCACCTCTGGGATAACATATTTAAGAAGCGGGGCTGGGGAACGACCCTACGCAATTGCAGCCGAAGAGAGGAGTGAGAATATGTGAGAGAAACAGCCCTGCAGACAGCAAGGTCAGTGAAGAAGGAGGGGGAGGAGGTGCTCCAGGAGCTGGAGTAGAGATTGCCCTGCAGCCCCTGGTGAAGACCATGGTGAGGCAGGCTGTCCCCCTGCAGCCCATGGAGGTCCATGGTGGAGCAGATATCCACCTGCAGCCCTTGGAGGACCCCACGCTGGAGCAGGTGGATGTGCCTGAAAGAGGCTGTGACCGTGTAGGAAGCCCATGCTGGAGCAGGTTCCAGGCAGGACCTGTGGCCCTGTGGAGAGAGGAGCCCACGCTGGAGCAGGTTTGCTGGCAGGACTTGTGACCCCATGGGGGACCCATGCTGGAGCAGTCTGTTCCTGAAGGACTGCACCTCATGGAAGGGACCCATTCTGGTGCAGTTCGTGAAGAACTATAGGCCGTGGGAAGGACTCACTTTGGAGAATTTTATGGAGGACTGTCTCCCGTGGGAGGGACCCTATGCTGGAGCAGGGGAAGCATGTGAGGAGTGCTCCCTCTGAGGAAGAAGGAGCAGCAGAAATGTGTGATGAACTGACCACAACCCCCACTACCTGTCCCCCTGTGCTGCTGAGGGGGAGGAGGTAGAGAAAATTGGGAGTAAAGTTAAGCCCGGGAAGAAGGGAGCGGTAGGGGAAGGTGTTTTAAGATTTAGTTCTTATTTCTCATTACCCTACTCTGATTTGATCAGCAATAAATTAAACTAATTTCCCCAAGTCGAGTCTGTTTTACCCGTGGCCGTAATTGGTGAGTGATCTCTCGACCCTTATCTAGACCCATGAGCCTTTCATTGTATTTTCTCTCCTCTGTCCTGCTGAGGAGGGGATTGACAGAGCAGCTTTGGTGGGCACCTGACGTCCAGCCAGGGTCAACCCACCACAAGCCTCAAAATATTTGGGCCTTAAGTGTTATTTTATGACATTCGAAGGTTCATCATCGTGAGACCAGGGAGAGAGTTTGAAGGCACTCTGCTGCTGAAAGAGAAATCTGTTACGATTTAACATCACAGTTTATTCTTAGTTATTTTTCAAGAGATTAGTTAGAAACACTCCTATTAGAGTCTTTGGGGAATTTTACTGGAGTGGAGCCAAAGACCTGCTTAAAGGAATTTGCTAACTTCAGAAGAGCTCAGCAGATAACAAGGACTCAGGGGTTAGACCTTTGCCCTGTAAGAAACTGAGGAACATTTGGGATCAACTTGCCTCCTTGGCAAAAATGTGCCTGGGACATTCCTTCATTGGGAGAGAAAAGGAGAGTGTGGCCTCTGTTCATATACATATTAATGTTTTGAGTTTTCTTAAACTGTATCCTTCAACTTTGTTGAAAAAAAAAATATATATATATATTTGGACATGGCTTCCCTAAGGGCAAATCAGGCCTGACAAACTTGGTGGCCTTCTACGACAGGGTTACAGCGTTGGTGGATAAGGGAAGAGCAACTGACATCATCTACCTGGACTTGTGCAAAACATTTGATACTATCCTGCATGACATCCTTGTCCATAAAGTGGAGACACATGGATTTGACGGATGGACCACTCACTCAGTGGATAAGGAATTGGCTGGATGGTTGCAGTCAATGGCTCCATGTCCAAGTGGAGACCAGTGACGACTGGTGTTCCTCAGGGGTCAGTATTGGGACTGGTACTGTTTAACATCTTTGTCGGTGACATGGACAGTGGGATTGAGTGCACCCTCAGCAAGTTTGCCAACAACACCAAGCTGTGTGGTGCGGTCGACATGCTGGAGGGAAGGGATGCCATCCAGAGGGACCTTGACAGGCTTGAGTGGTGGGCATGTGCGAACCTCATGAAGTTCAACAAGGCCAAGTGCAAGGTCCTGCACCTGGGTCGGGGCAATCCCAAGCACAAATACAGGCTGGGCGGAGAATGGATTGAGAGCAGCCCTGAGGAGAAGGACCTGGGGGCGTTGGTTGATGAGAAGATCAACGTGACTTGGTGATGTGTGCTTGAAGCCCAGAAGGCCAACCGTATCCTGGGCTGCATCAACAGAAGCATGACCAGCAGGTCGAGGGAGGTGATTCTCCCCCTCTGCTCTGCTCTTGTGAGACCCCACCTGGAGTACTGCGTTCAGCTCTGGGGCCCCCAACATAAGAAGCACGTGGACCTGTTGGAGCCAGTCCAGAGGAGGGCCACTAAGATGATCACAGGGCTGGAGCACCTCTCCTATGAAGAAAAGCTGAGAGAGTTGGGGTTGTTCAACCTGGAGAAGAGAAGGCTCTGGGGAGACCTTATAGCAGCCTTCCAGTACCTGAAGGGGGCCTGCAAGAAAGCTGGAGAGGGACTTTTTACAAGGACATGTAGTGATAGCACAAGGGGTAATGGCTTTAGACTGAGAGAGGGTAGATTGAGATTAGATATAAGGAAGAAATTCCTCACTATGCGGGTGGTGAGGCACTGGAACAGGTTGCCCAGAGAAGTTGTGGATTCCCCACCCTGGAAGTGTTCAAGGCCAGGTTGGATGGGGCTTTGAGCAACCCGGTCTAGTGGAAGGTGTCCCTGCCCATGGCAGGGGGGTTGGAGCTGGATGATCCTTAAGGTCCCTTCCAACCCAAACCATTCTATGATTCTATGATATTTATATTTATAATATTTATTATAACATAACATTTATATATAAATCATGTCCTCACAGTATTCCTCTCCCACCCTTCAACCCCTACATCTCCTTCTCAGGAATACATTTATTTTTTATCACTGCAAACATAAGGCATTACTTCTAGATCTAAAGAGAACATTACTTTTTAGCTCTCAACAGAAGTATGAGCACTAAACCTTGCTCTGCATTTGAAAAGAAACCCTATGCACCTTTTTTTTGTGGTATGTATTTGTAAGGAAGTTGTGCAATGACAATAAAATAGAAAAATAACTAAAAAAGGAATTTGTTTCCATCGGGGGTTATTTAATTTACAAAAACATTGATTTTATTAAGAGAGGTTTATTGGGGTTTTTTTAAATTCTGACTTCTGAGTTTACAAAGAAATAATTTTTTTGTAGCTGATTTTTTTTGGTTTTGTTGTTGTTGTTCTAGAGATTGCAATTAAATTAACACATTCTGGGGCCTTAAAACTGAGTATTCCAATTACTTCACCTGTCTCCTTTAGCTTTGCTTAAAACTGAAGAAATTAAGAAAAGTTACAACAGGAAAAAGGAAACTATGCTACAAAACCATCTTTTGAAGATCCTTTGAGAGGCATATGCCACTTGTGAATACAAAAGATCGTCCATGACAAAACACTCAGTACTTTCTCCCAGATACAGAGAATGACTCTGTTGTCACAATTTTATAGAAAAGACCCAAGAACAACCTTGAAAATGAGAAAGAGTATCTCCACATGATCCTCTCAGATATACTTGTTCAATAACAAACATGTTTTCAGTCAATTAAACAGAAGCAAACAAGCCTTGTTTCCTTGATTGGGTAGAGGAAGAGATGGAAAGGGAAGAGGCAGAGCCCTCTGAGGAAAGCTCCTTTGCCGTGAGCCTCCCTGACGTGGAGCCAGGCTGGTACAACCCCTGCTCCAGCCTGCAGATCTGTTACTAAAGTCTTATGTACCAATGTAACCTCAAATGCCCCATAGTCCAAGGGCATTGCAAAGCCTAAGTTCAAGTAAGGTTGCAGAGTGTGGGGGTTTTTTTGTTTTTATACCGAAGTTTAGGAAAGTCCCTGTAGAATCCCAAAATACTGGAGGCATTAAGGTGGAATAAAATCATTCTTCCCACATTTTCATCCACTCCTAGCTCAAGAGAGAAATAAAGCCACTGAGTGCCTCCCATCAGGGAGAACTCCTCCATTAAATATCCCTGGCAAGCTCACTGTCCTAGTGGTTATGTGTCTAGGAATATATCCAGAAGAAAAATGGTCTTGTTGTGTGTGCATCCTGTGAAACCAAATGCCACAGCGAAACCTTAGTTCGGTACATTTTTCACATAATACTGAACTTATTCTTACTAGCTAAGGAAACCTGACTGTCTGCAAGCCTGCTAGGGTCTATGCTGCAGTTCTTGCCAGGGATCATGCTGACATCCCTCCCACAGTTTGCTTAGAGAGCAGATGAAATCTTTGTCACAAGCCACAACACCTGCCATAGCTTCCTATCTAAAAATAAAATCTGATCCTCGTATCTCACCTTTTCCTTCTCTCTTTTGTTCTGTACATCAGGGGATGACACCAGTGATTCAGATTATTCAACTGTTTCACTGGAGCTTGCCAAAAATCTGGCTCTTGACATCCCTTTTCTAAAAAGGGGTAACACTCAGAGGTCTCAGTGAAATAACCAGGCTGGAGTCTCGGGCACATGGCATTGCACATTACATAGTGGCAGGGAGAAGCAAGGAGGGGGTAAATAAGCAGGAAAGGCTTTAGTGAGTGAATGATAAAGAGTGAGATGGATATCAGATCTTATGCAGACACAGAAGGAGAAATCATGTTAGTTACAGAGAGAAAAAAAATCATTATTTTTTCAAAAGGGTCAATTCCCATTTTTTTACTGTCCATTTCTCCTCTCTCCAAACATGGCACACTGGTGTAGTAGAAACGGTATCTTAAATTAATAGAGCAAGAAGGTATTTTCATATCTATCCACCATGACAAATTAACAGACTTATAAACAACTAAAAAAAAAAAAAAAGAAATTGTAAGCTTAACTATAGAAGGTCTTCTCCATCTGTACAGTACAGACATGAGATTCTGATTAACTGTGATACAGAACTAATCTTTTCAATTAATGCAAATGAGCTGCACTTTTATGTAGACTATTACCAGAGGGCATTCAATGATATTTTTATTCACCACATTTGACCTTAAAAATGTTTTGTAGTCATCAAGGATACAATTTTTCACACAGTGGGGATGTAGGAACAGCTAATTAAGTGGTGTTTAATGACATTTGTTCCTTAAAGGAGGGCTGATTAAATGTAGCATGTAATTTTTTACCAAATCAAGCAATTCAGCCAATTTTCAAATGTGCTTAATAAGCTAGGCTTTAATAATTACAAATCTTATGTGGATGCACCACAGTCACAGTGGTTTGTGGGCTGGTAAATTTAATGTTACTTATTTGTGAGCCTTAGTTGGTTAGAATGCAGAATTCTGATTTCTTATTCCAACTGTATTCCTTTTCAAGAATAAAAGAAATTATGTCAGTTTTAGAGAATGAAATACACTTTGTACTCACTTGTGAGTGGTCACTGTGAAGAAACCTTGAAAGTATTTCACAAATGTACAGTTTTCTGAGATCTTACTTTGGCAATTTTAAACCATCCCTTGCAAACAAAACCACAGTTTGCCTTAGATTTGAGCCATGACACCCTGTTTTTGAAAATCAACCTGTCTCCATATCAGCACAGCTTATATGGTTTAAGAGAAGCTTAAGATACCTGGGGTGAGTGAGCGGGTGAGTGAGCTCATATGCTAGGAAAGCTGGAAGAGATGGAACAGACAGCTTTTTTTCACTGAAAGTCAAACACAGTATCCTCACTGTGTTTAGGAGCATTGAATAATTGCATTTCAGCAGGAACTGCTGGCTTTGGTTGTTTACTGTGTTACACATACTGGATTTATATTCTTTTAATGCCTTATGGATGGGTGCTTCTTAGGAGACCAGTGCTGCAACCACGTCACCGCACTCGGATATCCTGCTTGTTTCTCCAGAAGGACACAGATCTGCAGGTTTCGTATCACATCCTCCAGACCTATGAAGGTGTCATGTGTATGTTAGGATTCCCAAAAGACACCAACACTTCTGTTTGGGCAGTGGAGTTAAATCCTACAAGACTATTACAGGGTGACCTGAGTCATCTTGCACTGGTGCAACCCCACCTTGAGTACTGTGTGCAGTTTTGGGTGCCTCAATATAAGAAGGACATCAAACTATTAGAGTGTGTCCAGAGGAAGGTGATGAAGATGGTGAAAGGCCTCAAGGGCAAGACTTCGGAGGAGCAGCTGAGGTCACTTGGTTTGTTCAGTTTGGAGAAAAGAAGGCTGAGGGGTGACCTCATCGCATGGGGGGCAGCAGAAGGGGAGGTGCTGATCCCCTCTCTGGTGACCAGTGATAGGACACAACGAAATGGAATGAAGCTGCATCAGAGGAAGTTCAGATTGGACATTAGGAAAAGGTTCTTCACTGAGAGGGTGGTTGGTCACTGGAACAGGCTCCCCAGGGAAGTGGTCACGGCACCAAGCCTATCAGAGTTCAACCTCTTAGTCACATGGTTTAGATTTAGGTAGTCCTGCAAGGAGCAGGGAGTTGGACCCGATGATCCTTACAGGTCCATTCCAACTCAAGATATTCTATGATTCTATAATTCTATGATCCTCCCACTCTAGACTGTAGTGACTAAAGTTCAATTGATTGTAGGTGAAACAATCACATCTAAAGTTTTACTGGCTGAAAACCTCAGCCAATGTCACAAAGTGTTTCACTGATTCCAAGGAGTTACAGATACACATATTTGTATAGAAGCAACAACAACACACACTCCTCCCCAACAAAATATTCAGGATGCAAAGAGCTATGAATCAATTGTATGGCACTGAGTCTTCAATTTTTCAAATGAAAAGTATCTGAAATCCTCCTACAGCTTGATAGTTACAGATCAGGGATAATGATACATAAATAAAATACTTAGCATGTTCATAATCAAAATGTTATTGCTTTACAAAAATGTTAATTTTATTGTTATAATTACAAGCGCTCTAATTACATTCTAACAGCCATCAAGGGTCATCTCCCAGTTTCATCCACCAGCCGGCAGTGACACTTCTGCCAACTGCAGGACTGTATATGCATGTGTGTTTTGAAAAATAGTGATAGTTTTCACCTACTTTCAAGACTCTTTCTAAATTATTATGGGCCTCCAGTGGTATGAGAAGCTCCAGTGGAGTGGCACAGATTCAGGGGAATCGTAACAGGAACCTGGCTATATTGCAAACATAGCTTTAGCTCTCGTTTTAGCTCTCTTGTAGTGATGAGAAGTGCATATTAAGTAGTGTAATCTTGTAATGATAAACTGTTGAGGTCTAAATAATATTCACCAAATATTTATTTACATGATGACCTTTTTGAGATGATACAGCATCTCTGGCCTTCCCTAGTCATTGGGAATGATGGTCTGTGTTAGTGGTTCATGTGTTTAGTGAAAGCCAATAGCCATGACAGAATAAAATTCCCATCTGTCTGTAGCAGCTCTGGCACTATACTATCACACCCTGATGCCTTGCAATTCTTTAAGCTATGCACCACAGTCTATATATGGATGGTGACACCAAAAAGGAGTATGTCTATTAGAAGTTTCAGTCTTTATTCAAGAAAAAAAAAAATGCTTAAAGCAAACAATTAAGGAGCATGTTTTAAGATCTCCATAATGAGAGCTATCAAATAGCAATCATTAATTCCAGGTAAAATTTGCATTGCAGTTCTTTTCAGGAAAATGAAACCCACCTTGCACCACCAATTCTCAGGAGCCAATTAAAGATGGTGTAAATTGAGTCCAGTGTCAGTATTTTCTGACTTAACTGCCTAATCTCATTCCCAGAATTGTTCTTTTTTTTACTTTTCTTATTCAGTATTCCGAATTTAAATCAATCCAGCACTAACTTTCTTCCTTCTTCCTCTTGAGAGATTCAGATTTTCAGCTTCATTCTTCTCCTGTGAGCACCTTCTCACCAATATTTTTTCTGAAATGTCAAGGGCAGAGGACCCAGTATCTGTAAAAATCATCAGTGACTTGAACTCACTCCTCCTTCATCATATAATGAAGTCTTCAGTTTCCAATGCACTGACAGTCTTTCACAGTTTGAAAGAAATAACCAGACAATTGTTCTATTTTAATAAGAGATTTGGTGGAACTAGACTCATTTTGGCTAACGAACTGGCTGACACTAAAGGCTAAGGTGCCAGTTCATCAGTAGAAGTGGCCAGTCAATACCATGCTCAGCATTTCTGAGAACTCATACATCAATGACCATTGACTACCAACAGCCGATAACAAGGACCTGCTTGATAGACATGCCGAGCCTGGGTCTTCACAACTCTGCCTTATGAGCAACAAAAGAACAAATCAAAAATGCCCATATTATTGGCAGTTGCAAACTCCAGCTATCCCAGTTCATTTCTCTTTTTATTCCTGATAGCAAACTCACCCACCACACTTCCGTCCTTGCTGATAGATGACTTTGTATTAGAGATAATTTTTTAAGGAATGGTCAAGGAAGAGGATTTTGGCCACTGAACACTGCTGTATTTGCCATGATGTCTCTTTTTCTCCTTTCCATGCTCAATTTTGGAAATCTTTTTGAACGGTTTTCTTTAAAAATGGAAATATTTCCTTATGTTTTTGTCCCCTCACAACTTTGCAAATGGCCATATTTTTGTCTTTCTGGGTACATAGCATGGTGGTAAAATAAGAGTGTTTTTCCTCTGGCTGGCAGTGGGATTTTTTCCTGTACCCATTAAGAATCTACATATTTATATCTTTCAAATATTAATCAGAGAAAGGGAGAAAAAGGAAGGAAAGCTGTAAATATAACCAGAGAAGTCAGAGATGGGAGAGAGACCTTGTTGATCAGCTAGTCTATCTCCCTTTAGAGGAAATATTACTCTCAACAATATATTTTCCTCAAGATCTGTCCAGTCTCGTCTCAAAATATTACAAGCAGTAACTTTTCTATCACGTTTCTTCTATGATCATTCCACAGCACAGTAGATCTCATGGCTGGGAACCAAGCCCTAATATACAAACTAAATGTACTCTGAATTATTTGTAAAAACTTTTTGCATGAACTCTTCGTATGAAGTGATAAGATACTTCTAACAGCTGAGTTCCTAGTGGAGTGTGGTGAAATTCCTTGCATTACTACTTTACTTCTTATTTACTATCTGTTACTTTACTAGTTAGGGTTTGGTTTTGGTTTGGTTTTTTTTCTTTCTTGCCTTTGTTTGCTTTACTCTATCAATGTGATCAGTACAGCTAAATCAAAGCTACCAGCCATACCAAATTCACTTGGCACATTGTTTTAAGATTTGTGTAATTTTGACTTGTAATTAAGGCATGGGTTTAGCATTCTTTAATTCCGGCAATGTATTTGTAGTCACTTTGAGTAACACATATGAGATTCAGTTCCTCATCTGTAAAATGGGTGCAATCTGTAAAATGAGGGGAAGATACTTCTATTTTGGCCTATTTATGCTGTGAGCTCTCCAGGGAAGAGTTGAGAAATAGGCAAGAAACAATCACATGATGAGAAATCAAAAGTTGACAAATAATCACAATCAGGCTGGTATTAATTCTGATTTATTATTTTCTTTGACAAGACATTCACATTTCCTCTTGCAGAATAACTACTGCTTTTTGAATTCAGAGACACAAATACATTTCTTAATATTCTATCTTTGTTTTGAGTTTCTTGCAGTTCCTTCTGACAGCTGTCTAAGTTTTTTTGTCTTACAGTACACTAAACACTATCAAAACATTTCAAAAATTTGTCAGTTGATTATTGTATATAAAGATCTCATGAAAAAACTATGTCATGAAGCCCTGAGGTTAACTAGACTTGAGAATTTTTTTCATTAAAAAATTTAACTGAGTCAACAGAAAGTTGCAAATTTAGCAGTACATTAGCTTAGAAATAATGAAAAATATTCAAAATATTTGACTACAAATAAGTTAAATTTTAATAAAAACAAAGGATAAACAAATTAAACAACAAATTGATTTGTGTTGTGGTATAAGTTTCAATCCAGTGTAAAGGAGTTTATGGTTGGACTCGATGATCTTAAAGGTCTTTTCCAACCTATATGATTCTGTGATTCTGTGATTCTGAGTTCAAATTTTCACAAAAAAAGTTGAATAATGTCATTTTAAATCAGCTGAATTTTTTCTTCTTTTGTATTCCAACTCATTCAATGACCAAAAATGCAGTTATTTGCAGAGCTTTAATGTCAGCACCAGAGCTAGTGGAATTCTTCAAGGCCGCATATCACCAATCTTTCTTTTTCATCCATTCGGGAGGAAAACACGTTAAGTGGCAGAGGTAGCGACCTCATCTCACCTTAACAGCAAGTGTTCAGTGTGAGTTTTTTCTTATATGCTCTACATACAATGTGTTTCTCATTCAGTCAGTATGGGGAGTAGGACTTACCTGATTAAATACACACATCCACATTTGAGCTAGATAATAGACAGTTAGTTAACACAGGCAATCCAAGATGCACAAATGTGTACTGAGAAAGCTTTCTGAATCCCATTTCTGACTGTAGCTCAGGCTCAAAGTATATGATTTCCACCTGCAAGGAATGGAGCTCACATTATTCCCTTCAAACACACCAGTACACATACTTCTGCTATTTTCTGTGAACCTTACCCAGCAAAGGAGACTTTGTCATAACAGAAAGCCTTGATAAACTAGGACATTTCCTTTTCTGCTTGCCTTTTCCTCAAATAGCAGACTTTTTCATTGATGAGAAAATTTCCCCATAGGCTGGGAGACATGTAGCATCCCCGGGACCAGCTGGGGTCTGGAATTGCCTCAGCAGCTTTTTTTTTCAACAGGTGGCCAAGCAGGATAACTTGACTTAATGGTGCTGTTTCAGCACTAACTTCTTTGCCAGTCATCGTAAACATTTTCAAGATAGGAAACAGGTGTTCCAGCATGCTTCGCTGGGCAGATTGAAGAACAATTCCCTCCCTGGTGTCATTGTACATGATGTATTCAATGATTGCTACTTTCCGATCAAGAATACATTCACTCACGTAGTAGAGAGCAATCCATCTGGTTTTGTAGTCTGGAATGAGTTGTTGAAATAGAAAGTCATTACTTTAGTGGGGAGGAGGGGAGTAGTGTCTGGAAATAAGGCTGTCTGAACATGTTTTGCTTAACTTTAAAACCAGCTGAACACTGGAAATGTGGCTAGAATATTTGAGGGTTTGTTTTTTCATATAGGGGAAGTATATGTAGGTGGGAAGGAAGGAGAAGTTGAAAGATGAAAGGAGAAGAAAGTCTAATTAAAGGGGGGAAAAAAGATCTATGAATCAAATTCTTATTCAGTGTATGTTATTGTTCCAGAGGCAATGAAATTCTGCTGACTAATGTCAGGTGAGGATTTAGTTGTGCAGATATAAAGCCCATTTTTAGAATCCTGTTATCATTAATGCAGCAGTCACACTAAAAAGTCTGCATTACCCTTACTTGACTGGAAATAATTTCCTCTTCCAAATATAGAAAAAGTTTTCAGCATTTTAGCTACTGTCTTGCGACAACTGTTGGCAAACGCTGCCCTCCCTTAGGGTGATCACAGTGTGCAATATAACACCTGCATTACCTAAAAAAGCTCAGAAGTGGCTTTTGATGAAGAGAAGGGAGATTGATTTTGTGATGAATAGTATTTAGCACAATGCCATGGGGGTGGTCATAGGAAAGAGGCTCAGGAAACAAAACTAATTTTTGTACCTAAAAACACAGAAAATAACTTTCCAGGATATTAACTTTTACATTCTAGGAGCAGGCCTAACTTTAATGGTATTTTGTTCTTTCTTCTAACTAATGGGTAAAAGTGCTCATTTACTTATTTTTGCTCAAGAATTGTACTGGAAAATCAGTACCCCAGCACTGTGAATTCAACTCAGAAGGTAGTGGATCATATGTCACTGTAATTTTATTGTGCTCTATCATATATCTTCATGCCCCTGTGAAATGTACCTTTTTGTACAGGAAGTCTGGTATCTCAGAACCTAAAAACTTTTTCTGTCTTCTGTTTTTCCATTGTTTTCTTTTGTGCAGATAGATAAAGAGGCAATCATACAGGAACTATGGAGTTATACATTACAGAAGGAGAAAAAATACAAATTAAAGCAACAAGTTATAACAAACTCACTTAAATAGTCTTTTATTCACTGCTGTATTGGGTCTGGCTGAGATGGAGTTAATTTTCCCCATAGCAGCCCTCATAGTGGTGTTGTATTGGTATCTAGAAAGGTGTTGAGAACACACCAGTGTTTTGGCTACTGCTGAGCAGTGCTCGCACAGCAAGGCTGCTTCTCCAACATTTCCCCCTCTCACCAGTAGGCTGGGGGTGGGCAAGATCTTGGGAGGGGACGTAGCCAGGGCAGCTGACCCCAACTGACCAAACGGATACCATATGATGTCTGCTCAGTAATAAAAGCTAAGGGAAAGGAGGAGGAAGGGGGGGCATTCGTTATTTATGACATTTGTCTTCCAGAGCAACCGCTCTGGAAGTACTGAAGCCCTGCTTCCTGGGAAGTGGCTGGACATTGCCTACTGATGGGAAATAGAGAAAAAATCTTTTGTTTTCTCTTTGCTTCCATGTGCAGCCTTTGCTTTTGCTTTTATTAAACTGCCTTTATCTCGACCCACGAGCCTTTCATTATATTTTCTCTCCCCTGTCCAGCTGAGGAGGAGGAGTGATAGAGTGGCTTTGGTGGGCACTCTAGTTGTGGTGGGTCCAGCCAGGGTCAACCCACCACAACTACAGAAGACATTATTAATGAAATATGAATATTCTGAGATACTTGATTTAAAAGGACACAGAGGAGTTTCATGTATTTGCTAGTTCAGAAGACCATTACGAATACGTGAAGGACATAATCTTAAACTCACCACCTGGATCAAAATTTGAGACTTGTAAAATTCAGTGCATGAATTCAAGAAAGTAAAAAGAAAGAGAAAAATGGATAGGGGAGATAACATAAATTTTCTGAGCTTAATACTCTCTTTGTTCATGAGACAAAAAAAAAAGGACTATGCTTATTTACTATTGAAACATGACTGGTAGGAATTTGGATGCTCTCATCAACACATCCTTAATCTGAGTGCATCTGGGAATCATGAGCCCTTACAGATTCAAGGATGACTGGAAAATTGTCAAACCAGTTTTGTTGGCATTTTAGAACTACCCCTCAGAAAGGGAAAACTAATTGAATGTAAGTAACTTTGCATGAGGAGAAGACTTGATGGGTTATCCCATGGTAGAGTTATCGGTTTGACATACCCTCAACAACACTAGGAAAAAAAACCAAAACAAAACCCTACAAAATATGTTTCATAGGCTGGCTACCCTTAAACCTGTGATTATAGAGATTATTTAGACTGAAGCAAACCAGCAGCCTACCCTGTGAAATTCCCACCACAATCATGAATTTTCTGAGAGAGGAGGACACTCCTTGTCTGGCATAGTGATTCTTGTGGTTTAACCCCAATCAGCAGCAAAACACCACACAGCTGCTTGCTCACTCCCCTGCAGTGGGATGCAGGAGAGAATCATAAGGGTAAAAGTGACAAAACTTGTGGCTTGAGATAATGACAGTTTAATAGGTAAAGCAAAAGCCACACGTGCAAGCAAAACAAAATAAGGAATTAATTCACTGCTTCCCATCGGAAGGCTGGTGTTCAGCCATCGCCAGGAAAGCAGGGCTGCATCACGTGTAATGGTTACTTGGGAAGACAAACGCCATCACGCCAAATGTTTCCCCCTCCTCTTTCCCCCACCTTTTATTGCTGAGCATGACATCACATGGTATGGCATATCCCTTTGGTCAGTTGGGGTCAGCTGTCCTGGCTGTGTCCCCTACCAACTTCTTGTGCACCCCCAGCCTGCTCGCTGGCATGGCAGTGTGAGAAGCAGAAAAGGCCTTGACTTTGTGTAAGCACTGTTCACCAGTAACTAAAACACCTCTGTATTAACAACACTGTTTCCATCACAAATCCAAAGCACACCATTATTCAAGCTACTGTGAAGAAAATTACCTCTATCCCAGCCAAAACCAGTACAATCTCCACCCCTTATTCCACACCATTTACGTCATGCTCAGGTCTCACACTGTCCAACACATCCTCATTAACCACCATTCCCCTTCCCATCCTTTGATAAATACACAGATATCATTCCCAAACCATATAAATTCAAGGTGGCACACAAAAAAACCACTAAAGTCAATGTGAAAATTCCCATCACTAAATCAGAATTTCCACATTAGAGAATGGTTTGGAAAGTTGAAGATCTTAATATGACATTCAACAGGCCTGATGCTATGAATGAGTCCTTGATAGCACTCAGAGTGCTCCTTTGGTGAATCCATGGTTAATCCGCAACTCAGATATAGTGTGCAGTTTCTGTTCCCCTCATTCAAAAGGTATATTAGAAGGGGAAAAGAATCAGGGAAAGCAACAAGTATGATCAAAGACATGGAAGGGCTTTCTTATGAGAAATGGTAGCATAACTATTCCTCTAGCAGCCTGAAATTCTTCTGCTTGGAAGAGAGGTCATTTAAAGGGGATATGACAGAGGTCTACAAAGTCATGAGTGGCACGAAGCAAACGGACAGGGAGCAACTTTTGACCATGTCTTCAGTACAAGAACTAGAGGCAATCAAATGAAGCAAGTAAGAGCCCAGTTCAAAAGGAACAAAGGCGGATTTGGTTCTTCACACAACAGGTTATAGATCTGTGAAACTCCTTGAGAAAGGATCTCAGTGGATACAAGACAGTTTCACTGGTTTAAAGGGAGATTAGACAAATAGAGGAAGGGTCCATTAGGGATTACTGAATAGGCTAAATAGAAGCGTAGGATGCAAGTACCATAATTTCTTGCTCCTATGCATCCATTTTCAGCTGCGGTTGAAAACAAAATGGAGGACTAAATGGATAGTTTTCTGAAGCAGTACAGCCACTACTTATGTCTTTGGGGATTTTTGCTACTGAGTTTAGAAGCAACAAGTCTGGTCTCTTAAACCATAATTAATTAATTTATGCCATTTTCAGTACGTAGAGAATAAAATAATTAACTCATCCTTGGTTTTCAAATATCTTCCAGAAATATCACAACTTTACTTCTTCCTTCCATTTTTCAGCCAAGTAAACTGCCTTTAGAAGAAGATAAATATTTAGTTTTATTGTTTAGGATTTTATTGTAGAATTAGTTTGGTTAAGTAGAATACATTTTGTTATACAGATAATAGGAAAAGACTTCAGATGAAAAATTTTATCAGAGTTGCAGAGAACAGAGATACTCATGATGTCATTTGCGGCTATACAATTTCTTTCCCATCAGCTTGTCAGCCCACATTAATGCTTGTTTTTGTCAATATGGAACTACTTAAATATGTCAGGAAATTTGGGAAGGTGATATGTGCTGCAATTTATTCATATCCCATTGCAGTCCACAGTCAGAGTGACTTTATGCTTACACATCAGATTTTGTTGGGGAAGGAAGATGTTGGGATTATTTTTTTCCCCATTAAGTTAATGCAGAAAAATCTAATAAGACTTGCATTGTTCCTTGCAAAATCATAAAAGCATAAATGAGACATATCAGACAGATCCTGTTGTATATTCATGCAGACATCTACAGCTATTCTGATGCATTGCTAAAAAAAAAAAACCACTGCATTGTTTACAGTAATTTTTTATTGATATAAATGAGCAATTGAAACTAAATTACTGAGACATGTGCTTTCTTCCTATTGCAGTTTGACTCACCCATATGTTCCAAAAAGGAGGTCTTTTCTACTCAGGCCAAAAATCCCACAGAGGAATAACTGATGAGATATGAGTCACTTTATTTCTCTGAAAGAAAGGGGATTGTTTTTATACACTTGCATCTTTTGGTCCTTCCTCACCTTTAATGACATTCACACGGTGCCACCTAGAATTAGTGTCATGAGATACAGGAACAGTTTGAAAAAATCAAAGCTTCTTTTTTAGAAAAATACAGAAACTGAAAAGGAGAAAGCCTATAAACATATGGTGTTTAGACAAGTGCTCTGTAAAATACAGCTTTCCTTAGGTGAAGTTGCTGTCAATGCTTTTAATCAAAAGACTAAAAAAAGAATATTGTTTGCCCTTTTTCTTTCCCCTCTCCCTTGTGTTTTTTTATTTTATTATTATTTTATGAAAAGTAAAAGTCATGTCCACCTTCTGTGTTTGCATGTGTGTGTTTTTCACAAAATAAAGGAAGAAAGAGGACAGGGGGGAATAAAAGGATAAATTATCCTAAAAATAGTGTATGAAGTATAAGAAAATTATGAAGGCAGTAAAGGTACAACTCCTTACTGACCAGGGAAGGGAATACAAATGACTTGGTCTTTCACTCCCTGACAGTCCCCCAGAACTCTCATCAGCCTCTCTATATCTTACTTTTGAGATGGCTGAGCAGCAGCATGGACTTGCAGGGAGCAAACTATAAGATCTGTTGAACATAAAAGTGTAGATTTGGTTTTGGTTTGCACTTAAATGAAGGTATTTTATATTTTTATATATATATATAAGAGAATCATAGAATCATAGAACCATAGAATCATAGAATAGTTTGGGTTGGAAGGGACCTTTAAAGGTTATCTAGTCCAACCCCCCTGCAATGACCAGGGACATCTTCAACTACATGAGGTTGCTCAGAGCCCCATCCAACCTGACCTTGAATATTTCCAGGGATGGGACACCTACCACCTCTCTGTCCAACCTGTTCCAGTGTTTCACCACCGTCATTGTAAAAAATTTCTTCCTTATGTCTAGTCTGAATCTAGCTCTTTTAGTTTAAAACCAGTACCCCTTGTCGTATCGCAACAGGCCCTACTAAAAAGTTTGTCCCCATCTTTCTTATAAGCTCCCCTTAAGTATTGAAAGGCTGCAATAAGATCTCCCTGGAGCCTTCTCTTCTCCAGGCTGAACAACCCCAACTCTCTCAGCCTTCCTTCATAGGAGAGGTGTTCCATCCCTCTGATCATTTTTGCGGCCCTCCTCTGGAGTCACTCCAACAGTGCTTCTTATGCTGGGGGCCCTAAAGCTGAATTCAGTACTTGAAGTTGGGTCTCACCAAAGTGGAGTAGAGGGGCAGAATCACCTCCCTCAACCAGCTGCCAGGTTTCTTTTGATGCAGCCCAGGATACAGTTGGCCTTCTGGGCTGCAAGTGCACATTGTTGGCTCATGTCCAGCTTTTCATCCACCAGTACCCCCAAGTCTTTCTCCACAGGGCTGCTCTCAATCCCTTCATCCCCCAGCCTGCATTGATACCGGGGGTTGCCCCTACCCATGTGCAGGACCCTGCACTTGGCCTTGTTGAACCTTATGAGGTTCACACAGGCCCACTTCTCAAACTTGTCCAGGTCCCTCTGGATGACATCCCATCCCTCAGGCACTTCAACTGTACCACTCAGCTTGCTGTCACTTGCAAACTTGCTGAGGGTGCACTCAATCCCACTGTCTGTGCCACTGATGAAGATATTAAACAGCACTGGTCCCAGTACAGAACCCTGAGGAACACCACTTGTCACTGATCTCCATCTGGACATTGAGCCACTGACCACTAACCTCCAGATGTGACCATCCAGCCAATTCCTCATCCACCGAACAGTCCATCCATCAAATCCATATTTCCCCAATATAGAGAAAAGGAGGTTTTGGGGGACTGTTTCAAAGGCCTTACAGAAGTCCAGATAGATGACATGTGGAGCTCTTCCCTTATCCACTGGTGTAGTCACTCCATCACAGAAGGCCACTAGGTTGGTCAGGCAAGACTTGCCCTTGGTGAAGCCATATTGGCTGTCTCAAATCACCTCCCTGTCCTCCATGTGCCTTAACATAGCTTCCAGGAGGATCTGTTGCATGATCCTCCCAGGCACAGAGGTGAGGCTGACAGGTCGGTAGTGTAGTTCCCAGGGTCTTCCTTTCTACCTTTTTAAAAATGGGTGCAATGTTTCCCTTTTTCCAGTCACCAGGGACTTCACCTGACTGCCATGACTTTTCAAGTATCATGGAGAGTGGTTTGGCAACTACATCAGCCAATTCCCTCAGGACTCTGGGATGCATCTCCTCAGGTCCCGTAGACTTATGTATCTTCAGGTTCCTCAGGTGGTCACAAATCTGATCGTCTCTTACAGTGGGAGGGACTGTGCTCCCCCAGTCCCTGCCTTGTGATCCATCCACTCAAGAGGTGTGGGAAGAGAGGTTGCCAGTGAAGACTGAGGCAAAGAAGTTGTTGAGCACCTCAGCCTTCTCCTCAACAGTCGTTACCAGTTTGCCAGCAATGCTCATCTGGGGGGGGTATACTTTCTTTGACCTACCTTTTCTGGCTGACATACCTGTAGAAGCCCTTCTTATTATTCTTTGCATCCCCTGCCCTGTTCAGCTCCATCTGTGCCTTGGCCTTCTGACTCCATCCCTACACAAGTGGGCAGCGTCCCTATACTCCTCCCAGGATACCAGTCCCTGCTTCCACTGCCTGTGCATATCCTTCTTGCCCTTTAGTTTGACCAGCAAGTCTCGACTCATCCATGCTGGTCTCTTGCCTTCCTTGCCTGATTTCTTACACCTGGGTATTGAGAGCTCTTGTGCTCTATGGAAAGTGCCCTTAAAGATCTGCCAGCTCTGTTCTGCTCCCGTGTTCCTGAGGGCAGTTTCCCAGGGAGTCCTATTGACTAACTCCTGGAACAGCTGGAAGTTTGCTTTCCTAAAATGCAGGGTCCTGACTTTACTCTTTGCCTGATCGCTGTCCCTCAGGACTGCAAACTCCACCAGTGCATGATTACTGCAACCCAGGCTGCCTCCAATCTTGACATCACCGATTAGCTCACTTGCATTGGTGACCCACAGGTCCAGTATGGCATCCCCTCTGGTAGGGCTGTCTATTACCTGGCTTAGGAAGTTATCCTCAATGCATTTCAGGAGTCTCCTGGATTGCCTACAGCTCGCCATGCTACTTTTCCAGCACATGTCGGGGTGGTTGAAGTCCCCAGCAGGACAAGAGCTTGCGAGCACAATGCCTCCTGTAGCTGGAGTAAGAAGGCTTCATCAATAGGCCCCCTTGATCAGGCAGCCTTTAGTAGACACCAACCACAAGGTTCCCTTTGTTGCCTCGGTCTCTGATTCTTACCCACAAACTTTCAACCTGCTTCTGGCTATTCTTCAGAGACAGCTCTTCACACTCTATCCATTTCTTGATGTAGAGGGCGACCCTCTGCCCCGCCTTCCTCACCTGTCCCTTCTGAACACCTTGTAGCCATCGATAGCCGCACTCCAGTCATGGGATTTGTCTCACCAACTTTCAGTATTGGCAACTAGGTCGTAGCTTTCTAGCAGCACGGTGGCTTCCAACTCCTGTTTGTTGCCCATGCTGTGTGCATTGGTGTAGAGGCACTTCAGCTGGGCTGTCGGCCGTGTCACCTTCTTAGAGGAACACCCCTTAATTCCTTTGAGGTATTTCACTGATGTTTCCCTCTTGGCTCCTATTACCTCAGGAGCCCCTGGCTCATCTCCATAAGACTTCAAGTGTGCTCCAGTGCAGCCAGCACATCTCAGAGCAACCAGCTGAGGGCCCTCGCTAGCATCCTCTCCCTCTAACCTTGGTGTGTCATCCCACAGCTTGTCACAGGTAAGCCTGATGTCAACCCCCCCTCCCCCTTCAAGTCTAGCTGGTGAGCAAAGACCCTCTTCCCCCTTTGAGAAAGGTGAATCCCATCCAACACCAGTAAGCCCGGTACTGCGTAGGCCATCTCATTATGGAAAAACTCAAAAGTGTGGTGGTGACACCAGCCACGGAGCCATGTATTAATAGACTGAGTGCATCTGTTGCTTCCAATGTCGCTGTCTGCAACTGGAAGGAGAGAGGAAAAAATAACCTGTGCTCCAGATTCCCTTACCAACCGTCCCAAGGCCCTGAAGTCTCTTTTGATAGCCCGTGGACTACGCGTTGCAGCTTCATCACCATCCACATGGAAGAGCAGTAATGGGTAATAGTCCGAGGGCCGTACCACATTAGGAAGTTTCTTAGTGATGTCCTTAACCCAGGCCCCAGGGAGGCAGCAGATTTCCCTAAGAGGAGGGTCTGTCCAGCGTAATGGACCCTCTGTTCCCCTCAGAAGGGAATCGCCTACAACTATAACCCATCTTTTCTTCTTTGTGGAGGTGGTCATTGTACGGGTAGGCATTTCTGACCCTGACAACACCTCTGGTGTAGAGGAACCATCATCCACATCATCCCTTGACTGGCCTTCCACATCCAAAGCCTCATACCTGTTGTACAGAGGCACCTGGGAAGGCAAGACGGGCAAGGAGGGGGTTCACCTGCCACCCCAAGTGTGGACTTGCCTCCATTCAGTCCTTTCCTCTAAGCTACTGCCTTCAGCCTGGCGAGGGAAGGATACAGGATCCCCTTGATCTTGGTTTTTTTCCAGTGGCTGTTCCTATTCTTTTCTCAGGGAGAGCAGAGCATGGATCCACCAGTCTACCTCTTTCTCAGACTCCCTGATGCTCCGTAACCTTTCTACTTCGTCTCATAGCTCTGCCACCAGGCTGAGCAGATCATCCACCTGGTCACACCTCACACAGTGGTTCTCACTACTGCTGTCTGTTACCAGTGAAAGGCTCTGGCACCCTCTGCACCCTGAGACCTAGATGGCTGCATGGTTTCATGGGAGCTCTGTCTGGGTTGCCACATCCATTCTGGCGAGTGCAGAGGGCTGATATATCCATATCCATATGGATATATATCCATATATGGGCAGAGGGCTGATATATCCATATAGATAGATAGATATAGATATAGATATAGATATAGATATAGATATAGATATAGATATAGATATAGATGATATAGATATAGATATAGATATAGATATAGGTATAGATATAGATATAGATATAGATATAGATATAGATATAGATATAGATAGATATATATCTCCAGGTCCATCTCACTACAGAGATTTTATTCTCATACTGGGACATCAGTCATTCTCCCCTTCCTAAATTACTACTAAATTACTACTGAATTCTGCCAGATTTAGGCCCCAGAAATCCTGCAGGGTGCCTTCTTACTCTCTAAGCTGGACTCTAAGATTTCAAGTTTCCCTACAATTTCATTGTACAAATGCAATTTCCAGGAAGCAGGTTCTGAGGAAAAAAATCCTAAGAAACAGACAAAAAATGAGAGTGCAATTCTTTTCCAGATTGATGCAGCTGAACTTAGGCTTCTGTATGCAGTGCCTACATTAGTGCTGGATGTCCAAGCTCCCATTAGACATCATGGCAATCTAAGTTCAAATATCCATATATGCTGCTATCTAAAAACCTGTAGATTAGTCAAGGCATCTCCATGCAGTTGGCAACTGTGACAAATTGTGTGCAAGAGATCCAGACCTTTTTGGAGACACAGCTAGAGGTGAGGGATGATAGCTTAAAGCTTGTGAGATGTTCCTGGGCACGTACCTGGTCTACTGAATCAAGCCTGTAGTCAATATAGCCAACGGAGCACAGACTACAATTCAGCTTATCTAAAATAAGTACCTACTGCCTGGTCAGCTGAAAGATGGGCTCCATTTACTAGGTCTCTACTGACTATAATGAGAGTGTGCAGTCCTAGATGGAGTATGCAGAATTGTATACACCAGTGCCAAAATTCAGTTGTCCTACTCTGAAAATAGATCCAACTCTAGAGGCACAATTTAGCTGCTGAGATATAGTTGTCTAATGCTATGTGAAACATCCTCATGCAACTCCTCTGCCTTTAGGTATTGACCCTCCTGTATGTGAATGTCTCCGGTGTCCATGCCCAGGTGCTGGCAGGGGGCTCTGTAGAGGTGGCCTGTGTGGGAAGAGGCCAGGGGATGCCCTATGCTGTATAGAGCTGGTTCCAGCCAGCTCAAACATCCTCACCGCAGGACACAGCTCAGTCCAAAACTATGCTTTCCCTCCGACCTGGATCTGATTGATATTTGGAAGGACCCCACTCTGTTAAAATGTCCAATTTCAACACTCAAGTTCCTCAGAGGCTTAAAATCTCACTTCCACCTGCAGGTGTCTCAATCCTGCCATTTTCCTGTTAAATATGCGATTTAAAAGCTGTCCTCAAAAGAAATATACTCATCTATAATTTTCTATAACAATATCAATACTAACAACAAGCATAAAATGCATCAGAAGCTACCAATTTATTTTGAAAAAAAGAAGGGGAGATATAGTGTCCTGTGGCAAGATGACATCCTGATGCTTAAAACATTCAGTCAATCTTTTTAGACTGCTGCCTCTCCAGGATAAGATTTGCTTTATTTTTGTTGTGTAACAGCTAACTTATTAGGGCTTCATATCCAGCTGGATCTTTAGCCACTGGTGTTATGCAAGTAATAAACAATTTCTTTTACTCTCAGTCTTTATTTTATCTTCTTTTTATTTTCTTTTTACCTTTTTTTTTTCCCTTGCAATAGGTGGGTTTTCATCAACTATCCGAAATAATGGACATATAGAAGTCCCGTGTTGTTAATCAGCTGTTTCTAAATGTGTATCTTTCTCGGTTTCTTTTTCTTAATTGAGAATTTGCCCTCTAACAGAGCTTTTAATGTTTACTCAGAATTTGATTTGTCTGTCAGAAGCAGAGAGAAGAAAATCTTATCCGATTTTAGACTGTCTCTCAGTGTTTTGAGCAAGTGGAAGGGGGGAGCAGGGAGCAGTTGATGCCGGCATGCACAGCAGTGCTGGGAGGTTACCAAGCAACAAGACGGAGATGTGTCACAGGGGCAAGGAAGATGGGGAAGATGAACAGAAGTGTGGACAAAGTACATGAGAAGATGAAGGGAGGCATCGCGATTGCCTGACCTCTTCCTTATTTCTTATTTTGAGTTGCAATGTTGTCCATAAATACAGGTTGTGTACAGTTTGTTTACACTGGCCCTTGGAGGCAGAAGGGATGGAGAAAGCCTGGCGTGCAACCTAATCATCGAAGGATTATCCTGTCAGTAGTCCACTGCGTAAGCAAAAGGGGACAAAGTGTGCATATGAACATAAAAAAGCGCATGTTTTTCACTGGGAGAGAGGGAGTCACAGTATGAAAAAATCCTCTTGCAATATACATAGAGTAAAAAAAAAATTAGTGAGACTTAACTTCAAAAAAGTTCACAGTCCCCAGAACAGCTTAAATTTGGAAGTTAGATTTTCTTGGCTTTATGAGTTTCTTAAAATATGTTTTTGCACCAATTTCCCACACTTTGTCTCCATACAAATCATTTAAATTAAATTGGCCTTCTTCAAAATGAGAGAAACAAGAAAAAGTTGGGATGTAGAATCCTTATCTGCCTACCTTAATTTTTGTAAGGGAATTTATGTCTATCAGGCCTTTTAATGCATATTCTATTCCTTGTTAGGTTTCCAAGCTTGAATGAACTGGGATAACAATAGATACTTACGGAGCCATACTTGCACTTTGGATAGTAATATGGCAAGATAAAGTGTCAACAGCTGTATTCAGCTCTTCCTATACTCTTTGAGCCAACTTCAACTATCCCTCAATAAAAGTAGGAACCTGATCTTATGTTTCCCTGAAAGGAAAAGTTTCCTTGTAGGCATCCTAAATACATAAGAAATAGGGAACAAGTGTATTTCATGACATTATTAAAGCAGTTTAAATTCATGGGGTTTAGTCTTCTCTTCTTGGATATGAATTGCCAAAAGTTATAGTTTTGCTTCTAAAAATTAACCTAAAAAATTTGCAGAAGTATTTTGTATTGCCCAATATTGTCCTAAGGTGTTTATTTTGAAAATTATAACAGATATGTAATGGTAAATGTAAAATATTCTGAAAGACCTCATTTTTTTTTTTGCTATCATGCTTTTTTTTCACCTTTTGTCAGTATCTTTCCACAGCACTGTGGGAAATTGAGAACTGATTTTTGAGCCTTTGATAGCAATGGTCCAGCAATTCATGTGAACAAGTCAATTTTTTTCTAGGTCATTATGACAGAGTGATGTTTTTAGAGCCTGGGGTTCAAGAAAAAATAGCGATTGCTTTCTCTTTGGAAAAATAAAGCTGAAAAAGGACAATGACCATTTGAAGGTGCTATTTTCCTCAGTAGTCCTCTCTTAGTGGAATATAAAAGTTTGAGCAAAGAAACAACTCTAAATGTTGCTAAGTCAGTGTCTGAAACACCACTGACATACAAAGAACTGGCTTCCTTGTTATTCAGCAACCATTTCAAAGCATTTCCCCAAGGTTAGCTTGAGGGTGAGCTGCACCAGCAGGAGACTCCATCATGTTGTGGTCTCAGCACTTTTCCGCTATATCTTAGTGGCAATTCATGTCACACATTATTCATTACAGAGCTCGGGGACTCCCAGACCTGCCAATTGAGAGGTGTGTCACCTGCACTTATAAGCTACAGAAACATGGCCTCATCTCTTAGCCCTTATAAACTCTATGTCTGTGCAGCCTTTTATACCCAACAAGTAGCCATGTGATCACCCTCTGTTAAGCTCTCATAAAATTTCCTACAGGGGAGAGCACAAACATGATCTTTTTGATCTTTATGATCTTTTTACATATCTCCCTCAGTAGCTGGTAGAAATTTTACTGAAGTTAAAAATGTAACAACAACTAAATAAAATACATTTTTTAAATGATGAATTATCCATCAGGTTCATTTTCTTTTGCCCTGTTTGCCATCAGAATGCCATTCAGGTTGTGAGATGCCCTATTTCAGGCTGTAATGCCTATTCATTTATCAGAATGGATGTATATGCCATGCACACATTAAAGCCATGCATATGGCCATCAGGATAATCACTGTAGAAAGAAAAGTTACAGATTGTATCTGCCAGTGAAACAACGTCCTACCGCCCTAATTAAAAAATTAAATAAATAAAGTATATCCACAACTCAGTTACCTCTGAGTAAGTCAGAGGCTGATATTTGTTCTCAAACAAGATGATCATTAAGGCAATTTATGTTACTTAAGAAAACATATATATTTCTGAGTGGAAATAACAGGAAAACAAACTGATCAAGTAAAACCTGTGGGAGTGAAAGAGAATATTGTAAATTGGGAGATCAGCCTGGGCACAGAAAGGCAGCTGTCTGGAGGAACTGTGGATACTCCAGGCATCCTCCTTGGAGCTACCTTATGGAAGAGTATTTCTAGAAGAGCAGAGGTCACGAAAGCACTCCTTGTATTTTCTAGAATGTGGATGCAAGTTCAAATACTGTAAGTCATTAAAATGGAATAATGCCCTAAATGTAGGACTGGCAGTGAGGGACTACTGTATTATATCCTGAACAGTAAATTTTTAGAAAGAGGACACAGCAGGGGATGGAGGAAAGAGATGATCCCACATCTGCCTGTTGTGGAGCTATTTTTGTAAAGGTTGCAAGATTACTGCTCTGATTACTGTCAGAGATGCAGAGATCTGGCTAAGTCTTTTTAATGAAATTGTTCTCCTTAGAATATGCTACTCTGTCTTAACCAAACCACTTCATGACGAAATGCGTCAACTGAATTTTAATCAGAAAAGATTTTTTGTGTTCAGGGTAAAATTCCCAGTGAGAGAAAACCTACTTTATAGTATCCAAAATGCTGATTATTAGGTCCTCTGTGATCTCTGCAGCTGAAGGAAACCTCAATTCTCTGTCCCAGACTAACATTTTCCCCGTAAACAAGTGAATATTTTAACCATGGGCTAACCACATCACAGGCTCCTAGCTCCTTCCTCCCCAGAGCTGCGTATGAAAGATTTCCAAAGATGCTTTTTCCAACCTGAGGCAAAAGAGCAAAAAGCTTCTCCCCAAAATGCTGAACTGTTTCCCAGCAAGCTCTTACAGTCTGCAAGTCAGCAAGAGAGACTGGGAAATTGCCATTTTCCAAGTCCTGTGCTCCCAAGTCAGCACCAGCCAGTGCCGTGCTGGACAACACGTCTTTGCTTTAGTTTCACTTGCATAAAATAAGGAGCACACAAGCGTAAAACAGCCACGTCTTTGAAAAGTGATACGGGACAGTGCTTTATTCTTGTCATCTGGGGTATATTCCTCCTCAAATGGAACAGTCCCTGATTTCACAATTAATCTCCGCTGACCTTATTAGGCTGCAATAACTATATAACATCAGAAGTCACAACTCCTGTCTGTATTTTGTTCCCGTAATTCAATTACGATGCATGCGGAGCAGCCATGTAACACCAGCGTTGTGTATCTAGGCCACCTGAAATATAAATGGACACTATTAAAGAGTGGAGGCATTTAGATATAAATAACTGAGGAGTGCAATCAGCTTCAGAACATCAGCTTTAAAAAAGCAAGCTTGCCATTTGCTTACAAATGCCTCTTTCCTATTTGCAACCGTTATTTCTGTAAGTTTGTTCTTCTGTTTTAAAAAACTGCTTTAACCCCAGTTTGAAGTGAAACTTGCTGGTGTCAGCTATTGCTGGGGGGAAGGAGGGGAATCTCATTTCAGGTAAACTGGGTCAGTTCCCTTCTTTGTCATTATGAATAATTTCATTGCTGCAGTTTAAAAAACGTTATGTAAGTTGTCTGGATCATGGAGATACTCAATACACATAGCAGCAAATGGCTAGAAGATGTGTAGGGTTTCACCTACCTATACACAATGTGAAAAAAAATCAATTTTTCTTTCTCGGACAATTCAGATTTTTTTTTCTTTTTAGACATACTGTTTATATTAAATAAAATCAGTTCCACCAACATGGAAGAAATTCATACCTTTATCTAAAATGAACTATTCCCACATTTATGTATAAAAAATATAGCTCTTTTCATTGATATAACACTGTTTTGTTTTATCCACTGAGTTTATTTGAATTATTAAGTGTGACAGCATAATTCCTTAGGTGATTCATGTTAAAAATGCATTAAAATATTGTATAATTTAACACAAACATAAAATTCTATATTACTTTCCGCATAGGCCTGTTGTGAATCTTGTGAGTAAGCATATCACTAGTATTTTTACTTTTACAGTCTTTGAGGGCTCATTTCTTTCATTCCCAAATTTCTGGAGGTTTTTGATGGTTGGGTTTTGGTTGGTTTTTTTTCCTGAAAATATATTATGTATGATCCCAAAGATGTGGAAAGAGAAGGAACACTGAGACTCACAAATAACATGAGTTCCCTTTGGAACAGTTGTTCCATAGGGTTTTGAGATAGCAAAACATTTATGCACTGTCTTTGAGTTCCTAAGTTATCCTACTAAAATCTATTTTCTGTTATGTGGATGCAAGCAAAAGCTCTCCCAGAGAATCTAAAAAAATCTTATTTTGAAATACAGTCAATCATAAGAGATTTCAGTCTTATAAAAAACATTTATATTCATCGGATATAAAAAATAGATGTGAGAATTTCTACCATTGTTAAATATTTTCTTCTTTCTTTCTTGGGAAAAAAACCACTGCAATGTAACAGACGGATCAGCTTCAAAAAAAGAGGAGATAAATTTCCTGAACTTAAGGAACTACATCAGGATTCAAGTGATTCAGATTTATTCTTTGGTGCTGATATAGACTTCCAAAGTATCCTTAGCTAATTACTTTTGGCTAAACTGGCTCCATTGCTTATATGAATATGAATATGAATAGGACTGCACAATATGAATCCTCTCACTTATGTGAATGAGGTTATTTGTGAATTATTCATATCGAGTGTACTGAAACAATTTGTCATTTTCCTGGAAGGAAATTAATTTTTTTTTTTTTTAAAGGGGGAGATAGAGCCTAACAGTCTGATCCAGTTCCTGTTCTTTTAGCTCTTACATTAGAACAAGGTTCTCATTTTTATTGCTTAGAAATTAAGCTAAAAACCTCACTGAACCATATTTTCTTCTCCCTCATTACTACATCTGTCTTTTAAATATATTATGGAGGGTTATGTCTAGTGTGGTTTGCAAGTTGTGGTCTCAAGATGCAATGTTTTCAGCAATTCCTCCAGGAGACCCTGCTGCAGTCTAATGCACTGCATTTATTCATAGCAACATTTCCTAAATATTGACACACTGCCATCATGCATATAACATTATACTAAGTTTAAAAGGCATGGTGGGGAAACCACCTTACTTCCTCTTCCTGGTAGCACATACATATGTGTCAATTCATTATCCTCTTGGTCGCTGAAAAGTTTAAAGAATGACTGGCAATTTTTTTTCTCCTTCAGGGTAAAGAGCTTTGACACCTTCATTCCTCAGAGCAGAACCTACCTAACCTCAATCAACAATCTTATGAACAGTTTCTAGCTCAGACGAGCTGTGTAACAGAATCTTGCGGACAAGCTCTTTAGTCCAAAGCAGACATCAGTTCTTTGACTGTTCCCCTAGATGTCCTCACAAGCTATCCAAAGTCACTCACAGACCTGTGGATGCCCAGTAAGCTTTAATTCTTCACAATTCTATAATTTCACTACTGCTACACCCTGTCCCACCAGGCATTGCTGCTAAGGCTAACTTTTCACTAAGCCCTACAGACTCCAACCTTGTTATATAAAATGGAAACTGTGTCAAAGACAGAATTTGACCCATTGTACATGGCCAGATGACATGAGAAAGTTGGCGTCTTACACACAGAAAGAAACACACAGGAAGGTGGTTCAAAACTAGATAAATTAATTGGAGATTTAATTGATGAAAAAACATATATACCAAGTAGGATTTGTGAAACAGGCATGATGGTTCATGTGCTTTATGCAGTGCATTATACTATGCTGTCCCAAACATTCAAATGAGCTCACGTAAAGGTAGCTCACGTGTCTCTCCTGTAGAGTACTCTGTATAACACAGAGTAGGTATACCTGGAATAGTAAAAGGTGAGATGGTCACTTGGCTCCGTGTCAAGAGGAGCTAGCACCTTGAACAAAAGGGTCAAGGTGAAAGATGGGTAAGAAAAAAACAGAATGGGTGGTGGACTAAAAGAAAATGTTGATAAAGACATTAGGATCTTCTACTTGTAATTAGCTTGAATGAAATCTGCATAATTACAAGTCTTTGAATAGGAATGCTCAAGGGGAAAAAGTGGAGGCTGCTCTGCCCCTTCAGCGTATACTCATCAACAAAAGAAGAGAAATGAGTCCTTGACTGCTGCTGGGATCCCTCGGCAACAGCAGTCTCTCATGGTATTTCTTAAGTAATAATTTGCCCTTCTGACTTTGCAGTCCCTTTCCACTACAGTGAAGTCCTGTTCATTTTCAAGCCACAGATTGACTACTTTCTAGAGGAGAAATATTGCCCACATCTTGGGATGATATCTGGAGCGGAAAATATTTTCTTTGTCCCAGTAAGTCCCATAAGAAATTGAACCCAGTCCTTTTGATGACAATGGCACTAAGTTATACGCTAACGTTAAAGTGCACTAAGAAACTTGCAGAGAAGGCATCAAGGATTTGTATCACACCTTATGCTTTGGTACATTTGCATCAATGAAGCATCATAAATAGGTGTCACCAGGATTGACACCTCCCGCACAAACCCTCTATTACTGTAATATCCTACTAGGATCTTGTTATTCATTATCTACGGTTACATTAGCACACTTACTGTCCATGGAAACCATTACATCAGGCTGCATCTGAGGATGATCTGCTGGATATATTAAAAGCTGCTTCTGAAACTCTACAGCACTTAACAGTTTTCTCAAAGTGAGTACAACAGATGATTCATGTTCTATCCCTTGCCTTTAAGGATGACAGACCTAATCCAGTTTGGGGGTGGGAAGGAGTGAAGCAGACAGCATAATGATGCACAAACACCCAGGGTTCCTAAACGTATCTAGGGATGTAACTGTCTGAGTTCGGGAAACAGAAAAACAGGAGCACTGAAATGTTATCTCATGGGTAATGCTGGGAGGCTGCAACTGCACTAAACTCAGGCTAAGGAATGCATTTTCCATTTTCTAAATTGTCATGTTCCCAAATGGGCTCTTAGAGATGCTTTGCAATCTTAAAAAAAGTAAAAGAATCGTAGGGCTTCAAAGGTCAATTACATTAAAAAATGCTGAATCCTTTTACATTAATGCCCTAATTGTTTTTATTCCAAGAGTTTTCACTCAGATGTCAAATTCAATCTCTCTTTTTCTTCTCCTGGGTCACGTATGCTTAATATTCCTTACTGACACATAATGAACCTTTTTATTTCTCTTTAATATGTAGCCTCTTTAAAATTAGTCTCTTTAAATGATTAGCTCAATTTATTGTTCACCGGTTGGATGTCAAGGGGTTTTTTTGGTTTTGGGTTTTGGGCTTTTTTATGTTTCCTATTAGGTCTCTGCTATTACCAGTTATTCTTAGGAAGAAATTAGATCGAGCAGTAGCACTCAGAGGTCAGCAAGCACCACCAACCCAAAAATGTTGGGAAAATAAAATGTCAAAATCACTGATGTGTAGAATTTTGCCCCTCTCTTCTTTTGAGAATCTCTTTTTCTAATACAAAACAAGAATCACCAATGCCTGGTGTGTATTTATCTAGAAAAAATATTTTCTTCTTAGAGTTTTGAGCTTGGACTACCATCTGTGTTAAATTATCAGAGTGAAAACTGAAGCATCTAGATACAAAAGAGATATTCCCAAGTGTTTCAAAGAAGGACCACAACTCCTTCACTAGTATAGTTTTCTAGCATTCTCAAGGGAAAAGGCAGCTGTGGTAAATACTGCACTGAAAGCATCTGGACAGCTTCAGATCTCAAAAGTTTTTTTTCCCTCCCAGATATTTTCTGCTGCTCAGCATTAGCTATTCTCAACCCTCCTCCTTCTTTTGCCAATCACACACACATCAAAAAGATGAAAGCAGCAGGAAGAGAGGACAAAGGAGAGAACTGCAGAGAGAAATGCAATGCTCGGAAAATAATTCAGAAGGCAATGAAGTTAGGATATCTGTATTCACCAGTAATGATCACCATGGACACTTATCCTCTTAGCACCTTTTAATGTCAGTTTTCTCTTTATGTTGCTTGGGTCAGGACACCCTCCAGACTCATTTTCAACTAAGCCTTCTCTGCTTTGTACTGGATCCTTAGATCTCATTGCATACTTCTCAGCATTCACCCGGGATGTAAGTAAGTAGCTCACCATGTTATTGTACATTTGTTTTTATTGTGAAAAAAGAATGGGCTCCTATTCCGAAAACCCCAATTGCTGGAACAGGCAGGTACCATTGATTAAGAGAAAACATCTTGAAAAACATCAGGCTAGAGGGTCTTAAAATACCACCTCAAGAGACTCAAAGACCATCTGTTACCAGCTGAGGGCTGTTTACTGAGCTACGTGGAATGAGCTGCTGGATGTGGTACTTGTGGTCTCTGGCTACTCCCAACAGAGTCTTTCATGTCAGATTCAGTAACAGCTTGATTGCCCTGCAAGTGGGAGTTACCAAGGTGCTTTGCCTTTACATAGCCCAACTCCCACTGTAAGCCCAACTCCCACGGTAACAAACCTGCTCGACTGATTGCAGAAATTTGGTCAACATTGATGCACTCTGCAAAATTCTTACCCAAGTCAGAGAAATCCTGTTGCTGGTTTCTCTAGTTCTGATCTTTGTTAGCAGTCTCAACACTGAAACTAAGCTGTGAGGTCCAAAAGCCACTAAATCTTGCTCACCTCTTAAACATGATTTCACTGTTCAAGAAAGTTTGTCACTGGGATACACAATAAGAATATCTTCAGTAAATAAAGAAGGAATCAAGGATAATTTTCAGAGACAGCATTTTCTGTGAATACTGAAGAGATTTAAATAGTATGGAGGAGAAAAAAACCCCAACCAACCAAACAAAGAAAATGCTTCCAAATCAGTAAGTTAATACCTTTAGAAAAGATTGTGCATTGTATTGAAGGTTTGTTGGGGTTATCCAAGTGTGTAGGTTGCTGTGAGTGAGTGAGCACTTGCTGCGCTGATCACTGGCACCAATCAATTGTGGAACAGTTAGTCTAAGAGAAACCCCTGCCACTCCCAACCCTATTCTTTGCTCCTGTCTCTTGGACTAGATGGCATAACCGTGGCTGAAAGTGGAAGGGGGACCTTCTCTGTGCTGCCCAGTTCTTGCAGATAGAAATGAACAAAGCTGTCCTCCAGCACAGATTCTTGCTGTATATTCAACATGTCACATTTTTCAAGAAAATGTCAAGATGGGTGACCACGTGTACTTAATTCCCATAAAATTAGGAAATTATTTGCCTGCTCCTTCAGAAAGAAAATATACTTGCTGCAGTGATTTTAAGAGTTTCCCTGCTCTTCTTTCCTGCATTTACAGTGTGCTTAAGAAGCCTGTGTGTAAAATATTGGAGGGCAAGAAAGCTAGATAACCTGACATTGGCTGTTTGGAAGATTAACAGAAACATGACACATGAATGAAGAGTGACAGCATTGTCTGGAGCCAAGTCTTGTGTGTGCAAGCAGATCCTGCCCAGGATTGGATGTGCACATCAGCTAATACACTTGACTGGCCATGCTCTTTCTTTCTCTCTCACAGCTGTCAAGGCAGTAAGCTGAGAAAACTGGAGACACTCTACATACAATGCAATGCCCCACTTTGCATATAATGTGAATTTTTATTGTCTTATTTACATAAATTCCCTGCCATGAGATCCTTCATTTCCTCACTCTTCCTCCTACCAAATCTATAACTCTTCTTCTTCTGTAAGTTTCTCCTCCTCTGCAAGCTTCTGTCATCATTAGGAATCAATAGTCAGTGAGGAGTGTCCTGGGGTCAAAGACCTCTACCTGGCCCAGGCTGGGCTTAAAATACAGGCGCAAGCACAGCTAGCAGGGCTGTTCCTCTTCCTTGCTCAGTGGCAGGGATCTTTTACTCAGTGTAAAGAGAGAGAACAAGATCCTGCAAAAGCATCAATATGCTGAACTAGCTATTTTTCTATCCTGTTTTGAGCAGTAAGATATGAAGGCAATACTGTTTCTATGACACTTTTCAAAATATTTCAGTATTAAATATTAAGCTCTAAAGATCAGATCCAAAGCCACTAAATAGAACATAGACAGAGAAGGAAAAGGCCTTTTAAATGTCCTGGTCCGTCACTTTTTCAATATAGAATTGTTCCTTGGATTTTATCCAGTCTAGTCCTAATTGTCCCAGCACTTTCCTTTGGAGGCTGTTCTCCTGCCAAAGACATTCAGGCAGATGGTATTAGCAAGTCAGGGAAAAAGGGACATTTCCTGTCTTGCGTTCCTCCGAAGATACAATGGGGTGCTTTCTTGATATTTGGCCATGATATTTGATTTTTCTGCTGCTAAAATTTAATACATTTTAATAATAACATCCTCATCTTTTAGCTCTCACCCCACACTCCCATCAACTCCTGATCATACATTCACTTGATGGCAATCACAAAAGAGGTACTTTTAAATTATGAAGTCTGCCATGGGATTGTGTTACATGTGTTCCAATATATATTGTGATGTATTATAATCCATATTATTATGAATATATGTAATTGTAATGTAGAGTATGCATTATAATTTATTATATTTATTACAGTATGCATTATAATATGTGTTATGACATAGTACCTGAATTTGCATATTATTTGAAATAAACCTACAAATAAGAGCAGGATCTTTTTTTTTTCCCCAAGACCTTAATTCTGACTCATTTAAATCAGTGGAAGTTTTACCATATCCTCCAGCAAGACCAAATTAGTCCCAGGGCAGGGGAAACACTATATCCTTGTTCTAGGAAAGCCCACAGTTTCCCCAAGTAACCTGCTTGGGGAACCTACATTCTTCGTCAGGATGTTTGCAGCCTGTGAACAAATTCACAGCAAACTGGTTTAAAATGGTATGTTAACATCTATAGTAAGAGAAGCAACAGGTTGAGTGAAGACTAAGGTTCTTGACCTATAACACCTATAGGAAAGCACCTAAAAGCATTTGTGTCCTGAGCACAAATATTAGCATGCATGTCTATACTTCATGATGGTCAGACATGAGCCATCTGTATGCAACTCAAAAGCCCCATATCCAAGCTCTTATAATATTGTCCTTTGAGCTGTTGAGGGAAGAAAATAAAAAGTATTAGCTGGACACAGCACTGGACTACTAGCTTTTTCATACAGGCTTTTCCTGTTGAGACCTTGGGCAGGATCTGTCTGCACCTGACCATGTATGTAACATGCTCTCCATCTGTATTTAGGCAGTTACATTACTATTCTGACCATCAGGTTACCTGTATTGCTCACTGAGATAGCTGGAACTGTAGGTGTTGGAAAAGTATATGTGAATCAGGGCATGATCACCTATGGCCTTAGAATTTGCCTAATACAAGAAGATCAAACCCTCCGAGTATTATTCATTACAGTTCTTTATATTTTGATATGTCACTTCTTTAAGATGAAAATTGTAGCATTTTTACCAGCATATTTTGCACAATGCCCACACATTTACTTTTGGAATTATCTCCTGTGACATTTTTGGCTACTTACAATAACAAATCAGACCAAGTCAAATAAAACTGGGCTAGAGAACTTTCCATTTCATTTTGCATCATATTTTTTCACTGTATGCAATAAAAGTGGAGCATTGTAAATACAATGGAACATGTGGCTTTTTACATGCATTGTAAAATCCATAAAATCCTATATTCTGAATGGAGAGATAATATTATAATTATTTGCATTTTTCCCTTGAGTGCACTGTACAGGTATTAGCCCATATGATTTTCCTTATTTTAAAAGGCTTATTTCAGTTCCTTTCTAATATTAGCTATTCTTTGTTGTTTTGATTCTTTGTTTGTCTTTTGTTAGAGGATAAGCTAATTTGTGAAAAAGAAATGGAAGCATTTATTCTCCAATTCATTGTATCTGATATATTCAACATTTATGATGCGCTGATTTTTTCCATGCCCAGCTCTAAAACCTAAGCCACAAGACCTAAGGTTTCTTTAGGGGAAAAAAAAACAGAGAAAGCCTTTTACATGAACAACAAGCTCAAATCTTAATTACTTGTAGACATCCAGAGATAGTTTCAGACATTCATACAGGTGAAGAGTGGTTGTTCATGTCACCTTCCTGTAATTATATGAAGACGGGAGTGGAAACCATCAACACATGGCGAATGAAACCGATCTTGAAGAGGGCACTGTTATAAAGAATCAGTGAAGTATGCATCACTAGGTTTTGACCTTCATACAGCAGGAGGAAATGAAACAAAATTATTTGATTTAAGAGACAGTTTTAAAAAGAGAATTAGATAGTTTATGAATCACAGAGGGCCAAGATTGCAGCTAGCACTGCATGGGTGCGCAAGAAGGTAAGAGAAGGTTGTAAGGAGCCTTCCCTCTCACTCTTGGTCCTTGAACTTCGTGGATGTGAAGGCTCAAGTAGAGATAAAGGACTGGAAACACCAAGGAGTGTAGAAAAGGGTAACAGTCCGTTCATTTTCTGGGCTAGCTGACAGAGAAGGTCAGTGGGGAGACAGCACAGTGGATGGGAAAGAGGAGTATATCACCTTTACTTTAAATGATCTAACAGAGGATTTTCAGTCCCCATGGACTCCCTAAATTCCTACCCCACCTTAACCCAAACCTAGAATGTCTCCAATGGCATATGTTCAATACTATATTTCAAACTGGGCTACAGCCCTCTGAGGGTCTGTGAACTACAAAAGACAGCTAAGAAAATGAAATCTTCTTTCAGTAGGCTTAAATTTTCAGGATAGACTTTGGATAATTTGAAGACTAATCAATCAGGAAAGATTGACAACTAAAATCCTGCCCTAGTATTTAGCAGTTCAAAATCTGTAAGCTGCCTCTTTCTTTTACTCCCTAGCACCTATTCAGTGCTGTCTGTGTCTCCTGAGCACAATGTTAAGGTGCATTTCAGATTCTCTTGCAGACCTCGGCTGGCAATCATCCTACAGACTACCAGTTTCTCCTTCCAAGTTTGTCCCACTACTTGTGAGCAATAGCAAAGCAAGGATGGACTGGAAGCTTCTGGCTATAAGTCAGGAACAGAGATTTTTAAGATTGTTGCTGAAGAACTTCTCCGTGGTTCAAATGTGTATTTGTGGAAAATTGCAGACATACAGCAGAGTGGCACTGAGCTGGGATCGGAGCAGACAGAGGGCTGAGTTGAGCAGACAACAGCCAAGCAAGGGAATTACAGCAAAGATCATCAGCAGAAATGGTCTTCACTCTTCTTATCAGTCTGGTCTTTAAGCTAGAACACACACTTGTTTACATACTATGACACTGTTCTTAAAACCTTTACTGAACCCGCACTTTGTACAGGGAGAAAGAAGTCTTTGCTAGTCTCAATACAAGCCAGGAGTGAATAACAATCAACACATTAACTCAGCCCTAGGGGGATGAGTTAACCCACCAAAACTTCATAATGACAGTGGAAATGCCACACCAAGCCCCTCTGTGCTTATCATCACTTGCTGATTTTTGTACATTGTAAATTTACAGCTAGAAAGGAACAGGTGAAACTTTAGGAGGATAACATGTCACCAGGTCACATTTAGATTAGCCAAGGATAGGCATCTCATCAGCAGTGTCCGTATTTCAGATGGCATCCCTCTCTCCAAAAGCTCTGTGGCAATCTGGGGCTTTGCTTTCTCTCTTGGCTGTTCTAGACAGTTTGTGTTACACCCCCATAAGATGACAAGCCTCATTATTTTAGTTGGCATTACATGACATTTTAATGACCTTATGTTTGCCTTGCCTTTCAGACATTAGGAACAGTGTTTGACTCTGTGACTTCCCTTATAAATGTTCCACCAATTGACAAATTATTAAATTTTCTACCTGTATGGGGTAGGTCAGGCCCTTAGCACCATGTGTAGTTATGCTTGCTTTGGTTATGCCTGTTTTACTTTCACATTTGACATGGGTATCCTGCTACTGAACGCTCCAGCACTCCCCATCAGTTCCTAACTACAACAATAAACAAGCCAGCACATTCAAAATGCTGCAGTCAGAGAGGAACATATAAATATTTCATCATGCACTGGCTCTTAGAAAAATGTGAACAAATTAAGGCTCTCATGTCTCACTTGCGAGATGAGTATTGTATCTTCTCTCTATTAAAAAAGTAATAATCAGAGAAATGCTGTAAACTAACATGAGGTCTCCTGAGCAACATGCCGCATGTCATTAGTCTGCTATTTATATCACACACACAGCCCCAGAAGTCATGGTATAAGGAAAGGGTATGCAATAATTAGTGCCAGAAGAGTACTGAGTTCAACGTGCAAATGAAACAAGTACTAATCATCCAGATGGTGTCATCTCTCTGGAGTTTCATTCTGACTGAGAATTATTAAACTTTCTCTTTTTTTTTTAATTTTTATTCTTTTTAGTACAACCCACAGAAAAATAAATGCAGACGGTTAAGAAGCAATACAGGATCATTTATTACTGCTGTTAATTAGTTGTGTGATGGTGATGCCTGGAGATCTAAGAGAACAGAGAGCAGATCCCTATTGTGCTGAAATCTATACAAATACAGAGAGATTGTCCCAGTTAAGCGTCACGAAGGGGAGCACAGGCAAAGTGGCTTAGACATAGAGATAGGGACATCTGAAGTACCTGCCACATGATTAACATTTTGTGACATCCTTTTCATTTCCACCACCATTTTAACCCCTCCTCTGTCCTTCTAACTTTTCTTTCTCTTCTAATTTCCTTCCCTGAAGTTCTGCTCCCTGCCTGTGACCTTGGATTTCTGCAAGACTCCTGATTATGTTCCCTTCTCTCCTCTTTCAAAAGCTCTTTTGAAAACAGCATTTTTCCAACCAATTCCTTCCTGCTTCACAGAATCCACAAGCCCATTAGCAATTTATAGCACTGTATAAGTATGATCAGAGTAATTTGTGAGGCTAAAATCTGCTTTTAGAAACCAATATTCTGCTTTTGCTGAAGTTAGAGAAGTAACATGGTTTTTAATGAGGGCAGATTCTGATGCATGTTCTTTTCTATATTTTCAGACCCTTTAAAGCCAGACTTAGCACCTCCTACAGTGATATACTACCATCAACAAAATGTAGGGTAGAATTTCCTTTGCCTTAAATTCTGTGTCAACTTGAGGTTTATTTGTCCCTTGCTAAAACTGAAGATGCTATTAATATTGTTGTTGTTACTATTATTGTTAATATTACTATTAACCATATCATCCCTGTATTCTAGATTTTGTTAGAAATAGTACTGATTTCTTCAATAGGGGTTACCTAATGCCATGTAAAACCCAAACTGAATTACTCAGTCAGAATTGACACTTCTAACAGGTATGAGACAACATTAAAAAAAAAAAGGGAGAAGGGGTGTTGTTGCTGTTCTTGTTCATCTATTTAGAAGATTTAAAAAACTGTGGGCCTGACTTTGGTCACTTGTGTCTGCATTACCCACATCCCACATATAGCTCTACTGCCGTCAAGATATACGCTTATACTGACGCAAACAAGTGGATAATCAGCCACATAAAAGTCATCGATTGGTTGAGGAGACCAGAATTTAACTTACTGCCATGCAAAAGATTTCCTCATGTTTAACAGAAGGGGCCAATGCCCTCAGCTACTAAGATGGGATGCCACAGGGAGCAGGGAAAAGAGGGGAACTGGATTATTTCCTTTCACCAGATGCTTTTGCTGGACCACCAGGCTCCTCAGTCTTTAGAGGCTCCGGTCGTCAACTCTTTGTCAGTAAAAGGAGAAAACTTTCTTTCAGGAGGTGCTGCAGACATAGATAATCAAAGATCATCAGTTGCTGTGACCCTAAAACAGGGAGAGGCTGTAAAAGACTTTCAGAGGAAGGCAAGAAGGGCGGCTTCTCAACACCTAAGTCTTAGTAGGCTCTCAGCCAAATTGCCACTGTGAATTAAGCACCTGAGTTTCCTGTGCAATGCCTGGGGACAGATTAAAAACAAAACTACCTCCCAGCTGAGGTAGGATTAGGAATTTCTGAGGAGAGGTCTGTTAAAGCTCTCTCTTCCCTGGACCTTAAGTGCTTTTAGGCTTCAATCATCCTTAGGCTTCATCAGGCAATTACCTCCTGTTGGAGACACAACTGGATGTGGGCTAGCTGTGGAGCCACAACCTTGAGGCTGCAGCTGGTTATGTGTGTATGCCAGTTGTTTCTCAGGAAAGAGAGAAAGAGGTGTTATTTTTAAAACTCAAAACTTCCAGAAGAGTACCAGAGCTCAATGCAAATACCCCTCTTAGTCTGGATGCTTTTCTAAAGTGGGGAGGAATTATTACACAGGGACTTCAGTGTATATCTCTCCCCATTAACTAGGCACTAACCAGACACACTACATAACTGTAAACCACCGCTTTCATCAGGGTACGATGTACATCATTAGCCATGGGTCTGGGGAATGAAGAACTGGCCAAAACAGTTTACCGTTGCTGATGCTCCTGATTAGCAGCGCAGTGAACTGTTTATCTTGTCGGAAGCACAGGAGTACAAAAGGCTGGTGAGTTTACCGCCATTTGCCTGGAGAGATCAGTCTTCTGTGCCAAGCCTCACTGCATACATTAGATACATTGCCTTCAGTCATGTGAGGGGCTGAACAACCTCTGATCGCCAGTGAGACTGTGGGAGTTGAAGGTTATTTGGAGGTGGGAGTTGGAAAGGCTGACTTTTCATGGGAATGTGCTGCTTTTACCACCACTTGCATGAAGAAAAGTCTCTCCTAGATCTCCAGAAATTGATTTGGTTTTTTGTTTTTCTGCAGAAGAAAGAATGAGGAATTGAGTGAGCGATAGCCTGCAATGTGTGGGTCTGAGATGCCTCTCTCTGCTCCCGATAGTGTGGCAGAGGGCCTACCTATATGGTATGGATCCAAATGCTGGGCTATTGAGCACTTCTTTTTCTTCTTTTGTGAAAAACATACCAGTGTTTCATCACAATGTCTAATGTTGCCAGTACAACAGGTTGGGGAAATCCGGCTTTACCTCAATCTTGCCAGAACCTCAAAAAACAAGTGCTTCAGAGTGCAAGGGGAAAAGCAGTAACTACAGCTTTATAATAGCTTATCTGGCCAATAGAGCCAGTGAGATAACTTTCGGTAGTGGTAGCAGGAGTAAGACAGGGCTACTTCTCACACTTGCTGTAATGCAGAGTTTTCTTCCACTGCAGTTCTTACTAATTTACGACTAGCTCATTCAGGTCCACAAATATCAGCTGTCTGTCTTTCCCTTTCTCATTCCAAGCTGGAATGCTCAGCTTGCATGTTCACAAGAAACACAAAGCTGGCTTTCCTCACCTTGGCATCTCAGATCCACTACTTGTAAAATGGGTATGTTGCTTTTGTTCATCAATGTGGGGTTCTGGGGCTGGGAAACAAAAGACCCCCACCTGCCATTCTTTCCCCCTGGTAATATAACCAGAGCAAAACATAATACCTAAAATCCACAGCATCATGACTTTCAGGAGAGTCACCCTCAGGTCTACCTATTCTGTCATCTCTGGAGGAGTCAGCAAAATGGGAGAGTTGTGCTATGCTTGGCAATTACCTCATTTCTTTTTTCTTTTCAGCCATGTGCTGCCTTCAATCTCTTGGAGCTTCATATGTCAAGAGCAGGAAGTAAGTGGGGCGTAGGATTTTCCTTTCAGCATTGTTCAGGCAATGACAGGATGCTGCACAGATGGAAGAAGCTTGTTTATACTGAATGCGCTGGAGTTATTGATAAAGGACAGCTTCATCCCTCTCTGAACAACACCCTCTGTCCTGGCATCTTGAACAGGTGCCATGAGCTCCACTCCAAGATTAGCCATAACCTGCAGGCAAACAACTTTCTGAAACACAACCACTTTGAAAGAAAAGTCCTGGGTTTTCTTTTTTTTTTCTTTTTTTTTTAAATTTTATTTCTTCTTTAAACTATTTTTGGCTTCCCATGTACAACTGAGATAGCAGTGCTACATCTTGCTGCTGCAGCCATATGTAAATGAGCTTAGTAGGAGGTTCTGTCTTAGCCATATGACATGTGTCTCAAAATTGGGGTTTTCTTAGAGATGTCCATACCTGAGGAATGTAAGATTCACTGTGGAACCCCACTCAATGACAACCCCCAGCCCTCAGCCAGAAACCTCTTCTCAAGTCCAGGAACGAGTCTATCTAGTAAGACTTCAAAACCCACCCTTCAATCTGAATTCTGTTACCACTGTCTACCCCTACTTATACCTTTATACAAAAACTTTATGAGAGAGGCCCTTTTATTTCTGCATGTAGATTACAAAAGTACTGTGTTTTGATAGAACCAGGTTGAACACAGATTCCTTGTCACACAGACTCACTGTTGCCCTTCTTGAAAATGCCTTCTCAGTGCTCAAGAGCAGACAGAAAGGCAAGGGAAACAGGAGGAGTTACAGGAAAAGGCACAGAGAAAAAAAAAGAAAGCATCATCACGCTAATCTATAAAACCTTAATACTCCTTTATCTTATATACTGCATGCAATTCTCATCCCTACATCATGAAAAGGATGTACTAGAACTAGAAGAAATACAGAAAGGGGACAAAGAGACCAGCCATCTTCTATATGGGCAGATGTTAAACAGAAGATGATGTGTTTGTCTGGAAAAGGAAAGACTGGGGGAGATACAATAGCAGAACATATAAGTTTTGAAAAACTTGGAGAAAGGAAATGGGCAATGATCATGCATTATTTCTCACAACCTAAGAACAAGAGGGAGTAGGAACACAAGTGACATTATGAGGCAGGTATTTGGCAAACATTAAAAGGATTTATATTTTCATATAGTGCCCAAGGACATAGTAGAACACATTGAAATACAATTTCAGAAATGCCAAAACGTGATTTGACAGATTCTTGGAAACAAAGTCCATCAACAGCTATTAAACATAAATATACAGATCCAGTGCTCAGATAGAGAAGTACCTGAAATGCTGGTTCCTGGGATTTAGGAAGGTATATCAGGAGAAATGTCACCCTTGCCTTTTCCTGTCTTCTTTCCTTCACCAGATGTCAGGAACAGGTTACTGCTCTAACAGGCTATAGTCTCACTAAGAAGAGTCTTTCTTTGGTGCACAGTGCACCATACTCAGTGATTACATCGGTATCACCACATTAATAATGACATTGAAATGTAATACTTGGTGTTACTTGCTTTCACAGAAGAAATGTTAAAGAAGCAGAAATTCAAGAGAGGATCTTTTCCACCCACATCTTTCCATGATAGCTACTTAAGTTACTGCATCTTGATTAGGAAATAACTGCACAGCCTGAAGTCGAGCAAACACAGAGAGGCAGTTATGAGGTAAAGCTTTATTTCCTAGAAATCCAAGTCCAAATGCTCTCGGTCTTTTCAGGACTTCTGCTGTGCAGATATCTGTATTCCTGCTGACTTGTGTCAGGGTTCTGCAATATGCAGTAGCCCTTCCTTGGCTCTCTCTACTTCATCTACCACTGTGTTCAGTTTGTTAATTAAGCAAAAGCAGGGACAGAGAGGGTTTTTTAAAGCTCCCTGCAATGCACCCTCACCACATGAGTAATACATAACAAGAACAGGAAAGGCTATGGTTTCACCCCGGTCCTTACGCTGAGAGCAATGTATACAGACCTAAGAGCAGACTTGGAGGTGGGTTTCCCATGATACCTGCAAAACATACGACAGGTAGATGTGCTTGCTCTGAGTGGCCAAGTCTAAGCTAATAAGCCTTGCTGAGGAGTCCCATAATAGTTATTCTGTCTCTCTCTAGCACAGATAGAAGAGCTGACTGGCTCCCATAACAAAACTGATCTTAGCCCTTTACCCACCTTTCTGCTGCCAACATGTAAAAATGTTCAAAAATAAGACTTGGACCATGACAGTAAGAGAAGAGGCATAGGAAAAGGAACAGAAGCTTAGAGGCCCTGGTCAGACATCCTGCTAACACTGGAGGCATGATCTAATAAGCAGATTATTCTTCAGTACACTCTACCCTTTGGCTGTGAGACCTCTCAGAACTTAGATGCTACCGACAAGTATTTAACCTTCTGTGCCTTTGTTATGCTTTGCTTGGCATGGCTTCTGCCTTGGCAGGGGGAACAAGGAGGCACAGAGGTCAACTGGCCTGCACAGTGTTGCACTTAACAAACCATTAGCAGACTTGGTGATGGGATGCATTCCTGCCAGCATACGTGCTTCCTTCCTCCTGCACAGATCCAAAATTTGCTAAAGTCAAGAATATACGGAAGTCGATGGAAGTCTTTCCACTTATTCCCTGTGCTATGGATCTGGCACTCTGGAGTTTTCAATTTTAGTAATGAACATAAGACAAAAAAACAGTTGTGGTGATAGTAAAGGAAATAAAAAGTAATTTTTGCTTCACCATCCTCTTCTCTTGCTGAACAGGTTTTTACTACTCCTTGCCTCTTTCTGTTCCAACTGCTGGCATCTCTGTAGAACTTCTCCTTTGAATCATTTTTGGGCATAAACACAGGAAGCTGAAGTACCTCAGTGAAATGAGCATGGTATAAGAATATAAGAGCTGTTAGGGGGTTTAGCAAAAGCTAAGGGGTCTTATCAAATTTTCACTTCTCTCCAGAAGGATCACAAGATGTGAAAACGCAATCGAATCCCTTACTGGTGTCACTTGTGCCTCTCATGGATAGTCTGCAGGCCTTGGTGCCCATTTATGCTGGGATGATATGAACATAGGATAATTCAGGAGAGGGACCTATGGAGGTCATCTAGTCCAGCTTAAACCAAGGTCAACTATGTGGTCAGAACCCATATTCTTTAGATTTTTTTTTTTCACGGTATTTGGGTCTTGAAAGGAAAATCAAAACTTTACAGGGTGCCTACATATCTTGGAGTTCTCTGTGAGTTTATTAAATTAGAGGTTAGATGGTGAGGTTTGCTGCAATAGCAGACCTGAGAGAATGACTCAGAAGAACTCTTCCAGGTCTAGTCCCTGTGACTCACAAGAAGGAAACAAGTGACAACTAGTCATGAAATCCTGCATCTTGAAAAAAAAACAGGGAAGAAATTCGCTGTGCCTAAATGATTATTGTCACCTGGGTCGCTTCTGTTCCCTTCATTTCCTTTTTTGCTCCCATGTCAGGGTGATAAAATAGACATCTTAATTACATGGTGTGAATTCCATCCTGAAAAAGACCTGAGCCTGACAGGTTTGGCTCATAATTCACAACAATTCTTCTCATGCAAACATGGGAACTAACAGCTACTGTTTTTCTGAAGACTACAGTGTGGAGCTGAGGGATGCCTTAAACTGAGAAGGCTGAGAAAAATCCCAAGCCTATTGCCTTAAATATACCAAACAAATTAAATATGTTTGCACCTGGGAAAAATAAAGCAAAACACTTACCTGGCCCTAATTATTTTAAAGAATCCCAGGGGTATAAAACCTAAAACCTGTATGTATAGAGACGGAATAGAATTACTTTTTCTACTCCCAACCGTTTCTCTAAGTTGAGGTACCAGAGCTCAGGTACTTGGCTAGGCACAGTATCTTACAGTAATTATCTATCTTACAGATAGATACACTTATCGCATACTTGCATGCAATTTTATATAAAGTAGATGAAAACAGGTAACAAACCAACTACTTCCTACTGGAAAAAATATCTTCCTTCCCAATAGAAGACTGTATATGCTTTATTATTTTCTAAGGCAAAATAAATTCTCCTGCCTTGTGAGAGGTGTGGGGCTCTGGGGCCAGTTCAATGGGGGAGTGTTGTATTTGGTTTAAAAGACTGGTACTCCAAACGGAAAAGAGAGATCAATGACAGCAAGCTGAATGTTTTCTGAACAGCTGCTGTTTGTTGCCTCCAAATTACTCAATGCACGTTGAATCTGTAGATGCTGAATTCCCTTTTGGATGCAGGTTTAGCCTCTGTGTGGAGACAGCTAAGCAAGATGGAGCACTTACATTTAGTTCAGCAAATGGAAGACAAGGAACGGTCTTGCAGGAGAAGCAAGGACAAATCTCAATCACTAATACAGGAAATAAAGGCAGTCCTATAACATGAGAGCATCACGGGATAGAATTTATATTTATACATTATAATTTTTAATATGTTCCTAAAGCAATGTACTTCATCCATCCATATTTGGAGACACTTAAATTCACAAATGTGACTATTTTCAGTCCCAAATATCTCACAAGTTCTATCTCTGAGCAAAAGTAGAAGCACTTCCTTTTTTGCTGCATAGTTTGTTGAGCAGTTCAACATCTGATTAACAAACAAGCTTCACGTGGATTCAGGAATTAGGCATTTCTACCCTCATTTTTTTCCTCTGGGAGCTTCTTGTGAAAAGTATTCTCAGAGCATAACCAACATATCAGATAAGAGTGACACTTAAAAAAAAAAAAAAATTACAGCTTGAGGAAATACCACACTGTTGTAAAAGCTCCTAATGGTCATATAGCTGCCTGGCCCTTGGGAGGCTTGGTTTCAATTCTTTCATCAGGAGGAGGAGCGTCAAAGTTATACCCTCCTGGCAAATGCCCTGTCTCCCAGGAACAGGGTATGCTGCGTGGAAAGGCAATGAAATTCTGCCACTGTACAGCAAAAACTAAAATAAAAATGTAAAGCTTTTTTTAGCTAAGAAAAAAGCATTAATAGGACTAGGATTGTGCAGTTCAGTAGTTAGGGATGGGAGAGAAGTGGCATTTTCCCCTCTCCCCTTCTTCTGAAAAGGCAAGAAAGTTGGAACATTTAAAATATTCTGTAGTAGTAAAGAAAATTGACCTAGACCTTTGTCTGTCTACAAAACCACAGTGTAAATCCATGGAGTGAGACTTCTCACTCAAGAACAGGATGGACTCATCTGTGTTGCCTACTGAGAGCAGTCACTGGCTTATGCTATTCCCCATGGCATGTCCATGAGTTGTCCAAAAGACTTTTAGATGCACCCGTCAAAGCTATTCTAGAGAGAGTAATAGCAGTTAAATGTTATGGATAAATACACACTTGTGCTTGAGAGCATTCCTTGGCCTTGTGTAGTTTACCCTTCATTGCCAAAAGAGGCTGACATTTCAGAGCGTCTTGTTCCCCAAGCAAGAGAGACCAAAAATTTATAAAGCCTGAGAAAGCCCATCACCATTTTTAGGTCACAACAAGGGGAAGCTAAGCTTTCTGGAACATTTGTGTGGTAGGACTTCTTTTATTGAAGGGAGGGTTTGGATATGGAGGCACTGGCATTAATCCCTACTCACAATTCTAGCAGTGCCTAGGAAAGAGAACTGTAAGTCAAAAAGAAGATTCCTCCTTAAAGTTTATTATTTTATTTAGCTCTGTAGCTTTTTCAGCATTAAATCTCATTTGGCGGGGAGAAGTGCCTTCTCACAGATGTACATTTTATAATAGGCATTTCAAAGATGCAAAGACTAAAGGAAAGCATTTCTATCTTAAGTACACTCATCTCTCAAATGACCAGTCAGCATATGTAGACAGAATATTCAGTTACTGTAATTTAGTACACTACAGAACATAGAGTACTGAGAAGCAGAAGTCAATAAGAATATTTAATAAACAGGAGCAGAACAGGAAGACTACACTGAATTATTGCCAGCTTGTTATCCTTACGGGTCCTATTCTATCCAATTTACTCTCCTTAAAAACTAATTTTCCTTTATTTCAGTTAGGCATTCAAGCTTCTCCACCATTCACAACAATTGCCTCTTCAGAAAATAGACAGGGGAAATACAGAAAAACATAGTCAGGCTGAGGAGGAATAATGTAACCGAAGCAAAGACGGCAATTGCAGAAGTGGAGATAGAGCCACTCAGCTTTAGATCAGAGGCTGCTGCTGGCATCTTTCCAGGGTTTGCAGCACCCTGCATTTTGCACAATTTACTGAGGGGTTCATAGCAAAGTAGACCTACCTCCTCCTTTTCCTTTTTCCTCCTTTTTTTTTTTTTTTTTTTTTGGTTATAATTGGTCTTTCTCCATGCAGTATATTGTTAGCCGTTAAGCGTATTGTTATGTGCTAATTGCTTAAAGTTGAGAAGGACCAGGAAAAACAATTTAAAAAAAAAAAATTATCCACCCCAAAATAAAGGATAACATTTTGGGTCCATCCTGCTAGCTCAGTGCCAAAATGTCAGCCTTATTCAGTTTCTTGGCTACCATGTTGTCCCCAGGGAGTCAACGTTCGTAACAGATGAGGACAAAGGAATTTGCTAGTAATTGCAGTGGGGATTTCCAGTTTCAATGACAGCATGGGAGGTCATGGAACAGATCTCAGGACCCATCTGTTAAGTCTGGGTTTGGGTTAGAAAAGCAGACAGAAGTATTGTGAATTCAACAACTCTTCATCTCTTGAATGCCTGACTTGCTTCCCTTGTGGAATTGCTCAGCTTGGCCTTTGGAGGGCTGGTCAGACATCTGCACTGCAAAAAATGGCCCTGTAAGGTTGAAACACCAGACGGAAACATCACAGCAACATTCCTTTGCTCACCTAAAGACCCAGCCAGTAAGGTCATTTTGTCTGTAGCTCTGGAGTGTTCACTAGATTTAACCACTGACATGTGCTTACCCTCCACAGCACATCATATATATTCGGGAAAAAAATGTTTTATGCAAAAAGTAAGTCAGCCACATGATTAAAACTAGCTGCTTAAAAATGTATAGCTCTAACTCAGCCACACATTTGCACCCACATTAAGGAACTGCATGGATAAATATGAATTTTTACTGACAACTATCACGGAATTAACTTGAATTGCTATAAAGCCAGAGGCTGAGCACATGTTTTAAGGTATTTTCTTATAGATTCATATAGACTGGTCTTCCCCTCAAAGCTGACTCCTGGTCACCTTAGACAGAAAAAAGAATCTGGCTATGAAACAGGAGGATCATATTTGACTCCTATGCACTGGGTAGACACTAGTAAATCCTAACTGTGCTGCCCCAAGGAGTCCTCTAAGGACTGCCACCCCACTCACACAGCCCCGAGCAGTATGTGAATGCATCCTGTGACTGTTCTGTTACCTTTGTGGGAACAAAGACTTGGATTTCTGATTGCCTTTTAATTAGGAAATGTGGCCACTAGGGTTCAGTATCTAGGTTTTCTGCCTAGTGAACAAGTCGGAGTTTTGTATATTCAGATAAATACACAAAATGGGGCATTTTGGAGGTTGTGGTCTTTATCTCTCACTATCCATTTGCCCCCTGGAGTAGGGAGAAATCCCAGGACTCAGTGACGAAGAAAGAAAAGACAGGTCTCCATTCTGCTTTAGCTGACATTACCTGAAACCTCCTGACCAGAGAGTAGAGAACCAGCAACAAGGGCATTTTGAAAAGTGAGTTTGAGGACACTACATACCCTGGGCTAAATGTGACCAGAAGACTGTTCTGCAACATGAGACTTCACGTTGCATAGGAGGAAGGGGTTTAATTATTCAGAAGACCTTTTAAAAAGGTCTAGCTCCTTCTGCCTGCAGCAGACCAAGAAGTAGGTCCACAGGCTCAAGAAGAGAAGGCATGAACCTCCAAAAGAGACATCCTAGGGCCATCCTGAGTTTCTAGATGTGCAGTCACTGCTCAAGGAGAAATGTGAAATCCTACACTATTTAGACAGAGCCTATCCATTTGCCTTTGTTTGTAGGGAGACATGAGGACCAAGACAAAAAATGTGTGTGATAAGAAAATCCTTACCTTCCCCTGACTCAATTCAGCTCCCTGTGCCAGGCTACTCTTGCACAGTAAATGTGTTTTCTTATCGGTTTTCTTCTCCCACAGTCTCCCTTCTCTGTCTTTCTCTTTCTTTCTTTGCCTTTTTTATGGCACGCAGCATTTCCCATTACTTTTCTCTGAGTTCTCACAGAGGTTTTTCTAACCTGTTGCCCTGACTGACCTGAGCCGGAAAGTGAGCTTTGTTGTACTTCAGGACACTGCTAATGGAGAAGCGAGAGAACCCAGCTCACACCAAATTGCACTTTCACCCCAAGAGTAAACTTGTCACAGATTATTTTTTGTCTTTCTCCAACCTCTGCTTTTTTATTAACCCTGATCAAAGCCCCACCCATGTGCAAGCCAGCCCAAATGCACGTCTAATGTTGAGGTGCACCTTCTTATATCCAAGATGATTTTGAACTGCAGTTTTGTTGTAAGTGGAACACTCATCTTTTGCAGTTCAAGGCTTTGTTTGACACCAGTGAAGTCAGCTTCAGAAAAAAAGTCAGCCTTATGGATCTGAAATGCATCCTTACACTATGATGATCAGCAGCACTGAGCACTTTCTTAATGGTTTGTTGTGGAAATCTGCACTCTAACGCTTACATGGTATGGGAAGACAACAGAATTTAAATAAATCCAGACGTAATAGTATGAGATGGTTATTGGTTAAATAGCATCTGCTCTCAATACATAACCCTTATTATAGGTAATAGGAAATACACATGCACACATGATTATGATGAAGATACATCATAATGGGACCAACAGGTTTCATCTGCTGTTGTCAGGGCCAAAGCTTTCCAAATTTAGCTGTAATAAGGCAGAGCTCTCCATGGAGGAAAAAGCAACCCAACTCTTTGTGTCCCAGCATTTTCTTGTTAGAGGATGAGCACAGGGATGCTCAAGCTGTGCCCAGTGGGCTCAGGGGCATTTATTGGGCCAAACAGACCACTAAATGACATATCTCCCATTCTATCAGTGGAGCAAACTGCAGCTATGCTTACCTTTACCATGAAGAAGGGTCTGTATCTTACAGATACCTATTCTCCTGTGGCTCATCATTACTACTGTATTAGTAAAGAGCAAATCCGAGCCACTTCATACAAAAAAGAAGAAGGGAAAAAAAAAAAAAACCAAAACCAAACCCCACTTTTTTTTTCACAAGCTAGTCTTTAAGCAACACTAGGGCTCCATTCACTGCTAGTGGGATTAATGGAAAAAATTCCATAGGCTTCAGCAGGATTAGGATTTGGTGCGTATTAAAACCATTCAATAAGCAAGATTGTTTTACAGGTGGGAGAAATCCACTTCTAAAGGCCTGCCGTCTTTCCACTTGCTGGATGAAATAGGCTGCACCTCCAGTCTGAGACGTCTGCTGCCACCTCACCTCTGCAGAAGAGTCAGTAAGCCTACGCTCGATAGACATACTAATATGTATGGGAGGTTTCTTTTTACATAAATATTACATTGAGAAGGAGGAAAATCTTGCACAGGTTTGAAACCCTCTTCACTGGCATATACTTTGTAGGCAGCAAAGCTGCATGTCTCTGCTAGTTAACGATTGAATCTTTCCTTTTTATTATTATTATTATATTCTTTCTGATTAGATCTTTAGAATTTGGGGTTTGTTCTAGAAGAAAATTTATTTTTCGTTAGAGGAGGATTGTACTGTCACATTTCAGACAATGAAACACCTTGAGCTGCTTGTGAAAAGGCAAGTTAAACAGTGCTCTGCCTCTGAGAAGAATGACTAACTTTGTTTTGAAAGGCTGACCTAAATTGAATAATGCAGAAAAGGGAGACCAGTATAAATCAGTGAATATTCAGAAACCTGAGCAGTTGTTTATACTGTGATAAAAGTGTCAAAATAATGACTTTGATAATATGTACTTTTTTTTCTCATATCATGCTTTTTCATGTTTTTTAGGAGTCAGAGAAAGGCTGCAATTCTGTGGCCTTACTTACTTAAAGCTCTTGAACTTTGTTTTAAACTGAAGTGCAGGGAAAAAACTCGTTTCTGTTAAAAGCCTATCATCATAGAATGAGGATTACAGCAATTTAATTGATTCTGCTATAACCAAACTAGCTTTTTAGCCCCCTTCCCTAATCCCACAAGGCTTTATTAAAAACTTTTTCAGAGTCAGCATAAGGTATACTGCACTGAGTCTCTAACAAACAAGAAACTTCATCTCTTAACCTCTCAATGTCTGCATATATCTGAAAGGAAACAGTTTAGTGATGGAAGGGCTCTGATGCCGAGCACCCAAATTTTCGTGGGCAGTTCCCAACACAGTATTGGTTAATCCAAAGAACTAAAGAAAGACAGAGACAGACATACGCACACACAGACGAATGAGTTAGACTTAAAGAGCTGCTTGCAAATATGATTTAACCACACACAAGTGGAAATATAAATGGTCTTCTAGCGTAACAGACAATCTGACAGTTTTATATTGGATAGGAGATGAGATTAGCTCTGCAGAAATACAGCTAGATGCAAACAAATGCTAGCCGACTGTGTATTGCTATATATTGATACAGGCATATTTGCAAATTCATACACTTTATGAAGCCAGACACAGGATTATTATTACTTGCTTGCAACAGAAAATAATAAATGTCACTCTATGTAGGTATATAAAGTATAAACAAATATGCTCTTTGGAGGGTTATATTCTGAATTCCTTATTATAATCCTCCATTTTAACAATAATTAACTGAAGAAAAAGCTTTATGTTGCATCCAGTCTCTGGCTGTCTCCAGTTCTTACGCAGGTAAAGCTGTCCTGCAAAATTATGAGTACCGTTTGCAAAAGCATTAAAAGCATAAGTGACTTCAATGCCATTCGCAGAAGTGGTTTAGCCTCACAGCCTTAATGGTATTAGAGCTAACACATAACCTCCAAGTTGCCAGTCACTTTGAGCTACACGGGCCCCAGACTCCCTCTCCAATACTCCATTCCATCGGTCCGAATACTGCCTGTCTCCCTCACATGCAGCATTTCGACACCTAGGTAATATTTGCAAAGCCCTTTGAGGACCGAGCATGAATGATTTTACAAGATCTAGTAAAAAAACATGGCAAGCTTTCTTCATTGTTCCAAAAAGAAAGCAGCTTCATATAACCCCCACAATTTTCACGCTAAAAGGACTGTTCCTAATTTTATTCTTTTCCCACTGAGAAACTATTTAATAATCCAAATGAGAACATTTTAATTTATAAGAGAGTTCCTTCTCTCCCTTAGGACAATGATTTTCACTTTTAAGCATTTAGCAGATCAAAAGTGTTTCACTTCCATATGTGATGTGCTGTCCCATAAGGAATACTGCAGTTTTTAAAATACGAGCTAGCCCTGTCCCCTCACTGTTATACATTTTCCTCCACTGTGATAATTGTGGGGTTTTACTCCCACTGGGGAAAGGTTTTCTCAGAACTGGACAAATGGCAATTCCAGGCATCAAAGTAACCCTTTTAGATTCAAACAAGCCACACAGACTTGTAAGGTGTTTCCTATGGCACAGTCCATGGTACAAGGATTGGCTTCAAACATCATTTCAAACTCATCTGTTCCTTCCAGAGAAGCAGTGAACCTTGGTTTTCTCAGATATACCCCAAATCACTCAACACCAGACAAGTTTCGAGGTGAAAATAAGTTTGGGATTTGGGTTTTTTTGCGTATGCTTTTTTTGTTCTCCTGGAAAAGGAAAGGATTATGTATTTACAAACAATCTTGAACACCTCTCAGGCGTTATTACCCATGTTTACCCTTGATTGCCCCATAATAATAATGCAGAGAGCAGATTTGGCATCTACAGAGGCATCTGCCTTCTCGAACCCTCATATGCCCACTGTTTTTGTCAGTTATCAATCAGAGACATCGTTTTACCAAGAATGAAAAGTCATCATGTAACATTGTGCTGGAAAAATACATCAGGGGTTTTGCAACCCAGATCTCTGGCAACTTATGCTCACTTAATTGCACCTAAATGGCACCTCCACTCCAACAGCACTGTCTGCATCATGCAGTACAGACTGCCATTAGCCCCCGTGCCACACTGCAGTGATAAATAGCTCTGATGTACCACTCGCTTTTACTGCCACACGAGCCAAAAAACCCCATGTTGTCCCATGTTTTCATTTGGAATTGTGTCCTCTGCACCAAATAGGCTGGAAGTTAAAAAAATTAAAAAAGTCTTAGGACAGTCGTTAAGTTTTTACCATGCTGTCAGTGGGTGTGTGTGACAGTAGCATGGCGTGTCCCCTGGTGTACCCAACAGAACGAGGCAAGGTCCATGCAGAGAACTGTGCTTTCAATTGTATGCACCCTGATTCAAACTTTTTGGAAACTCAGGGGTAAAAACCTGGTTCCAGAAAAGTCAATTGGAGCTTTGCAATTGAATGCCATAGGGACAGGCTTCTTCTCTGAAAATCTCACAGAATGTGTTTTGTTCTAGAGGACAGGAATTAATTTTAGTTTGTGTTTTGTCAAAGAGAACAAAATATGGAAATGGCCCAACTGGGGCACAAAATATACTTGTGGTGTCTGTGCCCCATCCAGCCTCCCATCTCATCTAAGGCAAGAGACAATGAAGCAGAAAAGGTGAGAATGGCTCAGTGACCCTTTTTGGAGCCTTTCCGATACTGAGGATAAGGATTTCCCCACTCCAATCGATTGCTCCAGTTCCTTGTGCATTTTCCGCCTTGCTTATGAGAAGTCCCTCTGACCAACATCTAGAATTTGAGCTTTGACAGTGGAAAGTCCCCAGTCCTTCAGTCACAACCGTCTCCAGAGGGTGAGAATGAACTCCTTGTGGATGAGAAGTCCACGCTGGATTATATTTCCCCAGCCCCCGATATAGGCCACACAACGGTGTAGGGCAGTGCGTAGGTGTAGGGAAGTGTGTAACGAGGACCCCAATGCTGCAGCAAAGGATGGGTGGCCACCGCGGCCGAGACACCACAGCCCACTACTGTTAGTCAGCTGAGCTGCAGTAATTCAACAGTGGCAAACATTTCTCTGGTCTCTGATTAGCTGTTGGCTGCCTTGCTAAACTCGAAGCTTTGTGTTTAATGAATTTTCAGGTAACACTCTCGAAGAGCGAGCAAAGGTATATGAGCTTCTTCGAAAGAGTGCGCTAGAGGCACACTTTAATTACTACCCTGTTATTGCTGCTAGCTCACCGTTTTGCAAGCGGTTATTCCAAGCTCTGCTTTTTCCCCTTACGCACATTTTAAATTAGAGTAAATCCAGGGAATCCAATCAGGTTAGTGCATGCAATTGAGGGAAGAATTTGGTCCGTTTTTATTGTTCTTCTTTTATTTTTTTTCTCTTAATTTTTAACTAGCGTGTAAAAAATGAAATCTGTTTTTTATTAAATCCTTATTTATGAAAACTGCTTCAAACCATGCACAGAAAAGCACTGGGTGATTGTTCATTTTACTGTCATTATAAATATTGTATTAAATTAAATATGACACAGATAATAGTCAGAAATTTTAAAAAGTGATTTATAAAAAAGGCAGGATAGGCAATCGAGATGATAGAGGAAGCATGTGTATGGGTATGTGTGTGTTTGCATATATAAACAAAAAAAGCCAAGAAATAGTACAGAAAATAAAAAATGGAACACTTGAAGAACAAAGCCTAAAACTAATACAACGCTCAGAATTTATTTTCCTATACTCTTACACCATAAAACTCCAAAGCACAACAGAGCTAAAGAATCAATAGATACAACACTTTGCACATATTCCAAAACAGAAATTTATGAAATAAAATTTTTGTGCAGCTTATCTTTAGGTTTAGAGAGACAGTCCCCTATGTGGAACCTGTGAAAATCCTTCCTAAGAACAATAAAGCAGGTGGAGGTATATAAGCCAATGCACTAGCTGTTCCGTGCACACTGCTGGCAGACATTTAAAAATCAGCTGTCTTCCAAGGCTGTCAAATCTTTGAGGATTTTTGCAGTCACCTTTTCGTTTATGATTCTGCTAGTGCATAGTTCACCTTGCATTGAAAATTAAATAATAATCGGGGGGAGGCGGGGGGGGGAGCAAACACCAAGATATATGTACTAAAAAAGAATTATATTCATAATGCCTCTGTTGGTTCTCATTTTGATTTTCCCTAATGAATGCATATGTAAAAGGTCTCTCTTTCAACTCAACACTGCTGACCATAGCTGAAAGTGAGTCATTCAAGCAATTTGCAACAATAAATGCTTAATGGATTGGTTTCTTCTTGACCCAGGTATTAATTTATAATTTTGGTGCCTCAAATGTCAGAAAAAAACCAAACCTATCTCTTTCCAGTAATTAAATAACTGTTCTGAAAAAAAGGTACTCATCATGACAGGACAAAGGGTTAAGAAATAAGTGACAAAAGACATATGAAGCCTTGCAGAGAATTAAATCGAATCCCTCCTTGGAAGAAAATAGAAGGATGACATCGTTTCTGGATGCTGCTTAGAAACACAGGGACTGTGTTTGAGCTGACATTAACCAACATAGTTAAAAAGACATAGAAAGATAGAAAACTCGATGCAAATCAGGCATTCAGGCAGCTCAAGTTTGTTACCCAGGTTAGTGATAGACTTTATGCATGACCTTAGTTACTTGCAGAAAGATGCCACAAGTAACACATCAGTGACGAGCAGCGTCCTGAGGAAACATTATACACCAATTTTCAGTGTGTAGGAAGAGCTGCTTCCCCAGGCTAGAGTCCTTCTGCCATAAAATTTAGATATATAAGGAAAGTAAGTCAAAACATCTCAGGCTTGTGGCTGATCACCTGGACCCCTGGATATTAACACCGATTAAGAATTTTGCTGCTAATCTTCCCTATATTTCAGTTCCCTCCACTGTAAAATAAAACGGGTGTTTTCTACCTGACTGAGAGCTGGTGATGCCTGTGAGGTGTTTAGATACTACATGATAGAGATCACACAATAAAATGGCTAGATCAGCTCACTTGCACCCTGAGGGTGGCCTTCAAAAGATCAGCACTTGCGACTGACTGTCGCTCTGAGAGACCTCACAGTCCTTCACAGGTCCCTCATTATACATCAATAATGCTGGAAAATGAATAATTTTTTTCCTTAGGCATATTTAGAGATATCCATATATATATATATGCTGTCTTTGATACATTATCCCTACATACATGCATGTCTCAGCACAAAATATACCTGTACTTGAATGCCTGTAAATCCTTAAATCCCAGTAAATTCCTGAATTGCAAGTGCACAGTACAGCTACTTGCAAATCTTGGGCTTGATTCTCCTTTCACTTGCAGTGGTTTCTCCACCCATTAGACTTACTCCTCCTTTACTAAGGTGAGAAGAAAATGAGGTCGTCTTTTTCAGACCAGATCCTCTAGGTGAGATGCCTACTCAGAAATGTTCTTTTCCCTGAGGATTCATATTGCCTGGAGTCATATCAAGCAGAAGGTGAGACACAAGAGGGGCAGCTATAGCTGTTGACTACCAAAGCAACTGGTATGGTTTTACCTACGGAAGGGAAGGGAAGGGAAGGGAAGGGAAGGGAAGGAAGGGAAGGGAAGGGAAGGGAAGGGAAGGAAGGGAAGGGAAGGGAAGGGAAGGGAAGGGAAGGGAAGGGAAGGGAAGGGAAGGGAAGGGAAGGGAAGG